>NC_048236.1:4632963-4715710 GCF_002007445.2 Ailuropoda melanoleuca
TGCTGTTGGGAATGCATCTCTCCAAAATTCTATTTCATTTCCAATAGTTTTGACTTTCTTTTTGCACTCCTGGTTTAAGGAGACAAGATTTTGACATTTTTCAGGAATTACTAGAAATTTCATTCAGTTCGAACAACAAGTATTCTATGATGTGGGCAGAAAAAAAATTTGTCTTTTTCAACCAAATTATAAGACATAATCATCATTAACGTGCATTTCGTATAAAAGTACCCATTAGGAGAGTAATTTAAAGTGCAATACATAAGGTACTTTACATAGTGCAGAGTTGCTAAACATACACACTGTATGTGCCAGGTCCAAATAAAGCAGGATTTTATCTACCCCTAAACCAGAGAGAGTAACAGAATCAGACTTCCCCACTTTAATCCTTTGTAGGTATGTGTGTGTTTTGTGTGTGTGTGTGTGTGTGTGCGTGCACATGTGCCTATGTACGTAACTGCCTAATGAGCTGTGCACATGTCTGAAACGGGTTTCCTAGAACTTGAAACCTTTCAACAGTGAAATAAGTTTGAAGTCGCATTAGGCTTGTAATAATGGCTGAGCGATTTCAGCCTGCATCGCTGATAAGGCAGGTATCTGACTGCTAATTAAATGTTTGACGAAAATTACAAAAAAGACAATCACCAAGATGCTGCCGAGAGCCACCCCCAGGAAATAAGCATAGGACTCCTCGCGCGCGCCTTCTCCAGGCGGGACGCTCCCGTGCAGGAGCGTAGGACTCGGCGTGGGAGGAAGGGCTCCTGGGGTTGCCGGGCGGAGCAGATCCTGGACGTTCCTGAGAGATCCGTTGTGTGGCAGGCCCGTAATGTTGAGGAGGTGGCACAGCAGTGGGTACAGATCTGTGGAGTTCATAGCTTCCTTCGTGAAATTCCTTCTGAAGGCAGGGCCGTGGGCTAAAAATATCGGATGCATGTCTGCTAACGCATTATCGTAACCGTGGTTGCCTACTGGAAAGATAACATGAACAAGTAGGTTAGCCCGCCGGAGGGCATTAAAATGAAAATAACTGTTGTATCGTCCAATTCTGAACTTAAATGCAAAGGTTAACTAACTGATCTTTTAGAAGAAAATAATCTTTTCGGAACAATCTCTGCTGTTGTCAACAGCACCGTTCGCTTTAGAAAATGGAAAGTCAAACTGATGACAAATCTTTCTTGCAGGCGGAAATGACCTAAAACAGCAGAGGAGGAGGGGTAAAGAGCAAAGCTGAGCCAAAGTCAGGGGAAAATGAAAGTGATTTTTTTTTTTTTTTTTGGTGGCCAGTAAACTAATAGTAAGTGCTTGTCAGGTACCTACTTTGTTCCGATTATGTCCTAAAGATAAAGGGATAGAGGTGTTCTCAGTCATAAAGACAATAACTCATCATTACCAACAAAGGGGAAACATAATTAATAAAGAAAACAAAAGGCACCACAAAAGTCACACCCCTAAGGGCAGCTACAATCACTACCGACAAATACAGGTCAGGACTTTTGGGTAAAATCTTGACACTGGTGGTTCAGATCAAAGTAGAATTTAGCACTGTGTGCGTGTGTGGCTACAAATAAAGTGAACGCTTTAGAAGTCTTTCTGATTTATCAGGAGATACAAAACTGAAGCATGAAAACTCCTGTAGAATAAAAACTGCATTTTACTTTATTATTGTTATTTTTTAAGAAGGCTCCATGCCCAGTGTGGTGCCCAATGTGGGGCTCGAACTCACGGCCCTGAGATTAAGACCTGAGCTGAGATCACGAGTTGGGCACTCAACTGAGCCACCCAGGCGCCCCACAGGGAACATATTTTGCGAACCACTGCTTTTGGACATTAGGACTTCATTCTTGTGGAACTCAGGTTGAGAAAGAATGTACTGGCCCGTAATTATTTGTTGAAGAAATCATTATTTCATATATTTAGCTGTTGAATAAATAATCATGTTGAACGTCATATAACGTAAACAGGAGCGTTGTTAAGGTTTGCCGTCAACAACAGGTGTGAGTGATCTACTGTGTAAACTGCAGTTCACCACACCAAAATTTCAAGAGCGCGCCTTCGATGTACGTTAACTGTAAGTATAACTGTCCTTGGAGACAGCAGTCCTTTTTGGAGAACCCCTCTACCCTAAGAGCTATCTGCACAATACACGAGAATCTGAACATACAGAAGCAGAACCGTTCTCATGGCCAAAGACATTTTTTTGAAAGAAATTATTTTTAAGATTTATTTGAGAGAGAGCAAGCGAGCACACGTGCATATACACAAGTGGGGGGAGGGGCAGATGCAGAGGGACAAGCAGGCTCCTCACTGAGCAGGGAGCCTGATGCAGGACTTGATCCCAGGACCCCAGGATCATGACCTGGGCCGAAGGCAGATGCTTCACCGACTGAGCCACCCAGGCGCCCCCAAAGAAATTATTTTTAAGTTTTCTTAAAACAGCTCCCCTGGCGTGAGTAAATATCGGCTTACAGATCATTACTGTGTATAAAACCTGTTTTAAGAACCAGAAACAACACACCTTTTTACATCTGCTGCTGTGACTCCCATATGTACTACAAATGCCATGGTCAGGCAACTGCTTCTCTTTTCGTCAATAAATAGGATAGGAACCCAATCCTACCTGCAGGGACATTTCTGTACATCTCTTAGATATATCAAGGATCAAGGCTGAAGAAAGCCTTCTGGGTAGTTTTGATACAATGTGGTTCCTTCACTATCCAAGTAACAGAGGAGAAACAACTCCCTGGGAACTGATCAGTAGTCATGTTAATATCTGTGTCCACCAGGAAAGCAGAGCCCATGCAAGGTCATCCACCAGAGGGACGTTCATAGGGGGACTTGTTATGAAAGTGCTAAGGGCTGAGAAGCACCTGCGGGGTGGCAAAGTTACCCAGTCAGTAGCAACAGTGGGAACCTCCTATGGCCCCTTGGCCCCCGATGGCTAGAGGGACAGAAGGGAAGAGGTGGTGTTACCAGAGCTCAAAAGCCAGGGCTACCCAGTAGGCACTGAGGCTGTAGAGAGAGAAGTTGTCCGGAGGGAGCTGGGATCACAGAGGAAATGAGGTCACCATTAGACACACAGCCTAAGACAGAGAATGTACGGGACAAATATCCTGGCTTCTTCCCAACTCCTGTCTCCCAAAGTCCTGCAAGTGTCTCCTATTATTCTGACCACACCTACGCAGAAACCAGTTGGCAAAGGAGCCTGGGAAATTTAGTCTGTAGCAATCGGTCCGTGGCAACACAAAGCAGAGTAGGGAGAGGGCGGGGAGTTGAAGGGCAACGATGCATGATGGGTCCGCTGAAGAAGAGTAAAATCCTGTGGATGGCTTTTCCATTTGAATAATTTGCTAGAAGCTATTTAAGAGAAAATTACACAGTAAGGCTAACAGAAAGCCCCTTATTTTGCATGTTTGAATTTCAAATGGGATTTCCATTACATTTAAGATTAATTCGGTGGAAATATCTCCAAAATTATATCACTATTAGAAAAACACATTTTGATATATGATCCTTCATGCCATATGCACTTCTTTTCTGAAATGTTTCCAAGGTATAAAACAAAGGTGGCCTATATTTGGTAGAGCCAAAAGGGCAAAGGAAACTAGAAAGCTAACAATTGCAAATAAAAAGAAAGATTACATTATGAAATTGGAACACAAAACATATTCAGAAAATCATTCAATTTATAAATTTCCAATTAGGTTTTTCTCCAGGAACATGATGGCTATCATTAGCAGTCTGGGTCACTCTGCCTATCTTTGGTCTGATGACTTCCAGAGAAAGGAATGTTTAGGGGCTTACCTCTTTTTAAAGTCCCAAGGATCTCTGATTTGCTATTAATGTAGGACGCCAGTTAGTTATCTGATTGGTCAATACACTGCCGTGTTACCCACAGTCTCCACTCCAACAAACGATAGAGAATGGGAAGGACGGTGCATACTCACACAGAAAGTTACCCGACTTGTTCTGTACAATATGCCACCCTTCGTCAGCCACGGCTATGATGGGTTGAATGCGATGGTTGTACTTGTAATGCCATCTTTCTGGAATCTCTTCTCTTTTGTAAACAGTAAGATTAGGATGGGCACGAGCTAGGGCTCCATAGACTTCATCAAATTTACCTCAAAGAGGAAGGATACGGAGAGGCACTCAGTACCAGGCATTCACTGTTAACAATCAAGGAAAGCACCCAGGCAGCAGAGGCCAATGGCTATTTCTTCCTTGCCGACCCCCGACCGAGGTAAACCACCAGTGGACAGAAGACAGGGAGACTTGAAGGTACCTGAACACTCATCCCCTTGAGGAAAAGAATCTTGATGGGGACACAGAAATGACTAATCTTCAGCTGTAGGCAAATCCACTTTACAGAATTTAAGAGCACATTACGTAGAGCTAGAAATCTCTCCCCTAATGGAAAGACTTAACTACACACACACCCCCTCCCAACCAGGGGCACGAAGTAAAACGTCCACCCAAAGAAAAAGAACCAAGTTCTCATAGTTTCCAGCACAGAGCTCTCGTGACTACAGGGCGAGGCAGCCCTTGAGAAAGGGCAGACCCGTGGTGGAACGCAGCTAGTGCAACAGGAAAGTTCTTGAATACCCTGGAGGTATGGCAAAAGTACGCCCTGTAACTTCAAATGCAGTGTCTTTAATCTTTTTCTTGTTTTTCAAATCCATTTGTTGGGGCTTCCTCCCTGCCTCCCAACACCCCAACACAGGACACATTCCAATTTTATAGGGAAAATTGCAGCGTTAATGTGATTTTCTCAAACCACAAAAGACTTGTTATTTTATACTGAATTTGTTAAAGAGTTTGTGTGCAGGGGCACATGTATATTTTAACATTCGCTGTTTCATATGATCTTCTTGATTCCCTTGTGAGGGCTATAAGGCTCGTGTGTGAGGTATCCAGTTTTTCAAAATCCGTTCTCTCCTTTGATATCTAGATTAACTCTAGTGGGTGATAAAATAGAAGTCCTAAGTCTGAGTCTTGCTCCGTACTTCCTTTGTGATCTGGGGGGGCTAACCCTGAGCTAGTTCACCTGTCTTTAAAACAGAAGTAATATTTAGGTGACAAGGTTGGTATGAGGCTTAGAGGAAAGGTTCGTAAGAAGATCAATGTATTGTTGTGACTTCCTCGATTTATAGACAGGAAAAATAAATCCTCAGCTTGACGGATGCTTTCTCCTTCCTATACTGCACTGTTTCCCTATTAAGCAGGCCCTATAAAAGAATCCACAGAAAGCTAAATTTAGGGCTTGCATAAAGTCACTGTTGTTGCATGCAAATTCTGTATGTCTCTTTCCATCTCAATTTTTCTGAGAAAGGAGGCTGTGGCTTTCATCATATTTTGTGGTTCCAAGATGCTTAAACCCATCTGCCATGAATATAGAGAGAACATCAATTTCAAAATCCTCAGGAAGAGTGAAAAATTTCATGCTGAGAATAGAGATTTTGTCTTTTTTAGAGTCTAAGGATTAAACCCTAGAAAATTACCATGACACAGGCAAGCATACTTTGAAGACACAGAAACAAACTTGTGCCCACGTACACTGGGCACATCAAGCCCCAGCCCCAGCCCACCACTCAGTCAGACTTACCTTCTTTTGGCAAGATGGCCGCCACTGGAGATTGGTCAATGAGGATATAGTGGTCTTTGTCCAGATACTGATCAAGTTCTATTATCCTTTCCTCAGAACACTGGGTCATTCCGTGATCACTTGTGATGATGAGGTTCAGAATGTTCCACAACTTGGCCTTTTTCAGCATTTGTATGAGATATCCCAACTTGTTGTCGACATCCGAAATGACAGGCCCCATGAGCGGACTCTCAGGTCCCCAACGGTGGCCCGTGTCATCGGGGTCTTCCCAGTAAAGAAGACCGAGATTTATGGGGTCTTTTGATGTAAACCATTCAATAATTTTGGCCACTCTCTCTTCAAATGAAACAGAGTCATTGTAAGGCATGTAGTGAGTAGGAAAGGTATTATGTATTTTTACATCTGCTCCAGGCCACATGGCCGCACCACTAGAATGTCCTGCCCTCTGATTTGTGATCCATATTGGTGTCGCTTCTTCCCAAAACTCAGAATCATAAATAGTCATGTTATCCAAGGAGAAAGATTTATTCAGAATAGGATCAAACATGTCATTTGCAACAATCCCATGATTCTCTGCGAAGAGGCCAGTTACCAAAGTATAATGGTTAGGGTAGGTCTTTGTAATAAAAATGTTAGTGACTTGCTTCACATGAACACCATACTTCATAACATAATGAAAATGGGGTGTTGGAACTCTATATAAGTAATCCCAACGGAATCCATCAAATGAAACTAGTAGAACCTTTTGCTGGTCTGGCTGGAGAGAAAATGTAATTGAGAGTATGAATGCAGCGAGTATGAAGGATACCCAGACGAGCTTTGAAGTCATTTTCAAAGTATTTGATCAGTTCAGTGTAAAATAACCTGTATAAAAAACATACACAAGTTAATGGCAATATTTGTTTTGGTATACCTTACCCAAAACTGACAGTGACAGTACTTAGTAATCCCAGTTATATCATAAGTCACAGCCTGGGAAAACCATGTTGCTTTATCTAGACCTGGCGCTACCTGCATAATAAAGCTAAGAAGTTCTGCTGCATTTTAGAAACTGTTACTTTCCAAGAATTTATCAAAACATTTCCCAAAATAATTATTTAAGTAAACTCCCCAAGCATCATTTTAAAATATGACATAATTTACTTTTGAGAAAAACAAAAACTTTCAGAAACTTCTGCAGGGGACTCAGACTTTTGACTTCTGATCAGTAAACTTTATATAGTCAAATTAGTATCTATGAATGTATTTATCATTATGATTAGACCAACTACAGGAGGTTAGAAACAAGGAAGTACCATTAGCAAATCCAATAACAATGCTTTGAAAAAACACATATATACTTCTATTTTTCAAAGCCAAGGCCTCATGTTTTGTTCATCACAATTTAGGGATGTTATCAAGAAAAGAGAAAATAGGGGCGCCTGGGTGGCACAGCGGTTAGGCGTCTGCCTTCGGCTCAGGGCGTGATCCCGGCGTTACGGGATCGAGCCCCACATCAGGCTCCTCCGCTATGAGCCTGCTTCTTCCTCTCCCACTCCCCCTGCTTGTGTTTCCCTCTCTCGCTGGCTGTCTCTATCTCTGTCGAATAAATAAATAAAATCTTTAAAAAAAAAAAAAAGAAAAAAGAAAAGAGAAAATAGATGAACTTGGTTTTCTGAAGTGACATAAAGTTTGTGATACTCAAATATACTTGTGAAATGTAATCTGCATTCATTTATTTCATAATTAAAGCATAGCCTTCTTTAAAAGTTTCTGTATGAACAGAAACATAATTCTGAAATTGACTTTCTGAAAGCTAAAATTCGTCAATATTTAATCTTAGTGATGTGTGTGTGGAAAAGGCGCTTGCCAGGATTAAAGACTCCCTTTGGATCAAGGTTGTTGGTTGTTTTAAAATCTGCATTTACGTCTAAAAAGCTTTTATTCTATTCAGGAAAGCTAACAAAAGGCAATATGGATAAACAACACATATATAAATTTTGTGAGCTTTCAATGGGCTTGCAAATCAAGCAAGGACTTGTGGTTCTCTCCTTTTCTTATCCATTCTTGTATGAAGGCATTTGTAAGCCCATCAAAACTTGGATCTATCCAGACGTTTGTGCCAAGAAATCTCAATTCAGGTTTTTGACACCTTACTAATTCGAATATGCTGAAAATATTTTAAACCTCAAAAACAGATCCTGTCTTGCCTCACTTCCTATATTACAGGTATAGGTAAATAAAAACTGCTTGGCGCGCCTGCTTCGCTTTCAGATACAGTAATTTTTAACTATGATTTCACCATACCTAGAACACTACGTAAACTGAAATTGCATTAGGTATTGGTCTCCAGACAATACTTCTAAAAATTAAATTTAAAAACGATTTCTCAAATGGCAATAATGTTTCCAATTCTGGAAGGAACATTTAAAAATCATTTCCAGGGGCGCCTGGTGGCACAGCGGTTAAGCGTCTGCCTTCGGCTCAGGGCGTGATCCCGGCGTTACGGGATCAAGCCCCACATCAGGCTCCTCCGCTATGAGCCTGCTTCTTCCTCTCCCACTCCCCCTGCTTGTGTTCCCTCTCTCGCTGGCTGTCTCTGTCTCTGTCAAATAAATAAATAAAATCTTTAAAAATAAATAAATAAATAAAATAAAAATCATTTCCAATAAGGAACTCCAACTGTATTTACTAACATCTGGCTGAGGATGCTGTTTCCCCTCCCTTCTCCCCTCCTCCTTCACCTTCCTAACACAAGGAAAGCTGTTATGAAGCAAATATAATTTAAGGCTAAAAAAAGATCAACTACATGAAACACTTGATTTTCCTCTAAGTAAATTAATTCAGCAACTGTGGTAAGCAGGAAAGAACTGCTTTCCTGAACAAAAGAAAATAAACAAAGGCTAAGTGTTGTCTACAGCTCAGGAATGTTTGTAAGAAGAATCAACATTATCACATCCATGACTTAAAGCAATAAACAGAGAGGTGGGGGTGGGGATGAAGGAAATCTCAGATTTCGTTCTTTTCCACGCACAAACTGCTGCACAGTGCAGTGGAATCCCTAGTTCTGGGTCCAGATTTCACCGGGCTGCTTTCCAGTTTCTCCTCCCCTCCAATCCTTCCCCACAGGCAGCCTTGGAAATAGAGGGAAGGGACGCCAAGAAGCGCGGGGAAGATGCAAAGTGAAGGAGTCGATGTGTTTAGAGGGAGGAGACGTCGAGGGAACGACGTAGTGCCCCACCTTTCCCCCCTGGGATTCCAACCTAGTCACTGCGAAGGGTCGGGGCATTGAACACGTTCGCAATTCGCAGACCTCCCGCCCACCGAGGCCGGCAGGTGCCCCCCACGTGGGCTGTGCGCCTGTGCGGATTAAAGGGGGGGTGGTCTGAGGGGACCACAGGAGCCGTGTGGGTCCCCGGGACGCAAGCAGCCCATTCCCCTGGACTCTCACCCTCGTAGCGATCCGGACGGTCCGCAGGAGCTTGGGACGAGAGGACGGAGGGTCAGGAGGGGGCTCCCTCACGCAGACCCGGGGGCAAAAGCCGGGAGGCGGCAGAAGCGGGGAGCGCCCCTTGAACTTGCAGCGGCTCACCTGCACGCAGCCTCGGCGCAGAGCACCTGACCAGCACCGCCTCCCGGCCGCAGGTCCCGCCTCTTGCCTCCTATTGGCTAGGGTAGGACGGTTCCCTCTGCTGGGCCTGCCAAACCGAGGCCGGGCTCTAGGAGTCGCTGCGCCGCCTGCCAATCAGCGGGCGCGGGGGGCGGGTGTTGCCTGCGTCTGGAGGGTGGAGGGGACGCAGCCTGCGGGAGAGGAGGGTCGCGGGGAGGCGTCAGGGGTCGGGGAGGCGAACAGGCCCGCTGCTGGGTCCTCGCTGGGGTCCCCTCTCTGCCTCGTCACATACCCTCCTGCGGTGTGGCGTTTTCTTGCCGGGCGGTTGTGTTGTAGTCGGTGATGTAAAAAGATTATAAAGCGCTACCCCAGTGGTTTGTCAACACTCACTGTTTTGGTTAAAAGTACTTTTATTTTCTTATCTGATCTCTCAAGGTTTTTTTGTTATTCTTTTTTTCTTATCAAAAACTGGTGACTTCATACCCTGGACTTTGCTCTGAGGAACACTTCAACACCCCCAGATAGTCGATGGGACAATGGCGTTTTAACTCTTTATTAGCTGGTGTGACCTGCTTTACCTCTGAAAAATCTCAGAAGGGTTTATTTAATTGTCAGTTCTGCAGCCCCAGTGTTGCAGGTTTTTGCAACACAAGCACCAGGTTTTTGCCGGAAGAGGTCTGTGTTACCTGAAACTGCTCGAAATCAACCAAGCCAGTTTCAGGAGTAGGTTAATTTGCCCCCGGGGGGGTAGAGGCTGACCAGCTACTCTGATGGTTTCATCTAGACTGCAGACTGGTTCTAGCTTTGCTTCTAAATATGCAGTCAGGCTACAAACATCAAGTCTCATTTCTCTCTCAGGAAACCTGCTTTGTTAGCCGCGCTGTTTGTGTGTGGGCAAGTGCGCGGTTTGTCAATTAGATCTCAACTATATTTACCATAAATTGTAACAATGACCTTGAGCTCCCTGGAAGGGTTTGTCCATCTACATATCCCCAGGCCTAATTCTGACCACCCTGCCAGGGAAAAAAATATGTGCTTGGCTGTCACAATTTAAGTTTCAACATCTAATTGGCCCATAAAACAGAGCAAAACCAGTGGCTTTGGCTCGTCTCTGGAGCTACTGCTCTCTAGCCCCCAATATACTGGAACCGGAAAATGAATAGACATGCTTGCTGATAATTTAAGCAAGGCAAACCTTTTGGTCATGGTTTTTTCTCTTTCTCTCAACTTCTTATGGAAGGACAGCCCCTACCCCAATGGCTCCCTTCTGATTGCACCGTATCATCCCAAAGGGCATCTGGGCACTCTTCCGTGGCCTTTTATTTGTAGTAACTTGAGTTTATGGTTCTCTCCACGTGGGGTGGGGATTAGGGAGGCTGGTTTCTGTGTTTAGCCAGACCCAGTGACAGTGAAGTTGGACAGGTTGTTCCAAGTTCCTTAAGCCCTGTCCTTTGAAGTTGCCCAAGCTTGGAACGGGATGGTCCAATATTATAAGTCCTTGCCCCCCCCCCCAACAATAGGCCAACTCTGTGTTCTCCCAGACACTCCAAGAACAGTGCATGCTGACTAGTGAGCAGGGGGGAGTGAAAACCAGACTTTTATTTGGGTCACTGAACAATTTTGGACTCTGTTCAGGTGATGACACTCGGCCTTACTCTGCAAACTGTTTATGGAATGCGTGATTGTGTTCCCCAGCTACCCCAGTGAAGTAGGCTTGGTACAGCTGTCCCCCACAGCACACGATATGGAAAATGACTCAGGAGGGGCGCAGCAAGTGCCAGAGACTTTTCCCAGATCTCTCTATAATGACATGTAGTGTTTGACTGATAGGCTTGTTGTATATCTCACGTCACTAATGGGGAAAAAATCAGGCTTTCATAGCATAAATAGAGGACTGATTGTAAAATCATTGAATTCCTGCTTACACATCTATACCAGGTCTCCTGCCCTGTTGCCTCAACTTCTGTCCTGTTGTAATAACTACTCAGCAAATCATGGTGGCATAAACCACAACCTGTTATTGATTTTTATTGACGGACTATTCCTTTATTTTATGTTACCGAATTCATAGAATCATCATTGAGCTAGTGATATGTTTCTGAGTAACAGAGTACAGGGGGAATCAACTTCTTTCATGGGTTTTGGAGTGGGAATGGGGTCCCTCTGCCTACCTAAGAAAGTCTGATAGGCATTTGAGGGCTGGATTATTTTCTTCTTTGGGAGCTGGAAAAGGCTTGTGTGAAAACTGAAATGCGACGTGTACTTCATGAAATAGCCAAGACTGGCCCTGCTGCAGAAGTTTTGTTTTCAAAACTCGTCTCTGTCCTGTGGCAGGGGAAATGAACAAATTATGTTACAATTAGAAAAAAGCCTGTAAGGTTGCAATACAATATACCACAAAAAATACCAAACGAAAACAAAGTCTCTCTCATGATCCTTTATAGAACGGTCTGCAAAATGTGGGTCTCACATATTCAATAGCCAGAGGTTAGGAACCATTGGGACTCCAGTTCTGGACTGACCTTGATTCTTGATAAAAAGTAGGTCTTCACTAATTTGGACTTACTAACAGAAGTTCAGCCTGATGAGTAAAAAGTTGAATTATAGATTATTCAAGATTTAGCCCAAGTAGTTTATAGCTGTTAGTAATGTAGGCTGCTAATGCTATGTTTGTACCTAATTAAAACTATTTTTTCACACAATTAGTATATTTTTGTGCTTAGAAAGCTTTATGTACGCCAAATATAACCTTCTAAAGTTCTTTGTATTCTTGTATTTCATAAACTGTGTTTATAGTGTATCATGTTCGTAGGGCTATTGCAACAAACTATGACAAACTGGGTGCCTGACAACAACAGAACTGCGTTCTCTCACTGTTTCAGAGACTAGAAGTCTGACGTCAAGATGTTGGCAAGGCCACGCTTCCTCCAGAGGCTCTAAGAATCCTTCCTGTCTCTTCCAGCTTCCCATGGTTTCTGATGTTCCTCGGCTTGTTGCAGTTAGCTCCATCTGCTGCCTCCATGGCCACGTGGTTGTCTCCTCTGTGGGTCTCTGTGTCTCCAGATGGCCTCATATAATGACACCAGCCATTGGAATTAAGGCCCACTTTAATCCAGGAGGACCTCATCTGAACAAATTGAATTGCATCTGCAAAGAGCCTATTTCCCAGTACGTTCACATTCTGAGGTTCCTGGTGAATGCAAATTTGGGGGAGACATATTTGACCCAGTACATGTAGCTAGCAGAATGTTTAATTAAAATTTTTTTCAGAATGTTTAATTTTATAGCTCAGCCTAGAGCAAAAGTTCATGAATAGTTATGAAAATGGCGCAGATCAAGGAAATTGACAACATCTAGTGCTGACGAGGATGATGCCGAGGAATTGCAACTATCCTATGTTGCTGGTGGGAACGATATGGCCCCTTTAGAAAATGGTTTGGAAGTGTCTTATAAAGTTAAATATTCATGTCTCACGTAAGCCAGGAATCCCACTCACGGGCATTCAGACAAGAGAGATGAAGAAGATGACATCTCAAAACTTATAGGGAAATTTTAGTAGCAGCTTAATTCATAATCATTAAAAGCTAGAAACAGCCCAAATGTCCCTGAACCGTGAATAAACAAATTGTGCTCTATCCGTAAGTGGAATAATTGGATAAGATTAATTTGTTCATCGCTAAGAAGGAATGAAAAAGTACTGTGCAGAATTACATGCATGAGTCTCAAAAGCATTTTGTTAAGTCAAAGAAGCCAAATACAAATGGGCTATTTCCTGTTTGATTGCATTTATATGATATTCTAGAAAAGGCAAAATGATAAGGACAGCAATCAGGTTGGTGGTGATGGGAGGACATTGGCTACAAGGGGATACAAGGGAACTTTCTGATTAAGGGAATTTTGATTGTGATGGTGGCTATCTGATCGTCTAAGTTAGTCAAAATTCAGAGAACGATACACCTGAAAATATTTCATTCTACCATATGTAAATTATACCTCAAGAAACAGTAGCAGCAAAAAATAAGCCCTCATCTGTGATCACCTGGCCAAAAGTTCATGAATCAGGCCTAGTGGTGTTTGTTTCTTCTTGGTCACTTTTTGGTGTGTCCCAGAGCCGATTAGCTCAGTCTGCAGGAGAGCAGAACTTGCAAGGGTAGGACTCCCCTGGGGCCCTGGGTCTGCTGGTTTTCACGTCCTTTCACTGTATGGAGTGACGTCTGGAAATTACTCAGCAAAGAAAGAATGATTATTTTCTAGGCTAGGACTGAATATGACGACTCCATCAGTCTTGGATATACTCCTGCAGGCAGAGGGACACTTGTCTTTTGGTCTCTGGTTGGAGGCCTATTTTGAAAAACACATTCTCAGTACCAAACGGCACCTGTATTCATGGCGCGTGGGGTGAGCACGCTTTGTCACAGCCATGCCCTCCGTTCTTCATGAACAGCACAGAGGGAGCCTCAGAGCGCTAAGCGTAACCTCACCATTTACTTGGAAAAGTACTGACTTCTCATGGGTGTTGTAACTGTGCCAATTTACTGTGAGTGTTGGGGGGGGGGGGACTAAAATATATTGTCCTCCTCCCGGATCAAAAAGACATTTTTTTCCACGCTTCGTATCATTACATTTAAAAAATAAATGTAGACATCCTTTGCAACTATGATGTTGCTTGAGGGTACACTGGGGACTTTGATAAGTATTACAGTTTTTAAAAAAAAGATTTTATTTATTTATTTGAGAGAGAGAGAGCACACAAGCAGGGGGAGGGCAGAGGGTGAGGGAGGAGCAGACTCCCTGCTGAGCCAGGAGCCGGATGGGCTGGATCCCAGGACCCTGGGATCATGACCTGAGCGGAAGGCAGGTGCTTAACCAACTGAGCCCCCTGGGAGCCCCAAGTATTACACTTACCAAGAGGCAAAGCCGGTAGCAATTGCTTCATAGCTTTATGGCTTTTCTTGAAGTGCAAGGTGGGGAAAATCAGGGGAGGCTTCTCCCTGTCCCTTTCCTGCATGGCTCCAATGTCATAATGGGAAACTCATCTCTTTGCTTTATGGCTTTTCTCCCGGGAACCTGTCAGATCCACCTCTATTAGCCATTTACTTCCACATGTGTGTGACTAAGTCTCTCTGAACCACTCAAAGTAGCATATTTTGCTGGAGAGAAAGGCCGAGAGGAATGGATCCATAGGTTGGGCATTTTCTTTTAAGAGTGGAGTACATAGATCAGCACCTAGAGGAAGGTAAACACAGAAGAAGAAAGTAAGGGGAGCTGATCCAAAGCTGACATCTCTCATAACTTGCTTAAGGCAAGCTCTGCTCTTTGGCCATTAGGAAGCAGCAGACCATGGAAAGAAGGTATAAAGTCATAGGTGAAAAAGGGAACATTTGACTTCTGGAGGTGCCTCATGTTTTTCCCTCTCTTTCTGGAATAGCCTTTGGTCTAGAAAGTTCATCGTAAATGTTGAGATTCATCAGAAAACTCAACATCTCAGGAATATCCTCAGATAAAATCCTTGAGAGCTTTGCTACTCTTCAAGGCACTTTCATCTTTATTCGTTTACACCTGTTGTCATCTGCTGACTAATTTCGCAAAGGATTCCATCCCTACCTCACCTGGGTATGAGCCACCTGCTGGCCTCGTTCCTTCTCTGCTCTCTAATGGGGACCCCGTTTCATTGGAGAATCCATCCAGCGTGAATGGATTTTTGTTGATTTACTTATCTATTCTTGCTTAGAACAAAAGATGTATGCATGTCTGGATTTGCTGGTCAGAGTGAGCTCTGCTGCTCACGGTAGCAGGGCACAGTAAACTTGCTGACCCATCTATACAGGGATTTAACCTATTATTTTCTAAATAACAGCTTTATTGAGCTATAATCCACATAACATGAAATTCACCCATGTACAGTATAAAATTCAATGTTAACCGTCCTAGAAGGTCTCCTTGGCCAACTTTAACCAAGTGATGTCACTAAGAATGATCATTCTGTGGAATTAACCAAATATTCCTTCACGGGACATGAATAGAATGATGAGACTCTTTTACCTTTGTACAGTGCTTGATAACTTTTGATGTACGTTTTGAACACCTTTGCCAACGTTGTTGAGTTTGCTTCTCAGGGCCACTCTCTGTGTTCAGTGGGAATGAGTGACTTAACCAAAACTACATATTTAAACATTTGAACACAGGCAAAATATAATAATTTCTAACAGACAGGAACAAACAGAAGTGATACAGGAATACATAGGACTGAGAAATTAGCTCTGACTGAAGAAGTCATTGGGATTTCATGGCAGTCGTAGATGTGGAGAAGCTAGTATTCAAGTGAGGTCTTGAAAGACGGGCGGGATTTCAACAGAATAGATGGAATAGGGAAGACGGTAAGCAAACTCATGAGGTGAGAAAGTCCAAGGTATATTCGGGGATAGCACATAGAGACCTCCATACTAAAGGGCCTTGGAAACTGAACTAGGAGTTTGGAGTTGTCCTTGTGGACAGTGGGGGGCAGTTGAAGTTTTCTGTGGAAGGGCATGTTATGACCAAAGCAGTGCAAATCAGGTTTGAATCACCAGTGGTGCTAAGTGGCCCAGGGGCCCAGCACGCTGACATTGAACTAATGTCCAGGTTTAATTGACACTGAAATGAACATTGCTTCCTTAATGCATTCATTTGGCGGGAATTGCCAGTTCTCCCGCTCGGGCTCAGGCTAACCCATTCTTTGGACTCTACTGAAAATTGTAAAGTGCTTTGGCTGTTCGTTGAGTACGCATTGAGGATCAATATACTTTTCTTGCTTTTTCTCGATGGCATCTATTGGCCTATTCCTAGTGTACTGTGTGGCACAGGCTGTCATGTCATGTGTTTTCAGTGCCACCCCAGTTTTAGGGTATGAACCTGTCATTAAATCACAGCCTGTGAGTTAGAAGAAATAAGCATGTCTGCAGAAATGGATGTATGCTTTCCAGTCGTTTGTGGAAGTGACTTCATTGTCATATGCTGGGAGTTTGTTTGCACATTTTTATTAATCATAAAGTCAGTAGAAAAGGACATGGCATATGAGGCTAGGAGAAAAGTAGGAGAGGCCTTTTAAAAGTTGCCAGAATGGGTACTATAGCCTCATTGGAAAAAAACAGCAAAGTCCACCAGGCAGTTGTATGCAGGACCAGGAAGAGCATAGAAGAAACGGGGACGGTGGGATAGTTCTAAAGCTGGAATAGTTGTCACCTGCACAGGAAGGCAAGTGGGCATGAAATGAGGTAAATAACAATATTATTAAAATTATAATAGCAATATGTGTCATTTAGTGGGAACCAGATACCAGGCACTGTGTCAAATAACACCACAGCCTTGTGAAAGGCAAATGCCAGCTCAGAAGAGGGGATCTTGGGGATGCTGAGTAACATTTAAGGCCACACAACTAGTAAGTGGCAGAACCAGGCTATTAATTCAGCTCAGTGAGACACCAAAGTGTGGACATGAGAGAGATATTTTGGGGACAGACTTGGTCTTCACATTGACAAGACCTTAGCTCCGTAAGAACCAAACCCATATGTTTGCTGACAAGGGGTCTGTGGTCTTCACATCAGAGCTGGGGATTCTGGATTTCTTCCCCGGCCTGGAGGTCTTCAGTGGTATGCATCTGAAGCGAGTAGAGCCCAGTGGAGGAGTGTCAGGGCCCAGGTCTACACCTATGAAAGGAGGATTTGGTATTTTGCAGGCCAGTTGAATAATTCAGCTCCCTTATCAGGTGATATGGAGACAGGGAGCTCTCACAATCTCTTCTTCAACAGCCAGCACACAGACACTGTGTAAGACGGTAAGCAAGGGGGACTGGAATAGTCACCCAGAGAGGAGCCATCTTTAAAACTGAAATGACATTGGGTTAAAGATGGTCACTTTATATTGAAATAAAAGGTAGAGTAGGAGTTTGAAAACCTTGGTGTCTAATCAAATGGACTTCAGCTCATCGAGATTTATCCAGCCACTGGTGAACATCGACACCAGACACCAGTGCTGAGCCCTCAAATGAGGAAAACAGCGGCAGTTTATCTTAACCAGAATTTATATCTACACTAGTTACGGATCAATATCTCCATCGAAAGGCATCTGAATGTCTCATCTATCGACATGGTATCCTGCAACTTTTCCTCAGATGAGGGACCAATATTACTGCAAAGGAGGTGCAGCAGGGGTCCCAGGATTCACTGGTTTCACCATGTATCCCATCAGCCAGAAGCGACTGGCCCAGCCGAACAGCACAGTGACCTCTCAGAGAACACACCATGAGGGTTAGAGTTCAGTCCTCTGTTTCGGCGTCTACGTCCTAAAATAAGGGCAATACATGGTGCTATATCCTCAACAGGGTTCACAGGTCTGGGAACCAAGGTGTGGAAGTAGGAGTGGTCCCTATGAGTTTGATCCCAGTGACCCATTTGTGGAATTTGTTCTTCCTATTTTCATAACTTCAAGAGCTGCTAGGTTAAAGGTCTTAGTTCCCAGGAGGGGATATGTCTAGACTAGCAGACAAATTAAGGGTTCTACTAAGTTTGAAGCTATGTCACCATCTGGCCACTTTGGGCTTCTCATACCAGTGGATCAGAAGGGAGTTGCATTAATAGGGGAATAAGTGACCCTGATTATCTTGAGGGGGGAGATTTGATACCATATAATAGGGACAGAGTGGAGTATGTTTAGCTCTTCAGTTTTCTATTTATTTAATGCTTCTTCTTACTGAGAGATTTCCTTCATGTCTGATTTTCCAGTTCACTAATTCATCCTGTAGCTGTATCTATCCTGTTCTTTGTCCCATTTTTTTGTGTAATTTTTTTTAGCTATTATCCTTTACACATTTCCATTTTTAATAAATTCTTATTTTTATATTGCTAAATTATTGTTTTATTTCTTTAAGAATATTTATCATGTTTACATAAAATCCTTTTTTTATTTTTTATTATGATATGTTAGTCACCATACAGCACATCATGTTTACATAAAATTCTTGATCCACCCCATCAATATTTTTGCTTCAGATGGAACCTCTTAAAGATTTCTGTCCTTTTTTGAGTTTGAAGCAATTGTATTCCTTAGATACATGATAATTTTGGACTTCAAATTTAGGTTTCTCTGTATGCCAATAAGGAATGGGGAAGAACTAAAAGCCAGGCTCTAATCTAATCTAAATCAATCCTGATGTGTTTAAGAATTGGAGAGAATCTGAGCCCGAGGACAGATGTTTTCTCCTTTTAAACTCTACTTCAAGGTTCTCAAATTTCTATTTCCAGATCTTTCTACCATCCAGAATTAATTTTGGTGCATGATATAAAATAGGGATCCCAGTTGGTATTTCTTTTCTTTTCATGTGGATAGCCACTTCTTCCACTACCATTTGTTGAAAAGTATTCCCTTTGCCTTTGAAGTTCTTTGGTTCCTTTGTCAAAAACAATTTACCATATACATACTTATTTCTCGATGCTGTGTTCTGGTCCACTGATCTATCTGTCTATCCCTATGCCAATACAACACTGACTTGGCTACCAGAGCTTTCTAATAAATCCTGATGTAGGAAGTATGAGTCCTCATTGTTCTTCTTTTTCAAGATTGTTTTGGCTCTTCTAGTTCCTTTGAGTTTCATATGAAGTTTAAGAGCAGCTTGTCTATTTCTACAGAAATGCTGGCCTAAATTGTAATTAAGATTACATCAAATCTATAGGTAATTTAGAGAGAAAATTTAACTTAACAATATTAAGTATTCTACCCTATGAAGGTAGTAAATACCACCAAGTTTCAAAATGAGCAAACTGAGGTGTAGAGAGCCTAAGTGACTTGCCAGGGTTATAAAACTAAGGCAGCAGAAACTCTTTCACCCATTTACACCTAACTGACTCACCAGACTGGCCTACATTCTTACTTCCTTCTGCAAATCATAGTGACTGCTACCCGTGGCTACCCCATAGCCTTGTAAACCCTGTTGGCTACCATTGCTGTCTAACATTTCTGCTTCTGCTAGGTCATTCGTAGGCTTATCAAGAGTCAGCTCTGTTTTTTGCAGTATCAATTTTTGCCAGTAGTCCTTGTTGTCATAATTAAATAATTTAAGGAAAATATAAATTCTGACCTAGTAAGTCTATTTTTAAATACTGTATCCTGTCAGGGGCACCTGGGTGGTTTAGTTGGTTAAGCAGCCCAACTCTTGATTTCAGCTCAGGTCATGATCTCAGGGTCGTGGGATGGAGCCCTGCACTGGGGCTCCGTGCCTAGTAGCAAGTCTGTTAAAATTCTCTCTCTCCTTCTCCCTCTGCCCCCCTGCCTGATCATCTCACATGCTCTCTCTTGCTCTCTCAAATAAACAAATAAAATATTTTTTAAAAAAAGAATTTATCCTGTCAGAGATGGGGACAAAGATGTTGGCATGATAATATTCACCAAAGTCTTAGGACTAATACTCCCCAATGAGGAATGACCTAAGTATCTCATAAAAACAAGTGATTAAGAGCACTTTGATATTTTCATACGATGGTTACTATTCAGCCATTAAAAAGCATATTTTTGAAGGATATTTAATAATAAGGGAAAGTTCTTACGACAAAAGAGAACGGCAGTTTAGAAAACTGTCTATACAGAAGGATCTGATATTTAGAGTATTTATATTCCTGGTTTTCTGACTACCCTTTGCTGAACTTTCTGTGGTCTTTGTTGTTAATTGGGGGCATATTTCCATGATCACCTTGGTTCTCTGTGTGAGGCACTCATGTGGCAGAGCTGACACAGCGATCCTGCCTTCTCACTCCCCCAACCCCAGTGACTTTATTACCAGGCAATTCCATTTCCCCACTGTCCTCCCCACCAACTGTGCTCTCCGGGACACATCTCTCTGTGCCCTGCACCAGCCAGTGTGGTGTTCCAAACTGGGAGCTCCTGGAAAAGTCGATGAGGACAGAGGACAAACTGAAGCAAAGCACGTTGTTTTGGGAATTGCCTTAATTTGCATATGCAATCCCTTCTTTAGTAGGGGGACTAGCAGAATAAAATATTCTCTCTCTCTCAAACAGTTCAATGCTGGAGACTCAAGTCATCTCCGAAAGTCCTGCCAGAAGTCTGACCCCCTCCTCTGCCCTTTCTGTGCTCTTCCCTCTCCCTCATGTGATGTGCTTTATGCTGCTATGGACTCAGTGAAGAACAATTTTGCCATCTCCCATGATTAAGGTCATTTCATGACATTTAATTTCCTCTATGGGATCTTAGCATTATCGGGTAAACATCCGGTGATGTGTCTTGTACCCCAGAGCTGGCCATAGAAATTTTTATAAATGACGTTAGATGAATCCCCTGGCACTCCAGATTAATGGTTGTGTCACTCTACTGGGAGCATTGTTTATACATATATGATGAGTTATCTTCCTCTACATAAAACTGGGCAGAAAACAAAATAAATAGGAACAACCTTACTTCAGGATTGTCATATCTTCTATTCATTTGTCCATAATTCCCCTGAGATATTTCGAGATGTGGTACATTAGACTCACTGTCTAATGTTCATACACTGGAGTTAGAGAGGAGAGGGCTGCACGCTTGGAGAAAGGTTCGAAATGAAATCAGGTGGTCAGTGATGCTCACACATTCTCCCTTGAAAAGAGATGAGTTAGCCTGTGCCATCACTGGCTCAGTAAAACACAGGAAAGCCTATGGGTATTACTTGACAAGGAGTAAGTAGAGACTGAAGGAGATGAGTGTGGGTATTTGAATTGAGCACGATGTGAGGGAAAGTGGATTGCTACCATACTTTCCCTGCAGCTCTTGGACGGGTTGTGAACATCGCTGTTCTAAAAAAAGAAAAAAAATTACAGCTGAGCATACAGTCATGGAGGGACCATGGAGGATCTCCAAGGTGACCTGGATGTGGTCCCCTGACTACATTCCATCCCTGTCCCACCATACTGATAGTATTCCAGGACCCGGAAATAGGACTTGTTGTGGACCTTGCTTGACAAAATCTCCCTAGAGGAAGATACTCATCGATTTACTAATGGCAGGGAGTCTGTATCAAACATTTACGCCACTTACTTAAGTCACTTCTTCCTGTTAATATTTTTAGTTCTCAGTGACTTGGCTCCTATTATGATTCTCCATTTTATACATGAGGAAACTAGCACAGAGATATTAAACAACTTGCCTGGTTCACACAGCTACGTGTTGTCAGAGCTGGGATTTGACCCTTGGAAGTTTGGTTCTAAAGTGTACACTTTTAACTCTATCCTGCCTCTAGCACATCCTATGACGCTAATAGCACAAAGATAATTTTTTTTTTTTTTGGCTTAAGCAACATAAATTTATTTTCTCACACTTTTGGAGGCTGGAAGTCTTGAGCAAGGTGTAAGCTGTCTGTTTCTTCTGAGTCTTTTCTCCTAGGCTTGTGGATGGCTGCCTCCTTCCTGTGTCTTTATATGGTCTTTGCTCTGTCTGTGTCTGTGTCCTAATCTCTTCTTTTAGGGATACCAGTCATACTGGATTAGGACCTCATTTTAACATAATCACCTCTTAAAGACCTTATCTCCAAATATAGTCATTTTGAGGTACTTGGGGTTAGGGCTGCAACAGATGAATTTAAGTGGGGGGACACAATTCAGCCAATAACAGGCATGTTTGGCTAACGTGCAAGATGGAATCCAGTAGATAAATACAAAGACAATTTTTAAAGCAATTCGTTAGCTTGAATTTTCAAGCTACCACTTCGGCATTTCCTTTAAGTCTACTTAGAGTTGATGTTTTTCCTTCCTTTCTCCCTCCCTTCCTTCCCTCCTCCTTCCCTCCTTTCCGTTCCCTTCTCTTCCCTTTCTCCTTTATTTTCCTTTCTTTTCTTGAAAGGATACATTCTCAACCCATCAATAACATGGGGATGAATGTAGGAATCTCATAGTTTCACTGGTACAAGTTCAACTCAGATTTATTACTTAAGCCAAAAAACTAAATATACAAAAGAGCAAGATATACCTTCTGTTGTCAAGACATGCAATCCAGTGGAAAGAAAAATCAAGAAAAATAACCCCAACCCTTTCTATAACATTGCTCCCAGTTCTCGGACAAGCATGGTGCTTCCAGAAAGGAATAATATTCACAGCTATAGGTGAAATTGCGGAGGTGAGAAATCTAGTCTGGGCACTTCTCTTTCTACCCTTTGCCTGGGCTACTCCCTTCAAATTTTTAAAGACCAAATTCATGGGTACCTTCCTCCAGGGAACCTCCACCACCCTCAGTCCTGCCTGGTTGCGTGCCTCTCCCTCATGCTCCCAGAGTGCCCTGCACACCTCAGCTATTGCACTTATAAGTGTTGGTTAACATGCCAGGTAGCCAACACCAGGCCTGACAAAACACTGCATGGCCAATAACTGCTCAGTGAAAGTTGACTGATCACATGAGTAAGTGCGTGAGTGACGAGGAAGAGAGCGTTGAGTTGCCTTGTTGGGTTCTCAACTTTGGTGTCCTTTGAAATGAAAGACTGTGCGTCCTTCATCGCACCAGGCCTGACACATCAGTCTTGTTCAACGTTCTGAACTCACTGTTCTTTACTACTTGAAGATGAGACTGTTCATCGGGGGAACAAGGCTTGTATCCGAATGGTCTGCCACACCTGGTAGCCACATACTCACGACAGTGTTTCCACCCACTCATTTTATTTTTAATGGAAATATCTGGAGTGTTTCCAAGCAGAGAGGTTGGCATGTTTAACAGAATGAATATAGAAAGAACAGCTTATGCTTGGCTGATGCATAGCACAGCTAATCCTGTGTGGAGTTCATATGGAAAGTTGTGGGAGGGGAGAGGGGAGACAGTTGTGGAAAGTTCTAGAAGCCAGCAAGGCCAAGCAGTTTGTCCTATAGGCAAAGGGAGACCATGGAAGACTTTTGAGTTGTCAAATAACAAGAATACATATTTACTAGAAGAGATATTTTTTTAAAAGAAGCTTAAAGGAGTCTATTATCTGTTTGAAATATATCTTTAAGCCATTGGATTTGGGCCTTTATTGGCAACCGCAGCTTAGTTTCCTAAGTAATATCTCAGTGCTTGCCATGTGGTAGGAACTCAATAAATATGAATGTATGAAGGCATCAGAAAATTAGTCACTGCAAAAAACAAATCCAAGGAATAATGTTACAAGTGTTTGCAGACCAAAACCATAGGGCAAATAGAAAATGTAAGCTCAATTTAATAATCTGAAGATGAATGGATTAGTGATCTATTGGGCCAGGAAAGGAAGGATGCAATAGAGCAGGGGTCTGCAAATGTTTGTTTTTAAGAGCAAATTGTAAAAGGTCTGTTGCATTTGTTTGGATTTTTTGTTTCTTGTTTTTTGATTTTTAAGCAATCATTTCAAAATGTAAAAACATTCTTAGCTCAATGGATTTGACCCATGACCTCTGTTCTAGGGATTTGGGCCACTAATAAAATTATTCCTGACCCCTTTCCTTTACACCATTACCAGTGTTCTTTTCATTTATAGGTCATAGTAAATTCAAATTTTGAATTTAATTTTGCTAAAACTTAACATTAGTAACCTTACGAAAACCTAAATAAATTAGTTAACCTCAGGGACAGAATCTCAAGTAGGAAACAAAGAAACAAGAGAAATGACAGTCTTTTCAAGGTCTTCCTAAAGAAGGGAAAGAAGACAGAGGAAGCAGGGGAAAAGAAAAAGCAGCAATAGAAACAAACAAACAAAAAAATAGATTAACCCAGGGCTACTTACTAAGAGCTCCTGAGTGTTTATTTAAAAAAGAAAACAAGGTATTATACTTTCAGGTTGAATTTTGACCTAGATTTGACTAGTGCCAAAACAGCCCCATTTCTTAGACTCACATAACATATTTGCAAGGAACCTGTTTTTAAAATGAGATACTTTCAACTCTATTTTGTAAAATCAGCTCTGATCAAAGGTCTATAAATTTCACAAGAGTCTATACATTCCACAACTTACTTCATAAGAATAGTAAATGGAAAAATGGAACCCCAACTTTTGGAAGATGTTTCGGGCAAGAGAGAAAGTATTTTTTGTTAATGACCTTGATGCCCCTTCTGGGATTAGCTGTTTAAAGAAATTAAATAAGCAACTTGATGTGCTGTGTCTCATCAACACGTTGATTGACACTTTGGAGACATCAAGACGTCAAGGCATTGTGGAGCTGGGCCTTTCCCTCATCCTATTTCGAAGGTCCCCGATGTAATTTCTGGATTTGGTTGACCCTTTAGATGGTGTTGATGCCTTGGCGTTTCTCTGGCCTGAGGACCGAAACAAAAGAGGAAGGAGACGGTCAAATGATCCAGAAGAAGGAGGTCTTCAGGAAGAGGGATGTGTGTCCTTCTTGAGTGGGCTCACGTTTCGAGGACCTCACTGGGTTCTCAGTTAGATTCGAAAAGTCTGGAGAGGAGTGCGGATGGAATTTCTGCAAGTGCACAGCCTGAAGGACAGACTTTCGCAATCATGAGGCATGTGGAAGGACAGTGTACAGGGGAAGTGTTCAGAGAAAAGACGCCTCACCCTGCTGGCAGCCTGCTCCATACTCCGGACCAAACTCACAAGTCAGGGCACCGGGGCGGCTTGGTCAGTTACGCTGCCGACTTTTGGTTTTGGCTCAGCTCATGCTCTCAGGCTCCTGAGATCGAGCCCCACGACGGGGAGTCTGGTTGAGATTCTCCCTCTCCTTCTGCCCCTCCCCTCGCTCTCCTTCTCTTAAATAAATAAATAAATCTTTAAAAAACCAAACAAAGTTGCTTGTCAGAGGCTGGTGATTCCAAGCTTGTCCTTTTCCTGAGTGGCTCACTTGCAGGTGTTCGTGTCAACCTGACAGCTGTGCGCCAGCCGCCCTCTTGTTTAGTTAAGAGACTGAATTTTAAAGGATTTCTTTAAGTCATAAAGAAATCCAAGAATCTGACTTCCCATCCGTTCCTCAACAATCGGAGCACAGGTTGTTGTTCTAAAAGGCCCTTAAGTGGAGAGAAGCTGTAAACACTTTATCATAATGTCTCTTAAGAACAAAGTAGCAGAGGGGCGCCTGGGGGGCACAGCGGTTAAGTGTCTGCCTTCGGCTCAGGGCGTGATCCCGGCGATCCGGGGTCGAGCCCCACATCAGGCTCCTCCGCTGTGAGCCTGCTTCTTCCTCCCCCACTCCCCCTGCTTGTGCTCCCTCTCTCTCTCGCTGGCTGTCTCTGTCTCTTTCAAATAAATAAATAAAACCTTAAAAAAAAAAAAAGAACAAAGTAGCAGAGAGTCATATTGGGGGTGTTAGAGATAGAAGTCTTCAGTACAAAGGAAAAATTAAAAAAAAAAAAAGAGCAGATACCAGCGTGTCCCTAATACCAACTGTACAGCACTCAGCTCAATATTTCTTTTTTTTTTTTTTTAAAGATTTTATTTATTTATTTGACAGAGATAGAGACAGCCAGCGAGAGAGAACACAAGCAGGGGGAGTGGGAGAGGAAGAAGCAGGCTCATAGCAGAGGAGCCTGATGTGGGGCTCGATCCCATAACGCCAGGATCACGCCCTGAGCCGAAGGCAGACGCTTAACCGCTGTGCCACCCAGGTGCCCCCAGCTCAATATTTCTTAAGTCAGTAAATATAAAACAGTAAGATTAAGATTTTCCTGGCCCCAAAGGGAAGTTGTATAAATCATGAAGCAGAATGTCCAGGACCTACTCTGATATCAACATACTCTGCATTAGAAAAACTTGGAGAACAATGTGGGCTGGGTGTCTGGATGTTTCTCTGTTTTAAAGTGTATCTTTAATTTAAATGAACCAAGAAAGAAGTGAACTACACATTGTCCTTCAAAATAAAGAAACCTACATCCCTTTAGGATTAAACCACTTCACCCCAAAATGGTTGAACAAATTATTTCATCCCAAATAGAGTTTTACAGGTAAACGTGTTTAATAAAATGCAACATGGACTTAATATAATTTCACCTGTCCCAGCATGAAATATTTTCTAGCATCTCAGAATCTCAGTCCCAGAGGGATGCTGAGCTGACATCTGGGCCTCAAGGGGCAGGCCTTGATCGCACATTTTACCTTGCTGCTCCTCTCCCAGAGTCCCTTTGCCCTCTCCACCCAAGAAGCCCTAGGAGAGAGAGAACATTGACCTTGGAGTTATAACTGCCTTGAGTCTTGGTTCTGCCACTTACTAGATTGAGTAGCGTTAGGAAAATCTCTACTTCCTGCTTGGTTTCTTTATCTGTAGAATGCAGAAATTTCCCCAATCTTTTTCTTGCTTTTCTTCCTAGGTTAAATAACAAAGTGATATATTAGTTACGTTTTTACAAATTATTATTTCCCCTTCTCCAGCAGAGAGTTGAACTGTGCCGGGGTTATTGGAGGCGGCTACTGGAGAGAGTTTTCCTGGCAGCTGTCTGAAGGCCTTTGTGTGGCTCCCTGTTCCTTTTTGGGTGGTTCTGTTTTTGTGCTCGTCACTCTCCCTCCCAGACACTATCAGCCTTGCCGGGGCAGTCACAGAACCGCTCTTGGGGGCACGAATCCGGGGAAAGTTACACCGTGTTCTCTCCTGTCCCCAGCCCCCACCAGTCCCCAGCCTAAGGGAAGTGTAGTTGGCCTTGAGGGAATAAAGGAGCCATAAAGTGTGTGACCCAAGGGGTTTGTGGGACAGCAGGGAGGGACAGTCTGATGACGTTCGCTGTGATGGTTTGGACCACATGGTGGCTTCTGAGCCAATTGGATGCACATGTCTCTCCAGGGTTTTTGATGCTTCTGCTCTCTGGGTAACTTCTTTCTCCATAACAAACTTGGTTTTGGAGTCAAAACGCTCTCTCTTGGGGAAGGTCAGATTCGCCAAATGTAGGAACAGTGAAATATTCCATTTCTCTTATCCTGTCCCTACACTCTAGCTTCAATCATTCAGCATGGACTAAGAATCTATTTGATCTTTACAAAAAATGAGCTTTCACAACTTCTGTTAACATCGGACTCTAGATGTGGCATTCTGTTTCAGTGAGAGGAGTTAGAGCTGGTTAGGAAACGGGTCATTAGCGTCTTAATTTCTGAAGAGATGGGGGGAAGAGCTGCGTAGATAGCTAGAAAAAAGAAAGTTATTTTTCTGATTCTTTTATATACAGGTATTTTTCTCAACAGAAGACAAAGGATGGGCTTACAATTATTGCTTCACCCTCATTATTAGGATTTTTAGAATTTTAAACAATTTTCTACCCTGTGGTTTCTCAATATGGAGAAAGGTCTTTCTTTTCTGGATGGTAATGATAAAAGCTGTGTGCATTCACACACATGCTCATACCCAGGAAAAATCACACTGTGTCTAGCCAGGCCTTGGAATGCCGCCACTTCTTCCCAAGCAAAGAATATTGCTTCCCGACAAAGCATTTGTTGTTACTGTCCTCCACTGGGAATTGAGAGAGCCATTTCTTCTCCAGTTACCAGGAGATGTTGGACAAATTTTCTTTTTCTTTGCACATGCTGGATTCCAGGATCGCCATCCACAGGAGAAAAGAGAGCAGAGAACATTGTGAGAAATTATGTCCCAAGGATTAACTGGCTCTACGAGAGAGAGGTTGAATGGATCTTGTTTCTCTCAACCCTATCCGAATGGGGAATTGGCAATCCAAATGACGTCTAGGGAAGAACCCGGGTTTGTTATTGTTTTTTGTTCCATGGGTTGTGCCCCTTTAGCGAGCCTTGAAATTAATTCAGCCTGACTCACTTTGGCTCCATGACTTCCTTGGACTGAGATTCCACAGTCAAAGCTGAGATTCCCAACACCCGGCTGGGACCACGATGCTGGCCGCCATCTCGTGAGGCACCCCAATTTCTATAGGTGTATCTCTGAGATTGTTTTTCAACGTGGGGTTTGTGGCTCATTGGCTGTCAAATTCATTTTGCGGTTGACGACTACATTTTAAAAAATTATAGAATACACGGAATTGGAATAGAAAATCAGAGTGCGTTGTATGTAACAAGGGTAGGCATTATTTTGTAAAAACTTTATTTCAATTTATACATACCCAAACACACACACATGTACTCATGCATTGAGTCTCAATGTAAAATGTATTTTTTTAAAATTTGTTGGGTTTTCTTAATTCTCATATAGTTAACATACAGTGTTATGTTGGTTTCAGGTGTACAATAAAGTGATTCAGCAATTCTACACATTACTCCGTGTTCATCATGGTAAGGGCACTCTTAATTCCCTTCACTTATTTCACCCATTCCCTACTCACTTTCCCCTCTGGTAGCCATCAGTTTGTTCTCTCTAGTTAAGAGTTTGTTTTTTTGTTTGTCTCCTTTTTTCTTTGATAGTTTGTTTTGTTTCTTGAATTCCACATATGAATGAAATAATATAGCATTTGTCTTTCTCTGACTGTCTTATTCACTTAGCACTATATACCCTCTCTGTCCAACCATGTTATTGCAAACGGCAAGATTTCATTCTTTTTTATGGCTGAATAATCTATTATCTATCTATCTATCTAGCTATCTAATCTTTATCCAGCCATCAGTTGATGGACACTTGGGTTGCTTCCGTAGTTTGCCTATTATAAGTAATGCTGCAATAAACGTAGGGATGCATGTTGAATTAGTGTTTTCATATTCTTTGGGTAAATACCCAGTAATGTGATTACTGGATCATATGTTAATTCTATTTTTAATTTTTTGAGGAACCTCCATACTGTTTTCCAGAGTGGCTGCACCAGTTTGCATTCCCACCAACAGTACAAGAGGGTTCCCTTCTCTCCACATCCTCGCCAGCACTTGTTGTTTCTTGTGTCGTTGATTTTAGCCATTCTGACAGGTGGGAGGTGCTATCTCATTGTGGTTTGGATTTGTATTTCCCTGATGCTGAGCGATGTTGAGCACCTTTTCATGTGCCTGTGGACCATCTGTATGTCTTCTTTGGAGAAATGTCTGTTCATCTCTTTTGCCTATTTTTTCATTGGCTTATTTGCTTTTTGGGTGTTGAGCTGTATCAGTTCTTTATATATTTTGGATACTAACCCCTTATTGGATACATCATTTGCAAATATCTTCTCCCGTGCAATGGGCTCTCTTTTAGTTTTGCTGTTTCCTTGGCTGTGCAGAAGCTTTTTATTTTGATGTGGTCCCAATAGTTCAGTTTTGCTTTTGTTTCCCAGGCCTCAGGAGGCATATCTAGAAAAATACTGTTGCAGCCAGTGTCTAAAATGTATTTTCAATTGTGGGTCCCCATATAAACTGAGTTAAAAAACAAGGTGGGGCGAGGAAGGAAATGCAGTAGCCTCACTTAGCAGGCTGGCCACCCTCTACCTTGATGGCGCTCCCCAAGCCCATTTCAAACGGACAGTCTTCTCTTCTATTGGCCAGAGGTGCGGGATGGGGTAGGCGTTACAGGCCTAGCTGTGCTATTTGTAACTACATTCCATGAGGAACGGGCCCAGCGCCTTTACCATGGAAGGTTACTTGTCTCCAGTCGTTCTCAGAGTCAGGGCCTCAGCAGCACGTCGGAGAGAACTAGAAAACAGGCACTCTGCCAGGCACCAGGAGTACAAAAGAAATGAGACCCCCAGCGTAGCTGTCTGGAGGAGCGGTTCTCTCACTTCCCCATCACGGCTTTCACTGCAGTGGGAAGAGTTTCTCTTTGAGAATAGGTGGGAGCAGAAAACTGCAGCGTGGCCTCTGGGAAGCTGAAAAGGAAGATGTCAGACGTGAACAAGCAACCGTTTGTGATCCCTCACCTCCAATTGTACCCCATCCCCCCCTGCACCGGACCAGAATTTGGAACTTAATGAATCCTGTTGAAGGAAACAAATGTAACTCACAGACTGGAGGAGGTGTTGACTTTGAGCTCCCCAAAAGACCACCGGAAAAGCTATCGCGCAAACATAGCTAAGTTTATTAGACCCACTGCAGTGAAGGAGAGCTCCACTTGAACAGTCTTCACGTGCCCCAGAGGGGTGGGCAGAGAAGTTATCTGTGGGATTTTGTTGCTTGGGGTCAAGTGGTTTAAGGCGGTTCTTTCAAGGCAGAAAAGTGATTGAGAACTGGATAAAATTTATGGGATCATGTATTTTGGATCGATGGGTGCCAGAAAGCGGGGGTCTGGAACTGAGTCTAGATAAGGGCACTGCTGAGCACGCCATTGTCTCAATAGGAGAACTGCTTCTCCATCTAAGGAAACACTTTTGTGGACACAGGTACTTGGAGGAGTTTCCTGACACAAACAATCAAGTTATTTATCGGTTAACAGTTCATTTTCCTGAGCAAGAATTTTCTGGAATAAATAGTTAAGTCAAGTTGACCCATGAATAAAATGTTTACTTATCTTGGCCGTTGAGAAGTTGATGAAAGAGTCAGAATCTCTAGATAGAAAGATTTTACAATTTTTTAATAGTTAATTTCAGTCCTGTCTAGTGTTTTGGGAAAGAGCTGGCATCATTGATGATATACTATCAGATACCACTATTGTGTTAAAACACTGTGGAGGCGGTAAACGTGAAAGAAAAGGAATGCTTGGAATTGGGATTAGGTTGTTGAATTCTATTGGAATTTTTAAATACTGAAAATTTTCAAGGTAGAATAAGAAAAGTCAACATAAGAATACTCTAGACTTGCTGGTTTGTTCTGTTTTAATGTAAGTGGTTTTTATGTTGCAGGCCTTATTCTTTTTATCAGGTAATAATATGTCCTGGGAAATATATAAACATATATACACAATTATATATACTTACTTACATATAAATATAAAACCCCATAATATGTGCAATATATGTATTTTGCATAGGCAGGGTTTTGCTCTTATTTCCTGCCCTCCCTTTAGACTTTATCGCTGTGGAAAATCCTCCCCTGCTCTGTATGACTGCTTTGCCTGGTCCTCGGCAATGACATTTCCATTGTATTTTAAGGGGCCAACTCAGCCTTAGTTCTGAAATGCTGGTGATTGAGGAATGTTCAGTTACAAATAAATTATCGCAGGTAGAAACTGGTGATTTCTACTAAAGGGGGTGGCCAGAGTTCCCATGGTTATCATTAGCAAGAAGGCAGGTCTCCAAAGGGGCTGAGACCTTCTTCCTAGTACTTTTCCTGCCTTTCCCCAATTTCCTCTGTTCTTCCCACGGTATCTTTCCCAATTTTCTTCTAATCCAGGCTTGAAGTGTGAAATAAGACAATCAACCCAATTGGTATGTACGTATGTACGTACGAATGTATGTATGTATTTATATTTTCCTTTTCTTAAATCCTCTTCCCCCAAATCCTTCTGAGAAAGATCTTGGATCACTTTATGGAAATAGTACAGAACGGTGGGAGGCAGCATGTGTGAGAGAGCTCATAGAATTTGGAATCGGTTGGAGAGTAGTTGGAATCTAGGCTCTCTGGTCCTTCCTAGTGAAGAGGGAAACTGCCCAGAGCAGGCCCAGGCCCGGAGGCCCCAGAAGATGGAAAGTTACTAACAATAAGCTAGAGATAACCAGAAGCCCTACTGGGAGCAAGAGATAACCAGCCTTTTCTGCTTCTGTAAACAGGCTTCCCGCCACAGGCTCCCTGCCCTACTGTTCCCGCCTAAAGCAGCCCCCACCCTCCCAGTTCAAACCCACCTCCCAGCAGTCAGCATAGCCCTTGGAGCTTGACTGCCTGCAGTCCCCTATAAAAGCCCTGTGACCCCATTGCCCGGGGCCCAGAATTTGCAGCATGAGCTCATCTGGGTCCGCTGGCATAAAATAAATCCGAGTTCTCCTCCTTCTCTGAGTGTCACTTGGCCTCTCACTGGTCTGATTCTTGTTTTTCCGCAAAACTAGCTTTGTGATTCTGGATGAGTAATTTAGCCAACTGGTGCTTCCGGTTCCTATTTGTAAGCTGGAGATAATTTTTTAGCAGAATGGTCTGAGATTTAAATAAGAAATGTGGTGTGCATAAAAGAGACTGAGACAGAGACAGAGACAGAGACGGAATGTTATTTACTTGGCATAGTGCTTGGAGCAGTATGAACCCTCTAGAAAATAATGGAAACCATATTCTGCATATGAAATGTGAACACAGCGTAGTTATTAATTCTTATAAGGAACTATCTTATTTGCATTGGAAATCCACAGATAATCCAAGTATAATCAATTCTAATGAAGGACTCTAATATTCAAATTGATCAAATCGCTGATAATTAATGAGTATTTCCTTTGCTCCAGCAGTGTGTCAGAGGTAAGAGTCAGACAATTGAGCTGTTCTGTTGAGCTCTCTGTTTTGTTAGGGCAATAATAGAGATGCAGGAAAGCCATTAGAGTATTATAAAAGGGGATAACATCAAAAGATTATGTGAATCAGAAAATCTTTTATAAGAATAATGGCCAAAGTGATCCCTTTACATTTACCTTACCATCTCTTTTCTAAATTTAAATTTTGGTTGGTTAACATACAGTGCAATATTGGCTTCAAGAGTAGAATTCAGTGGCTCATCACTTACACACAACACCCAGGGCTCATCACAAGTGCTTTCCTTAATGCCCATCCCCCATCTAGCCCATCCCCCACCCAGCTCCCCTCCATCAACCTTCATTTTGCTCGCTGTCATTAAAAGTTTGTCATGGCTTGTTTCCCTCTCTCCTTTTTTTCTTTTCCCCCTTCCACATGTTCATCTGTTCTCTTTCCTTAATTCCACATATGAATGAGATCATACGGTATTTGTCTTTCTCTGACTGGTTTATTTCGCTTAGCATTATACTCTCCCTAGCTCCACCCATGTCATTGCAAACGGCAAGATTTCATTATTTTGGATGGCCGAGTAATATTCCATAGTATATACATAGCACATCTTCTTCATCCATTCACCAGTCGGTAGACACTTGGACTCTTTCCATAGTTTGGCTGTCGTTGATAATGCTGCTATAAACATTGGGATGCATGTACCCTTTTGAATCTGTATTTTTGTATCCTGTGGGTAAATACCTAGTAGTAGAATTGCTGGGTCATGGGGCAGTTGGATTTTTATTTTTTGTTTAAGGATTTTATTTATGTATTTGACAGAGAGAGAGAGAGAGAGCATAAGAATAGGGAGGGGCGGATAGAGGGAGAGGGAGAAGCAGGCTCCCCCCGGAGCAGGCAGACTGATGTTGGGCTGGGCTGGGTCATATCCTGGGATCACGACCCCAGCTGAAGGCAGGTGCTTAACTGACAGAGCCACCCAGGTGCCCCAGGGCAGTGGGATTTTTAACTTTCTGAGGAACCTCCATAATGTCTTTCACAGCGGCTGCACCAGTTTGCAACCCCACCAACAGTGCATGAGGGTTCTTTTTTCTCTACATCCTCACTAACACCTGTTGTTTGTGTTGACGGTTTTAACCATTCCTACAGGTGTGAGGTTTCGAGTTGTATTTCCCTGATGATGTCTTTCCCTGATGATGAGTGATACTGGGCATCTTTTCATGTGTCTGTTAGCCGGTGTTTAGCGTATCATCTTTATCCTTACCATCTTCTTAGGTAAAAAAAAAAGTCAGTAGCTGTGTCCATTGGGAACTAAGCTGCAGGTAAGGTTACCCTCAGCTCCACGTAGCTTCAACAGTGGGGTTTGTTACTTCCCTTAAATGCAAGCCCAAGAGAGATGATTCCAGGTCTGGTCATGTCAGCAGCATAACCAGGTCAGGAGCCCAGCTGCATTCCTTCTTTCTGCTCTGGCTCCTCGGGCTTGTACCTCTGCGATCATTAGTTGGCATCCCCAGCTCCAGACAGCTCAACCTTCCTCCATTTCCACAGGGAATGTGTTGGCTGAATAATAGCCCTCCCCCCCCAAAGATATCCGCACTCTAATCCCTGGAACCCGTGCATGTTACTTAAATGGCAAAAGAATAGGACTTTGAGATGGGGAGATCTTCCCAGATTATCCAGTGGGTCCCAAATGCCATCTGAAGTGTCTCAATAAGAGGAAGCAAGAGAGAAGGCAATGTGACCACAGAGGCAGAGACAGGAGTGGCTTGGCCACATTGAGGAATGCCAACAGCTGAGGGAGTCAGGAAACCTGTACTCCTCCAGTGCCTCCGGAGGGAGTGTGGCCGTGCTTTTGGACACCTTGCTTTCGACCCAGTGGTATTGATTTTGGACTTCTGTCCTCCAGAGCTATGAGAGAACAAATTTCTGTTGTTTTAAACCACCAGGCTGGTGGTATTGGTTATAGCAGCCATTGAAAACTAGTACAGGGACCCAAAGGAAGTCTTTCTTCTCATATGTTTCCTTTTCCAGAGAGAAACCTTTCCCAGGAAACCCACTCAGATTTCCCTTTAGGTCCTATGAACCAAGTTCTAGCATCAGGGATGCTGGAAAATAAGTATCTGGCATTTTTAACGTCTATAAACCTCTGTCAACAAGGACAAAAGATAGTATCATAGTTTGGGAAAAGCAACCAATGGCATCTGCTGTGGAAGTCAGGTGACCACTTCGTGGGCCATAGGAAGGAGACAGACGTGGACCTACTGTACCGGTCACACCCCAGAGTCAAGTGTTGGTACCTCAAGGACACCAGCGTGGGGGCATCACGCTAGCTTTCTCACCAAGCAAGTCAATGGATTCCCACGTTCTCCTGTGAGGGAGTAAGAGAGACACTGCCCAAGCAACTGGCCACATTTCCCAGGGTGAATCTGTACCCAGCCGTGGCTTGGCTGCCCTTCCTGAGTAAGCACACAGCAAGGAACATCCCTCTTGAGGCAGGTGAGTTTCCTTAGCAACTTCAGCCAACGCATTCTGTCTTCCGAGTCCTCGTTCTGTCTACAGGCAAGTGAGGTATGGTCTCAGCTTCACACTCCCTTATAGATGGCTTCCCTCTATTTCCAACTCTTTAATTCAGAAGTGACACATGACCTTCCTGGCGGCTGTTCGCCAACTGATTTGGGACAAGGGGAGGGAAGCTTTCTTCTAGACTCTTTGCCTCCCTTCCATGCTAACTGAGCTGGCCAAAGATTTGAGGCCCTGGAATAGCTTGGCTTTTACTACAAAGATAAAGAGAAACCCTTGCCAGGAGACCCCCTATACAGAGAGCATTTTTTTGGAGTTAAACATCCTTCAAATCTGACTGGTAACTCCACCCCCCAGTAAATGTATTTTCTTTTTGCTTCATTAATTTAAAAAATGTGAATGGTTTGGTTTGGCTCACAGAACGTTATAAAACAAAAATCTTGTCATCTGGAAAATGCCTTTTTTGGTGAATACTCTCAAATAGGACTAAATTTAAAAGGAACCCACTGAGACCACCAGGTAATGTAATGGCTTTTTGCCCAAAAATCATTTGGAGGCGAATGCTTCTGCTGACCCACAGCTTGGGCCTAGTGAGGTTTTAAATCTAACACTTATGGGATTGTAACTCTCCTACTGGGCTGTTAATCTGATTGTTTATTAAAATTCCACTGACTTGTTCATTTAATGAGTTTCTCTAGCACAGTCAGTGCTCTTCAGAGAGAAAGCACTATGGGACTCCAGGCTCGTAATGGCAACTGACAATATATCACAGGGGATGGAGGCCTTGAAGGCTCCAAGCAGAAGATGGATGAGAGTCTCTACCTTTAGGTCATTTCAAGAACAGTTCAGCAGTTCTCTGTCTGAGTTAACTGCCTGGGTCTCTGCTGTGCACTAAAACATTTGTCGCTTTGGTTCCATTCGCTCACCTTGCAACTAGAATTGCATAGCAGTGACCCCGGGCATTAAAATCCTTCTTCATACTGGGAGGCAAAGAAGGGACTGGAAGAAGCAGCCACATGAAATAGCTCATGGAGACTAAACATCCCTGGGAAGGTGACCAAAGTGGTCAGATAGTACAAGAAGCAGAGAACAGCCCCAGGTGGACGGAATGAGCCCCAGGTGGGATTGTACCATGGCCTGAACACAAGTTTGCAGCCAACTATCGTAAGGATTTTCCTTTTTCCTCCACACCCCCCAGCCTCTCATAAGCCTAATTAAGCATGCTCTCCATTTGTCAGAATCATACCCACTTCTCCTTTGACCCATCTGCCCTGCGCATGGAAATGTCCGCACCCAGTGGCTAGTCCACTGAGAGCTCAATTCTTTCAATCTGCTAAATGAAGTTGGGTCACAGTTCTTATGAGAGGCATGTTGAGAACAGGAATCTCTCATAAAAATGTAGCAAGAGGCACGTGGATAAATTAAAATTTTCTAGTGACAGTATTAAAGGACACCGGTTAAATTAATTTTAGAACATGTTTTATTCTATGTTCTAAAATGTATAACAAATATTTTCATTTTGACGTGGAACCCTGGCCACGTTTCAAGTGCTTCATAGCCAGTGGCCACTGCAGTCCCAGAGCCAGTCTCTTTGCCAGGTCATCGGCACTGCAGGAATTCTCCTGGCAGCATTTTCAGCCAGGTATCAGTGTTTCTAGGCAAGACCGTAGACTAGATATTTTGCAGCAGACAAGTCTTCACTGGGTCCTGAATTTACACTGATTGGGCGCAAATCTACTTTGCATATTGCCCATCTGATATCTGTATATATATGTCTTTCATGATCCCCAAATGCCACTCTTGAGAATTCTTAGGAAGAGATGAAATGAGGAGAATGTCTCATAATTAATATACCCTTGGAGGCAAAGTCTAAGATCAATTCTCTAAAAACTTTGGAGAGTAAGGGCTGATGCTGTCCAGGGTGATGTGAATGTACTGTTCTTCTTCTTTTGTTTGTTGTCTCAGAGGTTCTGCCCCTTTTTTCTGCTCATGCCTTTTCTCTCTGCTGCTTCTTTGACATAATCTTAGAGCCTTGACTATGTGGAACTCTTTCGCTGTCAGGAGTATAATTTTTAAATATATGTAAGAAATTAACAACGAGAAGAACAAATAGAGCAGGTTTTATAAAGTTCACTCAATTTCCCTGTGCTTATACCATCTATAAAAAGCCACCCAATGTGGAAAAAGATAGAATTTCAAAATTGGATGGATGGAGGTTGTGACCTTTGGCCAACTTCCTGGCCTAAAATTTCAGTTATTTGAGTTGCAGGGGGTATTGAAATGTGTATCTGAGGAGAGCTTGCAACTGCAAAGCACAGAACGCCTGTCAAACCGTGGCTTTCACATGCAAACATTTCTTTTCCTTCAATGGCAAGATGCCTGAAGGCAGCTGGATGTTGGCTTTGGCTCTGCTGTTTGACAGTGTCATCGGGGACACAATCTCTTTCTGCTCAGCCATGCTTGGTGTGTGGCTCTTCAAGCACATGCTTGCTGTCTCACGGATGCAAATGGCGGCTAAGGCTGCAGACACTGAATGCACGGTTAAGGAAGGGAGAGGTTCTTACCAGAAGAACAAAACAGTTCTAGGAACTGTGCCCTAGACATCCACAGCCACACAGGGGTTGGGAAAATGCGTATTTAGTTTCTTCGCTTCTAAAGGGGAGGTTTTGAGGAGGGACCGTTGAGGTAGTGAGCAAATGAAGATGGCCACAGTGTGGCTCCCCAGTAGCTGGACAGCAGCACATGTATACTGAGGGCTCGTAAGATGTGAGATAATTTACTAAGCTCTTTTCAGATGTCTTTTCTTTTTAGCCTCACAACAACTCTGACATATGTCTCCTATTATTATCCACGTTTTTTTTTTTTTTTAGTTAAAAAATCTAGACCTTAGAGAGGTAAATTAACTTAACAAATCACATGGGAATCCCCTCGTTGCTCCATCATCACCAAATAACTACTCCTATTGCCATGTAGTCCCTTGCCACATAGCTTATCATACTTTATCCAACTACTTGCTTAACACTTTACTTCATGAAGGCAGTGAGAGAGAGAAAAGAAGGAGTCAAGGGTAACTTTGTAGTTTCTGGCTTGAGAAACTGCTATAGGTCTCTCTCCTGGGAGAGGAGGAGTAGTTTTTGGCAGACATTATGTAAGTTCTGCCTGGGGTGCATTTAATAGGTGGTGCCTGTCAGTCAGCCAAGGGGCCGAGGGTCATGGGTGTGGGGAGAAATTGCGTAAGTAGAATTTCTCAGTTCTAAGAGGTTGATGATCACAGTGAAACCAATATCACCTTCCTCCACGTCCTTTTCTTAAGAAACAAGAAGGTAAATAGTTTTTCCAGAGATGCGGAAGAAACGTAGAGATGACTGAGAGATCACAATGGCTTATTTTCTACTCACCAGCACTGTGGTGGGTAACTTCTAAGATGCCCCCTGGTGATTCCCCTCTCCTGCTATTCACATCCTCATGTAATCAACCTACAACTGCCTCGAGTGCTTTGGACCTAGTGAGTTGTTTCTGACCAATAGGACAATGGCAAAGGTGATGAGATGTCATTTCCATGATTAGGTTACAAGCGACTGGAACTTCTGTCTTGCTAGCAGATTCTCTCTGTGTGCCCTCGTGGCTCTTATGTTTTGCTGAAGTAATGAACATGTTGGAGAGGACCACGTGGCAAGGAAGTGAGAGTGGCTTGGCCAACAGCCATCAGGAACCTGAGGCCCTCTGTCCAGCAGCCTGTATGGAACAGAATTCTGCCAACGATCTGAGTGCACTTCCCCAGTCAAACTTTCAGATGAGAGCCCAGCCCTGTCAATAACTTGATGCAGTCTGTGAGACTCCTGAAGTGAGGACCCAGCTAGGCTGCATCCCTGACGCACAACCATGCAGACAAAAAGTCTGTGTTGTTTCAGCCGCTAACTTTGTGATAATTTATTAAGCGGCAATAGAAATAAATGTAAACACCCCAAGTTTAGCTGTGCGAGCAGAGATCAGGCCCATGTAGCAGTGAGCTCGGGTGCGTGCTTACCTAATTCCAGGAGCCAAGGGAAGGTAGACTGTCTTTGGTGATTCAGAAATACTGCAGAGAGATGGCTTATATGTGGAAATAAATTACCCAGTTGGCTAATTAAAACCAGAACTGAGAATCAAAGAATTTGGTTCCCAGGAGCAATGAGGAGACCCTGGGAGGGATGCAGCTATATTTAGGCCATACTCTGAGCAGCAGAAACTGGCATATGAACCAGGCCAAGACTTGCTTTGGGAGTAGGCTAGGAGTCTCAGGAGGCAGATAAACATTAAACATAACCATGCAGTGTAAGGCTTAGACAGGGTTGAGAAAGCTAAGTGATTTTCAAGGGGATTATCAAGGGAAGTGGTAGATTTTCGTTTACTGGAATCCATAAAAAAATAGTAGTGATCTTAACTAGTTAAATAAATGACAAGAAACTTTAACTGATGATCAAAATCACTCAGTATGCTTGTTCTGTAAGCAATTTCCTTTCTTGTCTCCTCTCCTCTCTTCTTACACTGACAGTCTCTGTATGGGTCTGCTCAGAGCAACACCACAGGTTGGGCGGCTCAAACACAGAAACTTATTTTCTCAGTGGAGAGAGATCTCTGGTGTCTCTTCCTCTTCTCATAAGGATACCAATCCTATCAGATTGGAGCCCCACACTTATGACCTCATTTAATATTAACTATCTCTCTGAAGGTCCTATCTCTAAATATAGTCACATTGGGTGTTAGCGCTTTAACATATGAATTTGGGGGGACACAATTCAATCCATAACACTTTCAACCACTAACCACTATAAAAGTAAGCTCAGTTAGGGCAGGAACTTGGATTGTCTTTTCCACCAAGAGGTCTTATTTTTCAAAGGCCTATTTCAGTGCCTGGAGCATAGTAGGTCCTCAATAAATTATTTGTTGAGTGAATGAATGATGGCCTCGTTTTCTTCCATCAGATTGAGATTGTCATTGAAGAAGTCTATGAGAATAGGTCAAGTAGCCAGGTATTTATTTTTGCATGGACGGTCTTCTGTAATCTTGCGTGAAGTTTTTTTTTTTTTCCAGTTTTGTTATGATTTATATATATCATTGGGATTTTAAGTCATCTGATTTATTTACCCATTTTACTCATCAAAGATTTACTGGGCACTTAATAGATGCTCAGCACAGAGCTAGGGGCTATAGGTCAAGCTAAGCAGGGTAAGGCACCGTCCTTGCTCTCAAAGCACTTGCCATGTGCTTATTGAAGGATGTGGTCAGCACAGGAAGCAGTGACGTAACCACACAATTATAATATATATAACTGAACTATCTAAAAGATTGGTTCCCTTCCCTTGGACTAATAAGAGAATACAATCCTGTATAAAACACAAAGGACACCTGCTAGCTAAGGGTTAGAGACTTCTTTATGGCCAAGCTGTTTAAGGATTGATGAAAGTAGCGCAGGTAAGCTCAAGAAATGCCTTCAAACTCAATGGTATTAAACTCTACTACAAGGCAGCTGAGAAAATACAAAATGAGCCTTTGGTAATGGGCTCCCATCTTCAGCCATACTCTTATACACAAATAGGAGCAGGTCCAAATGTTTACCTTTAAAGGTTCAGGAAGGGGAGAGAGGAAGAAAAAGAAGGGAGGGGAGAACCTGGCCAGGGCCTCATGGGCAACCTGTCTCCAGAGGCAGGCAAGGGGGGGAGGGTCCCCATGTTCCTAGGATCCAGCTCGCCTGATCTTCTCGCACTGGGCGAACATCTACAGTGAGGTCTCTTGAATCTTTGCTGCTGTCCTGGGACTCTTAGCCACGGAAGCCAAAATTGTCCCTACAGATATTTAAGCTAGTGAGGACGACCACTACCAGGTAAAATCACATCACAGCCAGACCTCCAGAGCCCAAGGGTGGCCGACTGCTCAGACTTGCCCAGTCACTCCTTAATCTCAAAATAACACGATTCATATTTTACATCTTCGCATTTTTGCAAAGTCCCACTTCTTTTGTTATGATGTTCCCCAGGTTTGATGACTTGGTTAGCTGCCCATGGGACCTGAATAGATCAGATACAATCCTGTCCAAGCATAGGAGACTGATCCCCAGCCTTTCTCATGTTTCTTTCTGCTCCTGGATCTAGGAATCGCTGGACCCAATGTCAACATCACGGTCCAATTTCAATAGGAAAAGAATGGCAGGGAGAAGGATCAAGGATCTGAGCTCTCCTGACTTGAGCACGCCCCTCCTGGAAAAGATGGCCTTCTTCTGGGACCAAAAACAATGTTCATTAGCCACAAAGCAAGGCTGTGTGCTCTCCTGGAAATCACTGAGCTGGTAGCCAGCCCGGGGCGGGGGCTAGAGCAGATCCAAGAACAGGAGCTATGGTAATGCCCGGGCACTGCTGCCATTCTCTCTAGAGATTTCCACTGCATCGTCTCTGCTATTTGGTGTAAGGTGTTCTACCCATAGCATCGGCTCGTTTCCTGTGGGCATTCGATGATGTCAAATAATGCAGCGTGCGTGATACACAGCACTTCACAAACCCAAAGGTACAATGAGGATGTATGGGTTCGTGGCCATAGCTCCCCTGTACCATCAGACCCCCCCCCCATGGGAGTGGAGCACAATGTCTTGTTTAAAACTGTGGGCTTCAGGCCCAGACTATCTGAGGTTGAAGACTAGAGCTTTGCGAATCCAGACTTCCTCATCTGCACAACTTCGTAGTCTGTCATGAGGCGTAAATGAGGCAAAGTATATAAAAGACAAGACCAAGAACAAAGTAGTCAATACATGTTCATTATCGTTCCCCCAGTGAGTAGAGCCCTTGGTCTCTTTTTCTTGATGCTATTTTCGAGTTAGCGCCATCACACAGATTGCAATGGTCCAGCTAACGGCCAGAAGGAGGTACATTTAGAAATTAGGAATTGTCACAAAACAACGAAAAAGAGATAATGCATTTCTGTAGGCAAGGGGAGATCATTCCCCTTAAGGAAATCACGTGTAAGGCCCGGGAAAAGCACATGCTGTTAGAAAACCTTTGTCTAGTGCTGGTACCGTTTGTGGGAAACTGAGGGAGGTTTAAAATCTACACTTGCTTCTTTCTTCTCTTGCTCTACTCAGGTTACTTGGTGACACGTTTCTCATTGTGACATATCCAATACATAGAAGAGCCTCCAGTCCCATTTTCAGAATTTCTGTAATCCTGCAGAGGTGAGAGAGTATGAAAGACTATGAACTAGAACATTCCTTTTGAGAGGACTCCATGCCTCTGAGCCCTTGGCAGTCTAAGGATAGGAATGTCTTTTGGTCAAAAGGATGCCTATGAAAGACAGTCACTCCAGCTTCTGGCTACACAGGCTGAATTAAACTCGTGAGTTCATTTTTACTTTCTTCAAAATCTTAATGGAAAAAAAAGATAGTTATAAGCCCACAAGGACGAGGGGGATGAGAAAGAAGAGCAACAACATTTTGGAAGCCAGACAACTGAAGAAAGCGTGGCTGCTTCTTTCCCAGACTAGAGAGAGCTTAACTTTCAGCAGGTGCAGGAGCCAGGCTGGGGCAAGCGCCTGGGGAAGGACCTCAGCCACAGGAAGCCCCAGGTCCCTCTGAAAGTGGGGGTGCAGGTGGGTTAGAAAAAAGGAAGATTATTTGAAATATGTAAATAAATATCAGGCAGTTAGGGTCCTCACTCAACCTCCCTGCCCAGGATTTCAGGTGCAGGATTTCATTTGATAGACTCTGGTCATTTTGGCTATAAAGATTCCTACTTCCTCTGGTGATATCATTTGATGCTTTCTGTTGTGGCCTCTCCTTTGCTCAGATTTCCTTGAGGCCAGACTCTCTGGGGAGACTCTACTAGAAACACTTGGGTATCAGGGACAGTGGGCACTGCTGGGGGCGGGTGGTGGTGGGTGTGGTGAGCCTCTGCCCTGAGAACAGTTCACAGGCTACTGTCTCTTCTCTGCTGGCTCCTGGAATACAGGTTGCCAGACCTCAACCCTCTAGGCAGGAGGTTGGACGACTCTTCTCTGGATAAACTGATTCCCTGTGAACTTTAGTAAACAGTAATGTATCAGTCTTGGTCCCGGTTCATCAGGGTCAGGATAATAGCCTATCGTGGCTTCCCATAGTTCTCGTGTGGCATCTGAGACTAAGAATAAAGACAGTGGTTTTCTAGGTGGTCCACACACCCTGGTTAGTGGAGACGACTTTAGTTTGGGGCTAGTCCAGGATATGTAGTACCAGCATGCTTGCCCGGACCATCCTGTTATTCCCAGTAGCACCAGGAGTGGCATTTTCCCAGAACTCTGCTGTGCCCCTGGGGTATAACTTCCTTTCTGGAAATCACACCATGGCTTATTCGGAAGCACATTTAATGGAAATCACTGGAATGGCCATGGGCAAAGCTTTATTATCTGAGCCTGGAGCATGGCGGCATCAGCAAAATGCAAAAGATGGCGTGTGGATTGGTATGGAGAAGGCAGCTTGGCCAAACAAACAGTTCCTGCGGGAAGGGAATTTATATACCTGGAGCACTTTCTTTGGTGAGCACTCTGCACCCTGAAGCAGGTTAGTATCTGCTCTTCAGTCCTCGCTTGGCCGTGGATGCGATTTGGCCCTCGATCTGGGCTGCTGTTTACACTGGAAAGCGACTGGGAATCATGGGAGGGAGGATCTTGTTAAAATGCAGGTTCTGACTCAATAGATCCTGGTGGGGCCCAGACTACATGTCTCACCAGCTTCCAGGGAAGCCGATGCTGATGCGGGCGGTGCAGGAAGGACCTAACGCTTCCAGGTTTGGGTTGCCTCACATGTAAAACGGAGCATCAGGACCTTCCTCCTCGGATCGTCCGGAGAATTAGATAAGAATGTAGAAAATTTAGAAGAGCGCCCGCTGCAGAGTAAGCGTTCAATGAACTGGAAAGCCCTGGCGTCCACACCAATGGTGAAGTGAAGACGTCTGTTTCGGCAGAGGGAAGAGTGGAATTGAGGTGCAGAGACCTCAGGTGAGCCCGCAGATGTATCTGGAGCTGGGGTGGCCCTTCTGAGCCAGAGGATGGGGCCTTCCCACTCCCACATGACTGGTCACTGCATGCAGACTGTCCCTGGGGCAGGGCGTGTGACCTTGGGGGAGGGGCGGTTCTGTCCAGTGGAGTGCAGTGCCCGGCCACTCAGCGGAGGGTTGCGAACCACCAACACCCCAGTCCACTGGGCACCAGCGACCCCAGTCTGAAGGCAGAGCTGGGACTCATACCACAGCACCCACTCGTGAGGGCACATCGTGCAAGCTCTCCGGTGCTGAGCCTAGTAGCATTCTAAAAACAGCTATAACCTTCCTTCGAGAAAAAAAGGACCCCATAGGCAAATGCAAAGTCTGTTTGGGAAATGATCATGATTTCACTAATGATTGCAACTAACCAAGGAGGCCCCACACGCCTGCCCAGCAGTAAGATTCTTCAAGCTCAATTACGGGGTGAGAAGAGAAAATGACGCAAAAGAGCCAAGGAGGTATTGTGCATGCAAATTGTCAGCGTAGAGTATTTCAGCCATTTTAGCCCATTCTGGGTTTTCTCTTTCCAACTTATAGCAAATGCGCTTGGGTACACACACACACACACACGCACACACGCACACACGTGCACGCGCGCACAGTTAACCTTGGATAGAACTTTTTTCTAGAAACATAAAAATCTCCTGAATCAACTCCAGTAGCATCTCCCTAGACTGTCTTTGAAAGGAGCCGATGAATGAGTTCGACAGAGAACTTTTGCTTGAAATGTTCCCCTTTCTCAGATTACATAAATTCGAGGGGAAAGTCTGCCCTTGTTCAGTGATGCCCTGCATGGTGGCTTCTGTCAGGGACACTCTGTACCAGCAGCAAAATTAATGTTTTCCTGAAACACTGATGTATCATTCTTTATCACTTGCTCTGTTCCCCTTTTCCTGCACCACGGCCTTCTAAATGATCTGGGTAGGGGTAGGAAAAAAAAAACCAAAAAAACCCCACAAAAACCAACACCCAAACTTTTCTAGAACCACGGAAGATACTGCATACTGAGGTTGGTTGCTGAGAATTCACTTGGTGGATCGGACTGCAGTGATGAACACAGCTCTTCGAAGCCATCTTTTCCAGCCTAAAGTGGGCACTCGGGGGTCAGGTCCTCATGCTAGAGTATCCGGACGTTTAGGACTGTTGCTTTGTGTTAGGAAGCTTCTCTCAGAGCAGAATGACCCACAAGATGGATTGAGTCACATATTCCCCTGCTGAAATCCCTTCTCTTGTGCTTACATTAATTCCATGGCCCCTGCCTGGGCCTGCCCAAGTTCCAGAGAGCCCAGGCCCTGCCCCCCTTCCCAACCTCCTTCGGGGCATGCTCAAGCCCATTCTCTGTACTCCGCCATGCTGATGACCTCGGGGAGGTCCCTCCAACATGAGGAGGACTTTCCAAATCCCCGGCCTCCACCCTTGCTGCCCAGAATGTTCTTCTAGCCCTTCAGTGGCACATTGCTTCTCCAGTTCAGCTTCAAGGTCAAAGGCTGTCCCTGACCACGATCTTCCACTTGTATTCTCTGTCCTTGTAGGCCGCTCTTGTTTTTCCTCACTGCGCATGCCTCCCGGAACTTGTAATTATTTATTTGCTTATTTCTTTATTATCTCTTTCCCACACTAGACCCTCCTTCCTGAAATGGCAGAGACATGGTCACCACTGTTCCCAGGGTCAGGCGCACAGTAGTTCTTTGGTAAATATTTGTCCCCTCACCCAGCGCTTAAGTCCTGTGCTTCCTATTTCACAAAATACTTACGGATTCTAAAGGAAGGCTCTGTATATGTGGAAGTATCTCAAGGACATAGGATGGATGAGACGTATTTTTAAGCTGAGGACATTCCAAACCCTTTTTGCAACTAATGCTCCTTCCTCCTGTTTCCATGGCGGTTTTGTTTCAGTTGAGGTGTGATTTACATGCTGTAGGCTGTGCACATCCTAAATGACTTTTACATATGTATCCATCCATGGAGATCTAGATGGAATGTTTGTTTATAGCTTCCTTTGTGGGAGGCTGGCAGGTGTCCCCTTTCAGTCAATACCGTCCAGAAGGTAACTGCTATTATAATTTCTATCAATATAAGTCCCTTTTGATTATTTCTTAACATCGTTAGTGGAGTCATATCTCATGTATTCTTTTGTGTCTTTCTTTGCTCAAAAAGTATGATTTTGAGATCCACCCATGTGATGTGTCTCAGGAATGAATCGCTTTGTCATATTCCTTTGTGTGAATGTACCAGTTTATTGATTCATTCTAGAGTTGAAGGACTTGGGTTGTATCTGGTTCACGGCTATTATAAACAAATGCTCTTGGGGACACTACTGTGCAGGTATTTTGGTGGACATGAGAACGCCTATCTGCTGGTTGTATGTCCTGGAGCGGAACTGCCTACAGACAGGCACCTGTTTGGCCTTCATAGACACTATGAACAGTGTTCCCAGGCAGGACCCGCTTACTCTGCCTTGCTCCCCACTGTCACCAGTAATTAGTACTTCCCCAGGGTCAGTGTTGACCATTCTCATAGGCCTGTGGTATACCTCCTTGAAGTTTTGATTTGCATTTCTCTGATACAAAATGAGGCTGAATACTTCTTTTAATGTTTATGGGCCATATGGGTAGTTCAGGTGTGAATTGCTTGTGTACATGGAGTCCCTATGTAAGCATTTTGGCCATTTTTAGAAGATGGACTTTTTCTTCTTGATTTGTAGGAGTTTGTCTTATGTTTTGCATAGGAGTTAAGAACTGTATGTATTGCAAATATCTTCCCGAGTCTGAGACTTTCCTTTTCACTCACCTAATGGCATCATTGGAGAAACAGATGCTCTTCATGAAATACAACATGCCCATCTTTTATTTTATGGTAGTGCTTTCTGTGTTCTCCGTAATAAAATTTTTCCTCCTTTGGGTCTCTTATAGTGTTTTAAACAAAAGAGTGGTATGGGAGCCAGGTTTAAACAGGGTCCTTTGTACATTTGAAGTCTCAAACCAAGAAGGTTGAATCAGGACAATAAAAGAGTTCCCCTTATGAGAACCCAACCCGTCCCTTCAGGCCTTGCTCAAATTCCACTTCCTTAGTGACATGGCTGCCAACCGGCTTCCCTCTCCCCTCTGCTCCTTTCAGTAAGCGCTCTGCGAAGTTAATCCCATCTGTTGGTAACTTTTTAGGAGGACTGTAGGCTGAATCGCACTCTTCCACAATTACCACTCAAAAGTAGCTCAGACAACACAGAAAATTATACTACACGGACAGAGAGTCATTCACCAGGTATATTTGAAGTCTAAGCTCTTTGAGCTATACACGTGCACAAATGATTCAGTAGGTGGAAATCTCCCCCTTCCCCTCCATATTTAAACTTTTCAAACTGAAAATAGTGCTAAAGAGGTTTGCATAAGGTGCGTCATGGCAATGCTGAGGCAATTCTGACTTTCACAGTGCAGGAGGTGCCCCTGAAACCCTTCAAGGCCTCCTTCGTTTCTTACCGCTCTCCGGGGAAAAGTTCCTCTTCCCCCCCCCCAAACCCAACCTAATGAAAGAACTACTTGACCTGAGACAGATTAACACGGGAACTTCGCAGTTTCACCAAGACTAACCGCTTAGGTCATCCACTCCACTGTGTTTTTATTTTGTGACTACACAGGATGGTCATTTTAACTTTGGCTAAATTTGGCTGGAAATGACTGATGGTATCTGCTTTAAAACACTTACAAAATTATTTACAAATATGTTTTCCTCATCCAGATTTCTTTAGAACCTTCGTTCTGAAAATACTGAGTAGCTTAAAAAGTCAAATGACCCGCAGAAGACTGCAAAGAGGTTGGGCACAAGATGGCCGACGGGTGCAGTGCTCCGTCAGTCTCAAGAGCTCAGAAAATTTTTCTTCCACTAGAGGGCAGCATTCCTCCACTTTTAAGTCTAATCTTTCATTTCGTAATGAAAAATCAAAAACCTCCATAGCAAAGGAAAGTCAAAGCATTTGCTTATTATACACTCCTCAGATTTTATTTTTAAAAGGAGCCTGCATTTTTCTTACGGAAACTCAGGGTTTTACAAGCAACGCTGTCCTCAGTTTCTCCTGTACTGTGTCCAGTACGATATTGCTATATTCACAGTAGAACGGACTTTAATTTCTGAGTGATCAGTCTGTTTTAAGTTTCTGATGAAACTAACGTACACCTTAGTCAAAAACCACAACAATCCTTCCATAAGATGGCTGTGTTATTGTTCTCGCGTGCTTTTCTGAGGCTTGGGTAATGAAAGAATTTCCCCACTCCCTTGTAACCGGTGTTGGCATCTAAAGTAATTCATCAATGTACAGGAGGAGATGAGGCCTTGCACATAGAGCAGAAGGTAATGGTTTTATAGGTGTATCTTCGGTAATGCACTTCGGGCTACAGAAATAGAAATATCACATGTGACGAAAACAAATGTTTTTGAGCAACATGGCCATTGCATGAGTAGGATCGGTATATGTTTGTTGATCTACCATCCTTTCCTTTTTCAAATACTCAGTGGCTGCTACATTCTGGAGATCTAGCTTCATTCAAACGGTCTACAACGGACACTTGCCTCTGCACTTTATTTAAAAACAAGTGTTCTTGATAGCAAAGATGTTGGCTAATCATCTATATATCGGCATGAGAAGTTTCGTGCCCTTTCAAAATTCAGCATTATCCATAACAGAGTGTAATATTATCAGATTATTTGTATTAGTATATGAATGCATTCATAAGCAATGCACATATTATGTATTTAAGCAGCTAATGGCTGAACAATCACTAAATAAAAAACATCCAGATTTTAAAAGCACAGCTGAAACATTTGTACAAATATACAAAGAGAAAAAACAATCATTCAGACACCATGAAACTTTTGTAATAAATAGGTTTGTCTGAAATCGGTCTCTATCACCCTGGACAAGTCTCCCCCGTGAGTCTGGGAAAGTACTCTACGGAAGTGGTGTTCAAAATCTATGGAGGAATATCTTTGGGGCCAAGCTCAGTGTTGCCTCCAGGAATTTTAACAGAGCTATGAAGTATTGACTCAAAATAGTGGATAGACCCAGACTTGTTGAGCTGGATGATGCTGATAATTTTTCTAGTCTAGATAGGACATGGCTGGATGCTGACAATCTGTGAGTTATAGTATATCCTCGAATCATGAAAATAAATGCTGGTGATCATGCATGTCCTGGGAATGTCGGGATGCAGAGGACTGAGTGAGACCAGATAGGGATATCTCATGCAGTCAAAGTCAAGTTTACTTATGGTCCTACTGAAGTGGCCAGGAAGAAACAACGCACACACGTCAGGACTGGGACTGAAACAGATCACAAACAACACGGGTGCTATTTGTTAACTGATGTCTCTGGCTTGGATCAACATGAGAGAATGAAGATATAGGCTGTGCTGATACTTTAATAAGAAAATACTACCTTTTTCTCTAGAACCTTCTAAATAATGCATTATTACTCGATGGGTATGATATGATCAGGAAACATATCACCTTTTCCTAGCCCTTTTGTCCGAGAGGCTTGATTACAAGGAAGGAATCTCAAACAACCAAACACCCAGGGATTGAAAGGCAATTATTTTTTTTTTCCGACAAACGAACAACAGAGGGGGAAAAAAGCATGATAAAGAGGAGACAGATATTATCGCTGAGGCGGAGCGGTGAGCTCAGTTGGACACGGAGGGTGGCAGGCCGGGACGCCGGGTCTGGATGATTTTTGGCTTTGGGGAAGTCTTTGGCTCCTCTTCTTCCTCTATGTCACTGTCGCACACGTGCACGACGACACTCGGGGTGGACTCAGTTCCCGCATGGAGCTCGTACTTCTCTCCTGAAAGGCAAGCAAAAGGGGGGTGGTTAAGGGGGAAGGGAGCTCAAAGCAGATTCTTTGGCAACACTTGTCCTGGAAGTGAGAACAGTTTACAGCGTCTTGGGAAACCTGGGTCTTATCCAGGAATGGCAGGGGGCGTCGCAAAATGGAGCGAGATTACTCGGTCACTGTATCTCTACCACCTATTCACTGGACAACGGCGCACGGTCTGCTCCCGTAGCCACAGTGTCCTCAACTGCAAACTTCAGCACGGTCCTAGCGACAGCCCACGGGATCGTGCTGATGACTGAGTGGGTCTGGCAGCGAGTTCTTGGTTTCCCTTCTGTTCCCCATCATCGGTGCTAATTGCTGAGTGACCTTGGGCCAATAGCTTCGCTTCTTCACCTTCTCCACAGGGCAGTCTCTAAAGTCTCCTCCAGCCTCACACTTTAGTGGCAAGAGCTGCCTCAGGATGGACTCAGGCAGGATCCTCACTTGTCTGAGATTTGTGGTGGCTACCGGGTGACGGGGTTAGATGACTGTCAAGGTCCCTTCAGGTTCCAAGAGTCTGCCTTCTTGACTGGCTCGTCTTATGGCCAAATGGCTGTTAGCTGGCCGGCTTCCTGTCTTTGTTTCACTTCAGGAGGTATTTACTGAGCATTTATGGTCTGGCCTATTGCTGTGATGAAGGCTACGGGCACAATAAAAATTTGTGTCTATTGCAAGAGCACAGCCCAGTGGCCACACATGGAAACAGGAAGTATCACAAAATAGCACCGTAAGCTCTAGTGTGGCGATGGACAATATATGTCAAGGACTGTGGCACCAAATTGTAAGGAGAAAGTAACACTGAAAGGCTTCGGGGGGCGGGTGGTGGTGAAATTGACTTAGGTCGAAAAGACAAATAGAAGACCTCCAGGTGGTCAGGCAGGAGGAGGGGACATTCTCCACATGCTTTTAACTTCTCAACTTAACTGTTGACATACTCACCTTAATCTTCTCCTGACACCCCACCTTTCACTCCCCATCCTTCATGAATGTGGAAAATCTAAAAGGAATGTCTCCCAAATATCCTGGCTTTCCAGGTCTCACTAGATCAAGTCCTCATTTCTTTGACCAGGACAGAAGACCCTGCATAATCTCTTACCAGTCACGACAGCCACGTCGTCGTACCCACTGATAAAGGAAATTCCCGACTTTAATGTTTGTGGGCTCTGCTCCTAATCTCCCAGGGAAGCTATCCTTTAACACTGACCAAGGTCAAAATGACTCAGCAAAACCTCAAAGCATGGGCTGTATTTCTGCCCCCAGCACACATTGTAAGCCTGCTTCTTAAAAAATAAACAAACAAATGAAACCAAAAAGGAGCATTCCAAACATAGATACAAGAAAAACAAAAAAACCCCTCCCTGATACCCATAAGATTAAAGTCAGACAGCCTTGCACGTAGTAAAAGCTGAAGATAAAGTCTGTTTAACTATCTGGAAATTCTTTTGCTGCGATGCTTTGTAACTCTTCTTTTTTTTTTTAATTTTTAATTTTTACTTATTTTATTTTTTTAAAGATTTATTTATTTGACAGAGAGCAAGAGAGCAAGCACAAGCAGGGGAAGTGGGATAGGGAGAAGCAGGCTCCCCACTGAGCAGGGAGCCCCCTGTGGGACTTGACCCCAGGACCCTGGGATCATGACCGGAGCTGAAGGCGCACGCTTAACTGACTGAGCCACCCAGGCGCCCTCTCTTTCTCTCTCTCTTTTTTTTTTTTTTTAAGATTTTATTTATTTATTTGACAGAGAGAGAGAGAGAGAGTAGGGGAAGGAGCAGAAGGAGAAAGAGAAGCAGGCTCCGCACTGAGCAGGCAGCTGGACTTGGGGCTCCATCCCAGGACCCTGGGATCATGACCTGAGCTGAAGGCACACGCTTAACTGACTGAGTCACCCAGGTGCCCCTAAAATTTTTTTTGATTTTTGTCTTTTAATCCCCTCAGTTTGCGGTGCTGGTTTTGTGGCAGGCGTAGCAAACTAATATAGCTATGTGCTGCTAAGAATGTTCTCTTTCTGTTACGAGGCAGAGAAGTCTTTGTTGGACCACCTTTGACATCCTGGTATGTAGAGCAAAGACTTTCCTGGGTGAGGGCAAGTGATAGTTCACAAAAATGGAATGTTTCAGCTCCAGGATTTTGCTGGGTATTGGCAGTAGTCAAGAGGGACAGAACAACCCAGAGCCACAGAAATATGGCTCATAAAGACTCTGGAATTTAAAGTCTAGATCTGGTGAAATCATAGGTAGAGAGAATTGTGGCAGCAAGTAGGAAATCTCTGGTATAAGCGGCCCAATTTGGATTCAGGAGAACTAGGAAGGACACCTGCCTGAGTCTTTCTCGCTCCATTCGTGCTCCGCTTTGCTTCCAGGCCGGAGAGTAGGACTCGATGGCGCTCACCTAACTAACTACGCCGTGATCCACCCTGAAGTCCTTCTACGGCCTATGCTCAGAGCTGTGCTGGACCAGTCCGCGACACTTACGGCTCATTCAACTGTGTTCCGTTCTCCTGGGAAGTATTTTGTCATGTTTATCAAAGTCTCGAGGTGAAACAACCACTTGAGCTAATGCTTAGGAGCGGAATCTATAGGACACCAGCCCTTACATAAAAGGCGCCTGGCCGGGGATGGGCAGAGACCTGGTTGGGCGGCATCTTCGAGCAGGGCTTCTCAAACTCCTGACGGCTTACTGGCGGTGCTTGTTAAAGTCAGAATTTACTGGGGGCGTGCCTGAGTGGCTCAGTCGGTTGAACGTCCGATTCTGGATTTCGGCTTGGGTCATGATCTCAAGGTGGTGAGATCGAGCCCCTTGTAGGGCTCTGTGCTGGGCAGGGAGCCTGTTTAAGATTCTCTCTCTCCCTCTCCTGCTGCCCCCCCCCCCCAATAAATAAATAAATGATGGAGTTTACTGGTATGAGGCTGCAATGCTGCCATTTCTGACTCGGTGACATCACCTTTGGAACCCAGCACCTGCTCCCTCCCTCCATTCTGCATTGTCAATTTTTCAGGGGAAAGGGCTAACAGTGAAGGTCAAAGGCAGGATGCAGGGACGCTGAGGATGCAGAAGGGAAAAGCAGCAAGGACCCCACATCGGCACTGCGGCCACCCCCAGCCCGCAGCACGGATTCATCGGTGGTCTTCTTTCTCATCTTTGTTTCTGGGACAGCAACAAGCCCCTCGAAGTTCCATAGCAAACGGTGATGAGTTCATCGTATCCAGTTTCCAAAATGCTCTCCTTCCTTTGGCAATGCTTTGCAATTCTGAATGAGAGACGCCCTCCAACAAGAAATGGAGAAAGAGAAGAGGAAACACATGATGAGGTCATTCTTCTTGTTGCCTGCAGGATTTCTTCGAAGTTCTCCCGGTTGAGAGAGGAAGCACCTCTTGAGGAAACAGGGGCGGCTGCTGGAGCCCTGCGCCTTGCCCTGCTGGTTGTGATGCCTGGTGAGACGGAGGCAGTCTCAGGACCACAGGAGGGAATCTGCCATCACCCAGGGAGTGTGGGGAGGTCGGGGGAGGCGGGCGGCAGGGACCCCAGCCAGGGGGTGAGCAGACACCCTGTCCCTTTCCTCATTTGTCGTCTAGAAGCTAGTTGCTAGCTTTATATATATTTATGTTTATATTGCAAAATATACATAATGAAGCTAGCCTTTTCATTAAGCCATTTGTTTGCCCTGGCTGGGAAAAAGAACATTGCCTTAAAGATACCTCTAGTTGCAATGCGTTTACCAGTTCAAACCTGAGTGCTCTCCTCTAGGTCAGGTGTGCGGGGGGCACACTCAGGATGCGGCAGGAAAGCCCAGGGCGGTGCTCCATGCTCCGCAACTCTCACGTCGTCGAGCCCGTCGAGCTAACACAGTCAGGCTGTTTGGTAGTAGAGAGACTTTATTGCTGTGATCCCATTAACGCTGACATTTCACTGCTCTATTTTTGGAAACTTTCTTACTATCAAAATCCAGCAAAGCTTAACAGCTGCTGAGAGTCCCACAAAATAAAAAGAAATAGCTTTGGTGAGGCTGGATTGAATTTTTCTTTTTTTGGCCTCTCCTTCCTTTTGGGCTTCAGTTAATTCCTCTACCATGAAGGCTGACGTCAATGCTGTCACCCTGTAGGGTGACCAACTAGGCCTGGCAGGGGACAAGGAGCCCCTGGGGGTCGGGCGGTGCTGCCACCCTGCAGGGAGCATGGCCAGTGGAGCATTTCTTTGAAAAGACAAGCAGAGGGTCCCCCATCACACTCCCAATACTCATATCTGTGTTCAAACCCTCCATGTCCTGATTCCTACAAGTCTGGAGGAAACGGAGGTGTCCACGGGCTGCTTCCTGCTCTCAGGGAGGAGGTCACATCCTTGCTCTGAGCAGGGGCTGGGGGCCGAGGTGACATGTGTGGGTGGCTGCTGGTCCGACTATCCCCGGAGGTTCTCCATCGGGCTTGTGGGCCAGGAATTGGGCCCTTCTTGAATTCTCTCTAAAATCATCAGTGTGATTACGCACAGTCTCTAAAAATCAGCATAATGAGAAGTGGGAAGGGCAGGGAGATGTTACAAAGCTCTATTCACCCACACGACAGCAGAGCCAAGATGGTTTGGATTCCTAATCAGAAAACTCTTCAGATGGAAGGAAAGGGAAAACTTTCTATCACAGGAGCGCTTCCTCGGGCAGGTCCTCACGTGAGGCGGGGCTCCAGGAGATGGAACTCCCGTCCCAGAGGCTTTCAAAAGACTGAAGAGTTGAGTAGGCATGAGGCTAGGGTTTGCTTTGTGCCTCGCATGGCTGCCATTCTTCACTGAAGAGTCTCTCCCTAGAACATCATGAGCTCTCAATGTCTCTCTATGCCATGCTTTGTCCTCAGCCTGAACTCACACCTGCATCTGGCCTTCTATGGACATCTCTACAAAAATCTCCCACTCTTCTCCAAACTCACATATCCCAAGTAGAGTTAGCCATGTTCCCTGTCCATCTGTGTTTCCTTTCCAACTGTCACATTTCTCTGGGAGGCTCCATCTTCCAGGTGCCAGTCTGTAGCGTGGGTCATCCTGGAAGCTTCTCTGCCTTTCATCCATGGTAGTTACTCTGTCCCAGAGCGTTATTCAGTAGTGCTTTGCAACATTTCTCCAAAGGCTCCCTCAGTACCCCCTGCTTGTAATGGCCGCATTCACAGTTCACCTCCTCCCACCCCGAGGACTCTCAGCTGGTTTCCCCACCACAGGAACTAATCTTCCCTGCCAGAATAAGCTTCCTAAAACAACATTTGGGGACATCACCTCATCAGTACCAGCGGTGTGACGCTGAGACACACATAACATTCTGTGCCTCAGTTTCCCTCATCGGCAAAATGGGAATAACAACCACACTACTGGGATGCTACAAAATAAATCAATATTTGTCAGATACTTAAGAAAGCCCTCCTGAGATGCATGACATGATTATTTAAGGTGATGGGGTGGTCCGTGTTGCTGCCCAAAACAATCTCCCATTTTCAATGGGACTAGAACTCATCTAGTCATACCACACAGCAGTTGAAGAGTTAAGCAGGTGAATAATGCCAGAGCTTCTACTCAGTGGAGTCGCTGCTGCAAATAGCAAGAAGGGGTGGATGGTGACATGCCGCGTCCCCTAATTCAAATGAACGGGGGAGCACCGTAAATTCTGACCCTCAAGATGGAATGACCTTTGCTCTCCTCACGACTGGTTCCCCCCCGCCCCATGGGTAAGTTCCTCTCCTTTTTCCTCTCTCCCCACCTTTTCCACGTTTGTATCTCCATGAGAAGGGACCAAATCTTAAGCTGATTTTAAATGAGATCTCTTTCTTTTTCTGAGTCACTTGTTTATGGTGCCTAATTATATCACCTTTTACATTATACATTAGTTGCTTCTGTAAGGTTTCTCTTGCCACAAATAAAATGGAGACCGCAAAGGCAAACGTGGTCCAGAGGATGAGCTTTATTGCAAGCACCCTCGGGCGAGGTTCCGCAACTCGGGAAAGAGCGTTGAGTCGGGGAAGTGCGTTGAGTCCGGGAAGTCGCGCCCAGGGCAGGGCAGCGAGGGTTTTTATTGGGCATCGCTGGGGGGAAGGTGAGGAGGTAGGAGAACTGATAGAATTTTCCTTTTTGGTAACTATGCCTGGTTGTAAGTAGCCCATTGGTTAGCTGGAGTCCCGGGCGGAGAGTTTCGATTTCCTGCTTAGGTTTCGGTTTACCGGGGTTGACGTGGCTGCTGCAGGTGTTCTGGCGGGAGATTCGGCCATCTTGGGTGTCCGCCATTTTGAGTGGCCCCTTTTCTCAGCCAGCCCAACAGTTTCATCTGGTGATGTTTTATATTCCAAGCTGCTAAAATGGCGGTTTTGGTGATGGCTGCAGCTTCGCGTCCAGGCACATGCTCAGTAAACACCTTACTGATTTATGAAAGGCCCCGGCCTTGGCCGTTTAAGACATACCTGTACAATGTCCAGTACATACTCGTATGTGAATTTTTCTCCTAGTGTTTAACGTGTGGAAGTTTTAGGTTTTCAGCTAGGCTGAAAACGAGGTAAAGGGCATCCATTTACCCTATTTTCAGCGTGCTGGCAGTGCTAGGACACAGGAGGCATCGTGGAAACTTGCCATCTGTTTTAAACATTGCAAGGACTGTGACTATTTCCCACGCCCTAACTACATGCCAGCTCCACAGCTCTAAGTACTTCATGTCAATTGGATATTTAATGATGACAACAGCTCTGTACTGTGGGTGGCATCCTGTCTAGCTGATGCAAGAGGAAGTTGAGATCACAGAGGAAGTAAATGGCACAGCCAGGATTCAAACTCAGGCCCATCAGACCTCAAAGAATGTGCCCGTAATCACTCTCCCGTGCTGCCCGTCCTGTCTCCCACTGGGTCGTAGTTGACAAGAGATGCTCCTGAAAGGGAGCTGGGTTTCACTTTACTTTTAATACGTTCTTAAGGCAACTTACGTTTTAGTGAATAGTTGTTCTCTAGCTAGAGAGGAATATCTTGCCTCTTTTTGTTCTGGGCCAATTGGTAGTTACTTTAGGCATGGCCTCCTTGACGATGAATCTTCTCAAAAGATAGCAATCAATTATGAAAAGAAAAGGGCTACATATTATAAAGTGATTTGACTTACATCTTTCATGGCAGCTTTGGACTCTGGAAAAAAAGTTTCTATGTTTCCTTCTGGCTTTTATTTTATTATCTCTCATACTGTTGGTGAATTCTCAATAGGAAAGTTAGCATCTTCGCAGACTGTGTTTCACAATGACAGTCACAATATTTCTTGTGAGACATTACTCTTCAGTAACCTTGCCTGTTGTTCATGGAGGACTGTTCCCACTGTGTTCCCTCCCCTCAAATCTGGACAGCTCTTTCTGTCTTGACTAATACACTGTGGCAGAAGTAACCAGTGTGAATTCTGGGTTAGGTCGCAAAAACACACGCACTTCTACCCTGCTCTGTCGGGATGCTCATTCCTAGAACTTTGCATCCATGCTGTAAGGAAGCTCGAGCAGCCCATGAAGAGGTTCCCACAGAGAGGAACCAGGGTCCCTGACCTACATCCTGTCTGAGCTTTCAGCCAACAGCCGCACCAGCCATGTGAGTAAGCCATCTTGAAAGTTGACTTGCTGGTCCCCGTCTGAGGTACCCAAGCAACGTTGCATGGAGAAGAGATGAGCTGTCCCCCTGAACCCTGCTTAAATAGAAGATTTGTGAGCAAAAAAAATGAATGTTGTTGTTTCAAGGTCTTCATTTCGGGATAGTCTGTTATGTGGCAATTGATAAGCCATGGGTCATACAAGTTCTCTTTGTTAAGAAGCAAGCTAAGCCACTACAACTGAGTTGAAACGAATTGCTTGTGCTTTTTCCTTTTTTCTCTGCTCATTAGACTGGATACCACACCAGTCTCCATCCTTCTTCCTTATGGATGAAGCTCCACGAGCAGGCCACTTGGGACTTCTCTCTGTGGCCGCTTGCTTACTCCTCTCCAGTGGAAGCAGAGTGACAACTTAGGGGAAAAGAACTGAAACTGTTCAGCTCGCCCTCTCCACTTTGCTCTTTGGGCCATCCCTGCCTGCAAAGGGCCTCTGCCCTGCTCTGCTCTTGACCCTGTGCTAAGGCCAGTGCAGGAGACCCTGCCTGGCGTGGGCCAGTCTGCGGCCGGCAGGGGGAGTCCAACTGCTCTGCTCCGGATTTCAGCATTGGGAAGCCCTGGCTGGTGCTCAACTCGGCCACATTCTGGGCTTCAGCAGGGCCTCAGAAACAGAGCTGGCATTATTCATCTGCTCTGTCTTAGTCTTATCTAACCCTCGAATAGAGAAAAAGAAGCATCTGTTATTAATCCGCACTGAATGTTAAGAGTGGGCGATGGCTTATCAAGGCGAGTGCTAAGAATATTTCCAACAGGATCCTTGAACGCAGAACCATGCTGGGTTGTGTGTGCACATTAAACTTGATTTAAATTAAAAGCCCTTTATATTTGAGTAAGATGAGGGAGGGAGAGTCCAATATTAAAGTGATTTCGGGCTTCTCACAGTTAGAAGGCACTACAAACCCCTTTCCCAGTACTTTTATTGTGAATGTGCTGTTTTCAAGAGGAACTAGGGAACATCCGTCCTGATCTATGGAACAAAAACATGGACTTTCTATGTGCTGGTTTTACTGAGCATGCTGCCTGTTCATGGGCTTGAGAACAGGGACTGAGGGAGTTGCGTGTGTAATCTGAAATGTGCTTGAAAGGTGCTCACACTTAGATTTCCTTTCCCTTCATGTGTTGGGTTTAGGACTTCAGTTTGGCAGGGTGGGGAAGGTGAGTAAGGCTGCCAAGACCCGCCCTACCACTCCCTTGTCAACGGCAGGGACAGAGGTGCCTGGCCCTGAGGCGGGCTCTCGGAGGACTGGGGAGCGGTGGGGGGTGGGGGGCTGCAGGAGAGCTGCCTGCAGGAAGCGGGTGCGGTGACTTGCACTTCCTTTCTTCCTCCCAGACCCTGGCTGGTGTCTGAAGTCCCCATGTCTTTGGGCCTCTCTCAATCCTGGCAGGGCTAAAGCTGGTTTGCTTTGGGGCCAAAAGTGCTCCCCAAGAAAAGAGGAGTTACGGTGAGAAACATCAGGAAGTTTCCAAAAGCTGTACCACCCCCCGCATACATGATTTGACAGTATTTTTAAGTCATCTACCAGCAAGTTCGTCTTCCCCTGTTGTTCTAAAGGGAAGGAAAGAAAGTGTGCGTGTATGTTGGGAAGAAGGGGGGAGCCGGTGACACTTCTCTGGACTGCTCCCCTCTCTCACCCCTCTTTTGTCTGCTCCATGCTGACACCTCTGACCTCCTCCGAAGCACGCCTTGCCTCTGTGTCTTTCTTGCATTCGAGAACCACCTGATAAATAGTGCAAAAGTGTAATTAGTATGGCTCTCAAACAGGGCTGCTGAGCTCCCAGTAGTGTCTGGAAATGCAAGAGGGATTTTTTTTTTGAATTTTTTATTTTTTGGTTTTCACAGGGACTGGGCTACGTGTGGACCCTGGCATTTAGTAGGTGATGCCCAATGATACTAAATGGACCGCAATGTGTAGGACTGTCGTTTCCAAAATATCACAGCTTTCACACTGAGAAACACTGAGCTAAGAGCCTAACGTAGGCACATGTACATTTTAATAAAAGACTAAGATATGGTTTAAAAATCAAGTGACCAAAAATAGGTAACACACACTGAGCATTCACCATGTCCTGTGCTGGCCATGCAGATTCGGATGGGTTATCTCGCCTGATACCTGCAACAGTCTGATTTTCCTGTTGTGGAGGCACAGAGGGATTGAGAAAGTTACTCAAGGTCACACAGCCTATAAAAGGTGGTGTCTGGATTCAAACACACATCCCAAGTTTTAGTCATCATTGTAAAGCAAGAGAAATATCTTTCTTCAAGTTGGAGCGTCACGGACAGCTACAGAATAGAAGAGAAGGCATCCCAGGGCAGAGGGGCTCACTGGAGATGTGTACAATCACAACTGCCTACTCACAAGCTCAATCAGGGAGTGGAGAAAGAACTTATTTTCTAAGCAGAAGTGGAACGAGGATTCTCGATTAAAACCAATATTCCAGGGAGGAAGAAACATTCCAGAGACAGAAGTCCTTTGCACATTTCTTCTCTCCCATACCTTTGTGCTTCCATGAGCTCACATTTCATTTTGATTGACCCGAGAGAAAAGTGCTGTAGGTAATTTTGAGGGTGGGGTCAAATCACTGAATGGCAGCTCTGTCCCTTGTCCTTCGTGTAGCCGCTGCTTCTGTCAAAGAATGCCCTCTAAGCTTGGGAGGCAAAGAGTATAAAGCAAAGCACATACTACCCCAAGCCCATGTAAAGCTCAGAGAACAAGCCCATGTAAATCACCACCACCACCTCCACAAAAGATAGGCATATTTTTCTTGCTGGCTGATAGACACTATTCCACATGCTTTCCACACCTTAATTATTATACTGGCATAGCAAATATCTCTCAGCGATGTCCTGCTAAATGATACTGCTCAGAGCAGAATGATCATTGCACCCACTATGGATTGGGTAGTTCCTATGTGCCCGGCACTGGGCTGGGTACCTCATGTATGTTAATTATTCCATCTAAATGATAGCCTTACAAATTGTCAAAAATTGCCATTAAAAAAAAAAAGAGGTGCAGAGAAGTGAAGTAAATTGTTCAAGGTCACCTCAAACAAGTGGAGCTGGAGCTAGGACTCCAGTCGAGGTTGCCAAGGCCAAAGCATGGCCGCCATATTGCCTCTGCCATTTAGGATTATGGTGGTTATGGTGCAGGAGAGACACCAGGGCGGCACACAGTCTTCTCTGCCTCAGCGGGTCTAGCATCAGCTCATGTCAGGAAACTATGATCCACATACATGATGGGCGTTCTTCCTCCTTACCCCTCATCCTCTGTCCTGACCCACATCAAAGTAGGAAGGCAGAAAGGGTCCTTGGTAAATGGGGTGGGAGGAGAGGGAGAGATGGGGGCGCAGAAGAGAGGGCGAAGGCAAGAGAATGCTTCTATCCTTTTGTTAGGCGAGGCGTTCTTTTCAATAAAGGAAAGTTTGTTGATCTTTTGGGGGTTTTCCCTCTAAGACTGGATGAGGGGGGCCATGGATCTTCATTCCCTCCTGAGTCATTTAGGACCTAAAGTACTTCATGGGGACAACTGGTTGACTGAGGACCTGAATTCACAGCTGAGACAAGAAAGTGGAACCCTCCAGGGAAGGTATGGATGAAAGAGACTAGGAAAATATGGAGGGAGCAGGGCTGAGAAGATAAAGGGAGACTGAGAAAAAGGGCTGTCTGAAGCCTGTGAGGTGGGCTCATCCACACGGGTGACAGAAAAGTAGCAACATAAAGAGAGAAAGAGCTGGTTGGTCTGAGAGGCGTGAGGTTTTCCTCTCTGGAAATGACCATCTCGTTTGACCTTTCCTGATATTAAGGGCCTGGCTAAGGGCATAGCTCTGGGGATGGTCATGCGTCTTTTCTGTTATTTTACCATGTGCATATTTTACCTGCGAAAGCAGAGAAAGAAGTATTTTATAGTGCTACTCAACAGTGATTAGAAATATTGTGGAGTATATGCTGAGAAGAAAAGCTTTTCGAACATTTTTTCCCCCAGGGAAAATTCTTAAATTTTGTTTGTTTGCTTATTTTTGTTTATAAGTAGGCTCCTTGCCCACTGTGGAGCCCAAGGAGGGGCTTGAACTCACGACCCTAAGATCAAGACCTAAGCTGAGATTAGGAGCCAGACATTTAACCAACTGAGCCACCCAAGCACCCCTCCAGGGAAAATTCTTCAAAAGGAGATGGAAAATTCTGAGCATGTGGTCCAGGATCACAGACCTGCGTGCTTCGGGTGGGGAATGACGGAAGAGACGGCGCGAGTGGGAACACTGGAGCCTGACTGTTTTATTTGCTTTTCATAACTGTGATCAGAAAATAGCAGTTGTTGAACAAGAACTGAAGCTTATATAATAGTCATACCACATGCACCCAAAACATAGGTGTCCATCTATATTTAAAAAACGGAATTTTCCTTACCTTTGAATCAATGAACCTGGAATAGAAACTGTTTCTTCCTTGTAAGTTATATGAATTAATGAAATGTATTTTCCTTGTAGAGGAAATGCTGTGTGCTAGGCAGCAAACCAGCAAAACTACTTTACTATGGCATATTTTGATGGAGAAGAATTTGGGGGGAAAGAAAAAGGCTAAATATAGCAGATGTATGCAACTTGAAACTTGGGCACCGTTTTAAGCCCTCCTCTGCAGTTAACTAAAATTGATCTCCTCACAAGAACTTAAAATAGCAAGAGGAAAAAAAGAGGAATAGACAATGGCTTTCCATGTCATTCCCTGCAGGCATTTTCAGTGACAATGAACGTGACCTTGCGGAGCCATCCTAGAGAGCAGAATAGAGCCTGGCATTTCACATGCCACCTCTGATTTACCACCCATTTAGTACATGGGAACATCTTCTTGCTTCTATTTTGGCTGATTGGTAGAGATAAGCTGTCTTGCTGGTCTGGGTTTTTGTTTTTCCTATTTTGCTTTATATCTGAAAAGAACACAGCACTGTACTCTTTCTGGAGTCAGGAATAATAGCTATAAAATAAACCAAAATAAATATTCGATTCATCCTCTGCTTGGTCAAAGCCCATCTTCTTTTGTCTAGATTGTTAGATGATGGGCTTCTCTAAATTCCCCAGGAGGACTCAAGGCAACATAGAGAGCCTCTGTTTGACAGAGCCGGTAACTGTCCTTTAAGCAGAGCAGAACGCAAAGTCTGATCCCTGTGTCCCACAGGGCAGCAGACAAAAGCATTCAAAGGGCCTTAAAGCCTCACCCAGTGGCTGTGTTTCAGGGGGTGCCGATAGGCACAGAAATGAAAGGTGGAGGAACACATCCTGTAAGTTGTTTTGCATTTTAAAAATTTCCTTTGAAGGAGCCTATTTTAACTTACCAGCTGTGCAGCCTTGGGCAAGTTACTTAGCCACTCTGTGCCTCTTATGCCCCAGCTGTATCTATGAGGAGACTAGCAATTCCTGTCTCATAGAGTTGCTGTGAGCATTAATGGAGATAATATAGTAAGGTATCCAAAACAATGCCTGGCACACGATAAGCCCTATATATATTTTAACCCTTGTTTCTATTTAAATTTTTCCCTAATTTATCTATTTCACTTCGTTTGGATCAAAAACAGAACATACAGTCACGGGACACAATGAAGAATGCTTGAAACGGCGCCTCTCACATTTTCCTGAGTATAAATTTGTTTTCACTGCAATAAATAGAACCAGACTTGCTCTCCAGGGTTATGTGGCCCTTGTGTCATAAGAGGTGTTATGACAGCCTGTGAAGGATTTCAAAGGAATCCCACAGGCTTGGGCTTGACCGTGGTTCCCCTGCGATTGCACTCTCCATGCTCATTTCAAGAGCCTCTCCAGAAGCTCCAGGGAGCGTGAGCCATTCCTGTCTGGAAGAGGGTCACCAGTGTTCCTTTCCCAAAGAAGGGGAGTCCTGTTTTGCTCCTGCTTGTCGGAGCCTCCGTGAAAGTGTCCTCTATGAAAGGGTCTTGCTAATGCCCGTCCTTGCCTTTCCGGGCGGCCGGGCACGCTGGCGTTCCCGCGAGCCAGCTGGCCTGCTGAGGTGACCCTCACTCCGCCCCAGCGCCATCTTGCCCTGGATCCCTGCTCCATGGTGCTCTTTCTTCAGACTGACTTTAGCTCAGCATCTTTTGATTCCCACATCTCCTCTCAGTCACTCGGCTCTCCCAATTTAGCTGTGTTCGTCACTCCTCTGGAGCAAATCGCATCCCTCTGAGTTGCTTTCTCTGCTCTGATGTTACTGTGTTTCTGCACTCCCGGAACTGAGGCGGCCGTCCCTTAATATGGGATGACTTACAATTCCTTACTGCAATGCTTCTGCCAAAGGATTAAAAATGAATCTCACGAAATCTTTTTTTTTCCCCCCAAACGGAAACGCTCGAAGTCCTCTCCTTGAAGAAAACATTAATTTAGTGTTGCCTGACTCAGGCTGGATAAAGCCACAAGAAAGCAACAATTTGCTGGTGAAGAGCGCATCTCTAGGCAGGCTGATGGCGCTGATCTATTCACTCATTCATGCATGCGTTCATTCGTTTAATATTTATTGAGCATCTACTATGTGCAAGGTGCTCCCAGGTGCTGGCGGTACCAAAAGTCGAGAAGACAGTTGAAAAGTAGAGAGTTACTGTAGGAGGAGTGCGGGCGCGTCTGTGCCAAGTGCCATGAGGAGGTTCAAGAAGCAAGTCCCTGCGCTGGCCCCACGTGGGGAGGGGGGCCGTTGGGCACGGGAAGGACACGGGGTGTGGCTGTGCTCTTTCACTGTCGTGGCTGGGACAGCTGCAGACACCCAGGCTTCTAATAGAGCCTCTGTGATATTTTCAACTCTACTGTTGGCTACAGATCTTCCATCTGTGTGGGGTAAAGAAGCTTCAAGGACACAGGAAGAGGACAAATGGAGAACTAAATAAAGAGAAGCAGCCTCGAGTTGCTGGCAAAGAATGGAGGGAACGATATCCCAGAGAACACACCCGGGACACAGTATCAGTCATCCTTCAAAAGCAGGAGACCCTCGCTCTTCGCTCTTACACACATAGTGCACAGGTCCTCATTTGCACGCCTGCCACACCTGGGTTTGGCTTTCTGCGAGTCACAGTGGCATTAGAGAAAACTCTCGAGTCAGGGTTAGGATAAATGTTTTGCCAGCGTCACAGTGGAGGAGGCCTCACGTCCCCCGAGGCCACCAGTGTCCTCAGTCAAAGGCCACGGGATCTGGCCATGTGGGGGAGTCAGCAGAGCCAGGTTTGACATTTGTCTCTGCCACCAACCAGCTGCGTCCCTTTGGGCAAATTCGCTCACCTCTCTACAACCTAGTGTTCTGATCTGTAAAATGGGAATATTAACCATTGCTCTCTGTGTGCTCGCCGCAGGGCAGAGTGCGTCAGCGCACGTTTACTGGGTAAGGGAAAGCCAGGCTCAGACGGTAGCAGCACCATCGGTAAGTTAGTCACTGCTCACAAAAGAACCCCCTTGTTTTCTCTGCCTGCTGAAGACCCTTTCATTCCTCCTTCCTCCCTCCTCTGTGCCAGGCTCTGTAAGCCTCCCTTCTGAGGCCTAACTCCTACTCCCCTCACTCCTTCTGCCTCCATCAGCTCCAGATCACACCCACCGTGGCAGTGTCCTCCAGACCCGGGACTCTGCTCCATCAGCCAGTGAGGGTATCCGAGACCCGCCCTCACCTTGTCTTTGCATCAAGCTTTGTGAACAGGAACTACACATGAATTTTGTTTCCCATTTTGGAGAAAATTATTTGCATTTACTGGATTCCCGGCTCCAAGTGAGCACACCTGAGGCCGGCTGGGATCTGACGGTCAGGACATCTGACTTGGCCTGGGTCTCCCTTACACACAGGGAAGGAGCAAGAGCACTGCCTTGGAAGCCTGGGCTCTGTCACTGGCAAGTGACTTCTCCCCTGTCTGGGCCTCTCAGTTCCGCCTCCTGTAAAATGCAGGCTGGCCAGGGACTCCTACGCCCTCCAGCCAAGACCTTAGAGATTCTCTGAAGCTCCGTTTCCTGGTATTCGAGCAGCTGTAGCAGGTGTTCAAACGTGTTCTCGTCAGGGTCTGTGCATGAGAGTCCTGCTGGCAGCTCCGAGCCCCTTGGCTTCAGTTGGTCCATCCGGGGCTGTGCGTGCCTGCTTCTGGGGTGTCCTGAGTTACCATGGGAAATGCTTTCACAGGGCTTGACCTGGGCAGACCCAACTTATTTTATATACTTCCCATTTACTCATATCACAGACATGGCTCTTTGCATGGGAGGTGCGTTGGTTCTGGATTCCTGTATGTGGACGAGGCTTTCAAAGAAATCACATTTCACGAATACCTCTTATTATTATATTGCTTCTTCCCTCAGCTCCTTTTAGCCAGGCACCTACTGCTTCTCACAGCGGCTTTTTGAGGCTGGAACCCATGGCCACTGCAAAGGCCGCTGGGACGCTGAGTGCCTTGACAGCAATTAGAAAGAAACCTCAGGCAGCTTGTGGTTGGGAGTGCTAGAATTCAATTTTCGGGCCACATGGCACAGCCATTCTCTGCAGGGAGAGCTTATTACTCAAACCAGCCTCATCCTCATCTGAGGACCCACCAGGGAGCCCTCCCTTTCTGGTTTGCCTGGGAATTTCCTGTGTTTGGCACTGAACGTTCCCAGGAAGCCTTCAGTCCTGGGTGAACCACTGTTCTGGTGTGGTCACCCTAAGAGGGGTCATCCTAATAACCAGGGTCCTCAAATTTCCGTGGGTGTGAGAATCATCACGTGTGATGATTAAAATGGCAGACTTCTGGGGTGGGCGAGTCTGGGGCAAGCATCTTCCGGAGCACCCTACGAAATACTGCTAACAACTCATACGTCTGTCATCACTGCACTTTTATCACTTGGCCACCGGTGGCTCCTGAGAGTTCCGGGGAGCTTTTAAAATATACTAATGTTTGAACTTGACCCAAATCAATTAAATCAGAATCCTTTAGGGTGCAGTCTGGGCACTGGGATTGTATTTTTAAAGCCCCCTCCCACACCAGGAGAACAGCTAGTGGAGTGGACACAATGGGCATTATGTACCCTCAGATCCATGGTGCCTAAGACCTCAGGTGCACCTTCTTGCAGGCCCAGCACTTCCCACCATTTCTCCTCTTGCTGTAATACAGGCAAAATACTATCAACGGGAAAAAAGAGGCCGAGCCAATAAAAACCCAAAGCATTTCTTTAGGGTCTCAGAATTGCAATTTGGGGAACACAGATGTGGGCAGCAAACCAAATAGTGCTCCTCACCCCAGGGAACAAAAACCGAGCATTTTTAAAGACCTAAGGGAATGCTTGTATACGTTGTTTATGAACAATTTTGATGGGCGTTCATGGCAGACTATCTTGGCTGAATCTGTTTGGTCGCTAAGGCCGTCACTAAGCAAAATCTCTTAGTATAGACAGTTGCAGGCTGAGTTCTTGGAATATCATCATATGTGGTTGGGCCCAGTTCAAAAGTTCATGGTCCTACCGGGTGAGGACATGCCTAAGTCCCATCTCTTTTATGGGCCTTCTAGCTCCATTTTAAAACCCCTTGCCATAAGCGACCTCATTTCATTTCACCTATCACAATACGTGGGAGTATTTTCCCGGCGAGGTGGCAATGTCTGCTGAAAGTGAGGATGACATCACTTCTAGATACAAATGTAAAGAAATTTTGGATCAGTGCACAGGAGATTTGTATAAGGATGGTAACTGTAGCTTTGATTGGAATGGCGAGAACCTGGAAACAGTCTTAATGTCCAACACAGGAAACCGGCTGAATCAAGTGTGATGGTATATTTGCCCGGCGGAATACTATACTGCCCTGAAAATGAGACAATCTGAGCCACGTACACCAACATTGGAGGAATGTGACCATAAGATTTTTTTTTTAAGGTAAAGGCTACTGTGATCAGCTTCTTGGAGACCAAGACGCTTCACCTTGGCAGGAAGACTGTCTTGTTTCAGAAGGTTCCTGAGCTTTCCTACGGCAGCAGTAAAAGAACGTTGCACAGCACAGAAGCCTTGTGCCAGCTGGTAGAGAGTATTTGGCCTATTCTGAGAAAACCATAATATACCATAATATACCAGAGTATACCAGAATATACAAAACATACCAAAATTCCTTGTGGTATAGAGAGGAGTCCCTACGAATTAGGTAGCTCTTTCTAATCTTAAAGTATCTGCATTGCAATGCAGAAGGAGCACAGACAGACATTTAATCCTGGTTCCCAAATCGCTGTTAAATAAGGACAAAGTCGGAGGCTGGTTCTTTCTCATCCATCAGCCCTCTCGCCGTCCACACATAGAAATAAACCCATTAGAAATGCACATGTTACCATGAGCCCCAGATTTCAAGGCTGTTCATCCCGTTAGGCTTTTCTAGGTTGCTGACAATGTTTATTTTCCAAAGGGGTCACAGAGCATACCTGGTCCTAGTTTGGCCACGGCATAGAGGAGGTCGTAGTTGAGCACTGGCGTGGCATCGCTGATGGGCTGCCAGCCAACGGGAGGAGATGCCGGGGGTGAGATGAGGAATTGTTTGGCGGGCTGCGGCGGCGCCAAATGCAGCTTGTCACCGTCTGTCTCTGGAGTCTGAACCTTTCAAACAGAGGAGAAACGAAGACACAATATTCATTAGGGCCTCCGATGGGCCGTGTTGGGACCTGAAGGTGCAGAGTCTCATTTTCAGCCTGTGACAAATGAACCAATGAACCAGGCTATAATAATAATCACTACTTACCACCCACCATATGCTCAGTTATCCTATCTCATCCTTAAAACAGCGGATCTCGACTTGTAGCGTGCATCGTGATGACCTGGACAGCTCACAAAAGCACAGACCGTGGAGCCCCAGCTCTGGAGTGTCTGATTCAGCACAGCTGGGGTGGGGCCTAGGAATCTGCATTGCGAACAAGTTCCCAAGGGAGGCTGAGGCTGCTGGTCCCCAGACTCCTTGCTCCCTTTCCTTCCTTCCTCTCTCTCTCTCATTCTTTTGAGGTGATCTTCACATCATATGAAATTAAACAATCAGTGGCATGGAGTACATGCCTAGTGTGGTGCAATCACCACCTCTGCCTGGATGCAAAGCGTTTGTGTTGCCCCAAAGGAAACCCTGTGCCCATGAAACAGTCACTCTTCCATTTTTGCCTCTAGTCCGACCGTGGCAACCACCAATCTGCTTTCCGTCTCTATGGATTTGCCTGTTCTGGACATTTCACAGAAACGGAAGGAAAATATGTGACCTTTTTGTGTCCAGCTTCTTTTACTCCGCGTAACGTGTACAGGGTTCACCCAGGTGGTAGCACACACGGGTACTTCAACCCTTTGTATGGTTTAATGACATTCCAATGAGTGATGGACCACGACTGGTTTATCTGGTCATCCACTGGTGGACATTTGGATTGTTTCTTCCTTTTGGCTCCTGCGAGTAGTACCACCGTGGATATATGGGTACAGGTATCTGTTTGAGCTCTCTTTTCAAGTCTTTTAGGTACACACCTAGGAGTGGGTGTCTGATGCGTCAGATCGTAACTCTGTTTAGCTTTTTAAGGAAACAGGTGGGGTTTCAGTAGATAAAAACTGAGCTTTCTACAAGCAACACAGTTACTAGCAGCACGGGATTCAAACATGGGTCTGAGATCAAAGTCTATGTTCTTATTTTTTAGATTTTATTTAATTTTATTTTACTAAGAACATTTAACAAGAGATCTACTCTCTTTTTCCTTTAAAAGATTTTATTTATTTATTTTAGAGAAAGGGAGAGTGCGCAAGCAGGGGGAGGGGCAGGGAGAAGCAGGGTCCCCGCTGAGCAGAGGGCTCTATCCCAGGACCCCAGGATCACGACCTGAGCCGAAGGCAGGTGCTTAACCAACTGAGCCACCCAGGTGCCCCACGAGATCTACCCCTTAACAAATTTTTAAGTCTACAGCATATTATTGTTGACCACAGGGACAGTGTTGTACAGTAGATCTCTAAAGCACATTCATCTACTTTAATTGACATTTACACCTGTTGATTAGGAACTCATCATTTTCCCCTCTTCCTCGTCCCTGGCAACTACCATTCTACTCTTAGGTTTTATGAATTTTACAATTTTCGATCCCTCATATAAGTGGAATCATGCAATACTTCTCTTTCTGTGACTGGTTTATATTTCACTTAGCATGATGTCCTCAAGGTTCATCCATTGCAGAATGTCCGTACTATCCAAAGCTATCGGCAGATTTAATGCATTCCTTACCAAAATCCCAATGGCTTTTTTCTTTTTTTACAGAAATAGTGAAAAACAATTCTAAAATTCATATAGAACCACAAAAGACCACAAATATCCAAATCAATCTTGAGAAAGCAGAAGATCATACTTTCTGACTTAAAAATATATTACAAAGCTAGAGTAAGCAAAATAGTATGGCACTGGCATTAACAGACACACAGACCAATGGGCATATAGAATAGAGAGCTCAGAAATGAACCCACACACATGGGGTCAACTGATCTTCAACAAGGGTGCTAACAGTACACAATGAGGAAAGGATAGTCTCTTCAACAAATGGTGTTGGGAAAACTGGATATCCACAGACAAAGGAATGAAATTGAAACCTTCTCTTAGACCATATACAAAAATTAACTTAAAATGGATTAAAGATGCAAAACTAAGACCTGAAATGGCAAAAATCCTAGAAGAAAATATAGCGGAAATCTTCATGACATTGACCTTTTGGCAATGTTTTAATAGATATGACACAAAAAGCACAGGCAACACAAATAAAAATAAACAAGCAGGACTACATCAAACCAAGTCTTCTGCACAGCAAAAGAAACGATCAACACAGTGAAAGGGCAATCTGCGAATGGGAGAAAATATTTACAAACCATATAGAGGTTTAGATTATCTCCTTATCCATATATAGGATAAAGAGTTAAGGAATTCCTATGACTCAAAAGCAAAAAAAAAAAAATCCCCCAAAACAAAAACAAAATAAAACCTAATAACTCAGTTAAAAAATGATCTAAGGACTCAAATACACATTTCTCCAAAGAAGATACATAAACAGCCAACAGGTATATGAAAAATATTTAGGTCACTAAGCATTAGGGAAATGCAAGTCAAACCACAGTGAGATATCACCTCACACCTGTCAGGATGGGTATTATCAAAATCCAATAAATAAATAAAAGACAACAAGTGTTGGCAAGGATGTGGAAAAATCGGACCCCTTGTACACTGTTGACGGGAATGCACGATGAGGCAGCCGTTATAGAAAACAATATGGACGTTCCTCCAAAAAATTAAAGAAAGAACCACCGTCTGATTGAGCAATTCCACTTCTGGGCATTTATCCAAAAGAACTGAAATCAGGCTCTTGAAGAAATCTTAACACTCCTGTGTTCACTGCTGCACTATTCACAACAGCCAAGATGTGGGAACGACATAAATGTCCATCGACAGATGAATGGGTAAAGAAAATGTGGCATCTACATACAATGGAATACTATTCAGTTTTAAAAAGAAGCAAAGTCTATGTTTCTTCACTGTGTCATCTTTGTAGAGTTCAAAGATGGGAACAATGTTTACTGACCAGTAAGAGATGGATCAAGATATCTAATGATGAAGGGAAGACACTGATGGAACTAATACTAGGACATTAATTTTCTTTTTTTTAAGATTTTATTTATTTGTCAGAGAAAGAGAGAGAGAGAGCAAGCACAAGTAGGCAGAGCAGCAGGCTGAGGGAGAAGCAGGCTCCCCACTGAGCAGGGAGCCCAATGCAGGACTTGATCCCAGGACCCCAGGATCATGACCTGAGCCGAAGGCAGATACTTAACTGACTGAGCCACCCAGGCGCCCCTAGGACATTGATTTTTCTATTGCTGCGGACTCTGTGAGCATTGCCAAGAATTGCCCATCCCCTTTTGGAATAGCCAGTATTTATTTCTGGATGAAATAAAACACAGAATTGATTTCCATATGTTTGTCATGTTTTCTCATGGATAGGAGTCATTGGAAAGGTATACAGTCCACTGAAACTAGGATATAACTGAAATTTTAACCATAACCCTGCTAGGAAGTTTAGGAGTAGCTGTGAACCATTCTTACTACAACCATTCTTACTACATTCTTACTACATTCTTACTACAACCCCCAGCTGGTGTTCACTGTGCATTTACCGAATGCCAGGCAGTCGAACACACGACAGTTCATTTAATCCTCCCAGCAACAGTCTGGGGTGTGTATCATCCTCCTCCTTTTACAGGTGAGGAAACTGAGGCCCAGGAAACTTGCCCAGGTGAGAGCCCAGGCTGACGGCCCTCAGAGCCTGCTTTCTAAACCTCTGTGATGTCCCTGCCTGGGAATCCATGGTGTAGGTTTATTTCTCCGTGAACTAATTATAGACTACAAACCAGCCTGAAAGTAGAAAGGGCTCCATTTATACTTTTAAAAAGCAAAAGATAATATAGAGCAAGAACTACCTTACCTGTGCAAAGTAGAGTTTTAATTTTTTCCCTCGGAACTGGGTTTCATGAAGCTCTATCCTGGCTCGGGCTGCAGATTTGGGATTGCTGAAGTTTATTCGGACACGTCTGAAACTCTTGAACAGCTGGAACGTCACGCAGTCATCGTAAGTCCGAAACAGACCCTCAAATTTTTCCTGATAAAAACAAACAGAGGAAAATCCATTGGTCATGTATCTTGCACGATGCCTGATCTGACATAAATAACTAAGTAAACAAACAGGCTGTTCTCAACATAAAACAGAACGCTAGTAATGTATTTTTTTAATTTAAAATCAATTAATTAACATATAGTGTATTACTAGTTTCAGATGCAGAGGTCAATGATTCCTCATGTGCATATAACACCCAGTGCTCATGACATCACGTGTCCTCCTTAATGCCCATCACCCAATTACCCCATCCCCAACACCCCTCCCCTCCAGCAACCCTCAGTTTGTTTCCTAGAGTTAAGAGTCTCTTATGGTTTGTCTCCCTCTCTGATTTCCTCTTAGTAATGTCTTTTTTTTTTTTTCCATTGGTTGGTCTGTTACCAGGTGTTAAACATGCTTGTGGATTCAGTGGAAGGACTCATAACCTGGGTCCTGAGATCTGTAGAGGAGAGTCAGTGGGGTTTGAACTGTATAAAAATCCTGGAAATTATGCAAAATGTTGAGTAAGTTTCTATATATATATGTATTTTTTTTCTGGAGAGAGGTATCATAGTTGTCATACGATTCTTAAAGAAGTCCATTATTGCCAAAATATTAGCGCTATCGAGTAAAGTATGAGAGATATTATTAGCGATTATCGTCTTGGTGGCACTGGATAGATCGTGCCATGTGATTAGTCCTGGTTCATGAAATGTGTGCAGAAGGCAAGAAAAAGCCCTTAAGAATTTTTTCTCTTTCTCTGAAGATGCCATGTATTCCAGATGATAAACCATTTAGAAGCAGGATTCTCCTCAGCCTGGGCCCCTGAGTGGCCGTGTGGAGCAGAAACATCTTTCCCCCTCTCCCACACATCCTGTAGTTGACTTTGCCTTGGCGAGGAAAACAAAAAACAACAAACAAGCCTCTATTGCATTCAACCCCTGAGATGTGGAGACTGTTATTTCCCCAGCATAACCTGAAACCTATCACAGCACAAAGCAATCATTAAAAAATTTTGATTCGGTACAATTTCAATTCAACTAAACAAATCTCTATTAAATGCTCACTTTATATAAGGCATGGTCTCTGGGCTTAAGGAGGATACAGAGATGAGTATCATTATGTTCCGACTCTCAATGGTCTAACAATCTATTATGAGAGGCAGACACAGACACAAATAAGAGAATGCCCATAAGGCTAGGGGAAGGCATATAAGGAAAATTAGAGTATTGAGTATATATATGTGTGTGTATAATATTATTAACGTTATTAATACATATATATTAACACCATCTGTCTGGTTCCTCTTAGCTTTATTTTTTTTTAAAGATTTTATTTATTTATTTATTTATTTTTTAAGTTTTTTTTATTTTTATTTATTCGACAGAGAGAGAGACAGCCAGCGAGAGAGGGAACACAAGCAGGGGGAGTGGGAGAGGAAGAAGCAGGCTCATAGCGGAGGAGCCTGATGTGGGGCTCGATCCCATAACGCTGGGATCACACCCTGAGCCGAAGGCAGACACTTAACCGCTGTGCCACCCAGGTGACCCCCTCATAGCTTTAAAAAATTCTTGTTATAAGTAACAAAACCAGTGCATGTTAGATTAATATATGTTCTCAGTGGAGAAATTGCTACTAAGCAAATAAATAACTTCTATTTAAACAAACAAACAAACCCTGATTCTTTTATTTCTACAATGAAAGGTGTATCGTAAGTGTGAGTATAGGTGGGAACGAGGATGCACGAAGCTGCGGCAAGATTCACCGAATTTTGATTCGTAAGGGACCTAAGGGATAGTTAACCTTTTCCTTCTTCACCTCTATCATTTTACAGATCAAGATCCTGAAGTCTGAAGAGACAAGGACCCACCATGGTCACATGGGCAGGTAGCGGCAGAGCCACCACCAGGCCAAAGTCCTCGTGACCCTGCATATGGAGATGCTTCCCACTATACAAGGACTTACACTGCTGGACTGAGACAGAGAGAGAGAGAGGTGTTGTGGCAGGACTCAGAGACGGGGAGCAGTACACTGACCCAAGGCTCGTGTATGACCACATCTAGCAGAATCAGCAATGTGCTTGGGGGCTGTAACATCACTGACCTCTGGGGTTGCAGAGGAAGAAGAACCCAGACGTTAGAGAAGGCCTCCTTGTCTGTTGGGCACCCAGACGAACATGTCTTAGACCCTAGAGTCCATGACCTGTGACCCTTCCAAATGCTTGGCCCGTTTTTGAGATTCCCCAGGGCATGCCTGTAGTTCTTCCCATTCTTGACTCCTGGTTCTTTCTCTTTATACCCTATCTATCCAGTCCAGAACCACAAATGACACATTCAGAGCAAGTGTTTTTCTGTGTTTTGTTTTTTTTTTTAAGTTTCATGACATCATGGAGATTTGAGGGGTTCTTTCTCCCCTTTTCAGGCTGTGTTCTTATTTCCCTTTCCCTTTCAAGATCAAAACGAGAGTCTTTTCTTATCTATTCCTTGGGCAGTTTTTCCTTCATCTCTCAAGCCTTGGGATCAGCCAACTGGTGGGCCTGGGGCCTCCACCACCACTCCAACCAGGTTCATTAAGGAATTATTTCCCAACAATATTGTGATTTCCTGAATAGGAGTCCTGGTAAAGACAATGTTTTCTGGTTCCTCACAATGGTAGTACACTCAGGTGGTCATACCATGGTTGATGGTTTAATTAATTTGGGGGAATTTTCAGGAATGGAAGGAATGAAGAGATTAAAAGCTCTTATTTCTTTACAGAAATATTCATATTTCTTTGGACAAAATTCTTGTGTCTTTGTAGCTCTATATTTTTCCACTGCCAGTTTCACTTTCCCATTCCATCCCCAGGGCCTGAGTGTGGGCATGGAGACTAACCCTGGAGGGGAGGTGTTCTTTTCCTTTGACTAATCCCTTGTTTGCATTTTATATTTCTTCTTTATGCCTCACATCTCAGTCATTCAGAGCTGTTTGACCTCAAGAGCCTGGATTAGGGAAAAAAAAAAAAATCAAGGAGTCCTAGCTTTGGGCTTGGGGAGGGCTGACAATGAATGTCTATGTGCATTCCTTGGGAGGCTTTGGCAGATGTCAATAACTGAATACAGTTGTTTTCTCCACTGATCCTCCAAAGAGGGCCCCAGGCAGCTACTGCATCAAGCTAGAGTTGGCAAGTCACAGGAACCTCTTTAATATCCCTTGTTGCGGGCTTAGGCTGATAATCAAAGAGGTCTTTCACCAAACCTGGGGTGCGGCCCAGAGCTCAGGGGCCAGGGTTTTCACAAACTCTACAGTGATCGTCATCATCAGCTAACATTTACTTGGCTTATCCTCGAGGTCTGCACAAGTCTTCTGGGAACTGGTAGTGGCAGGGGGCGACAGCTGGCCAAGAACTGGGGATTCACCGGCCAACTCGATTTTCTTCCATTAATGACATGATAAACATTTCACTGGCAGAGGCAACAGAATAGGAGATGAAATTGGTTAGGGGCTGGTGCAGCATAGCGACCTACCCCTAGGCAGCACAGCGACCTGGACAGAGCCAGCCATAGGTTGGGGTCTCTCACCTGCCTAGAGAGCAAATCTATGCTTTCAATGCTCCGGTTCCCCCCAGACACACAGTGATACTTTGTGGTCCTCTGGCTGCCAGCTTTCTCCAGTCTGGTACCCCACAAACCCAATAAATTCCTCATGTCCTCAACAGTTAGTTTCTCTTTGTAACCGCTGGTTTGAATACAGTTCCACAGCAGTGATCTCAAATTCTGGTCTCCGTACTGTGCTACACACTTAAAAATTATGAAGAATCTTAAAGAACTTCTGTGAATGTGGGTTTCATCTACCAGTGTTCACTGTACCAGAAACTTCAGAAAATATACATTTATAAATATATTTAAAAGTAGCAATAATAAGCCCATTCTATGTTAAAATAATATTTTTACGAAAAATAAACTGTTTCCCAAAACAAGAAAGTGATTTAGTGAGATTGGCATTTTTTCGCATTTCTGCAAATCTCTTTAATTTCTGATTTGCTAGGAGACACCTGAAATCTCCCATTTGTTTCTATGTTCAATCTGTTACACGATGCTATTCTGTCCGAAGGGTGTGACTCAAAGCGAGCCTCACCCAAATATATGGTTGGGAAAGGGAGGAGTAACTTAATAGCCTTTCAAATATTCTTTGAAATTGCTTGTGAATAAAGGGCACCTGGGTGGCTCAGTTGTGAAATTCCTTGTGAATCGCCTTTCTTGATACTTCATTAAAACTCCACAAGTGGAAGTTTCTTCAAGTATATTACAGCGTTAAACCTGAAGCTACGATCAAGTAACATGTTTATTTGATTATAGTAAGAACTATTTATCTATTGTGCACCTTTGGGTTTTTTCACCCATGCATGATTCTGAAATGGCATACGTTGGTCATTTGAAAAATAGTGGTTCCTTGAGTTAGACAGCTTTTCCAAATGTTGACACATTTCTTTACACAGCATAAAAAATCACATTCATTAATATTACCACATATATTATTGAAAAGTCTTTAGAAATTGGAAAGCTGTCAGATTCATGTTGGTAAATATAGGTTTTCCAAAATTCTACGTTTAGCTTGAAAGTTCTTTCCTTTTTTCCTCTTTTTTTTTTTTTAGAGATTTTATTTATTTATTTGTCAGAGAGAGAGAGAGAGGGAGAGCACGAGCAGGGAGGGCGGCAGACAGAGGCAGAGGGAGAAGCAGTCTCCCCTCTGAGCAGGGAGCCTGATGCAGGACTCGATCCCAGGACCCTGGGATCGTGACCTGAGCTGAAGGCAGATGCTTAACCAACTGAGTCACCCAGGCATCCCTCTTTCCTAATCATTGGTGACAAACACTGCCATTCATTTTCCTTGGAGTAACAGGCCCATTCATTCATTTTTGGGACAATGTCTGCCAAATACTAAGTCTGCATAAGTACAGTTTGCTAGTTTTTCTTTCAAGTAAAAACGGTGTTCTGCTGTCTAGTTCAGCTTAGAACAGCCTCCAATGTTTCCTCAAGTCATATATTGTATTTTGGGGTGCTGCAGAAGTGTACTTTACGTGTTCTTCCCATTTTGCTATGCAGATTATTAAAAAAGGTACATGCTCAAAGATACAGAGTTAATAAAATTAATAAATTTTATGGCTTCATCAGGGGCATTATTAAGTAAAATTGGTATTTTTCTTTCTTACTTTCTTTTCCTTTTTTTTTTTTTAAACTGTGAGTGTGTGGCTGTAAGGAATAAAAGTAATACTGGTGTAGTTCACTGCCCCTGCATTGACTCATACCCCAGTACCAGCAATTTTAAACACCATTGCTTTTGCACCATGGATGGAAATGTCAACACAGCTGAAAAGGAAAAGAGTGTCTTAGTCTTATTATGGAAATGGTTTTGACTTCATGGAGAATGATCTTGGGAACTTGTAGGAGTCTGTAGACCATCCTTGGAGAACTGTGGTACCATAACATCTCAGAGAAAGTAAGGATTTAGTTGGCTTGGGTTGAAGAACAAGAGGTCTAGTGAGAATCTTAAGGATATAACATAATGGAAATCAAAGAGAGCTATCACTCAACAAAGTGTGGTGATCATAACTGAATGCTGCTATTTGAACAGATGTGGGGGTGAAATATGGATTATTATGGATTGAGGAGTGAATGGAGGGGGAAAGGCAGAGAAAGATAGCTTGGTAACGAGAAAGAGGGAGCTGGGGTGATAACTACATGGGAAGTCAGGACACGAGTAGATTTTTAGTAGGTGTGGGGAGACACTTACTGGTTGACAAAATGAAACTATGATGAAAGAAAGAGAGGGAACGGGAGAGAGAGGGGTAGTGGATGGGGAGACAAGAAGAGAGGGCTTCAGAAAACCTGTAGGCGTTTCTTCCTGTGAGAGAGGAGATGATAGATCAGGATGGAAGAGTTTGGAAATGGAACAAGCAAAAATGAGTGGCTTTTTCATCTCAGGGAAGCGGAAGGTGAGGTCCTCTGATCAGGTAGGGAGGTGAAAGGAGACTGAGGGCTTGAGGAGCTAGAGGGAAGGAGAGTAAATATGGATGAGTCAAAGGACAGGGCAATGGGTTGGATTATCCCCCCCTCCAAAGGCTATGCTGAAGTCCCCAAAACCTCAGTATATGACCTTATCAGGAAACAGGGTCACTGAAGATGTAACTTGTTAAGAGGGGGTCGTACTGGAGTGGAGCCCCTAATTCAGGATGCCTGCTGTCCTCATAAGAAGACAGCCATGGGAAGACAGAGAGACATAAGTGAAGTGTCACATGAAGATGGACGTTTGGAGTGATATTTCTATAAGTCAAGGAAGGCCAATGTTTGCCCGCAGATTGCAGCCTCCAGAAGCTAGGAAGAGATGGAGAAAGATTTCCCTACTGGTTTCACAGGGAGCACAGCCCTGCTGATACCTTGATTTTGGTTTTCTAGCCTCCAGAACTGAGAGGTAATAAATTGCTGTGACTTTAAGGAACTCAGTTTGTGGGAGTTTGTGACAGCAGCCCTAAGAGACTCATGCAGCAGTTACGCAGCACTAAGGGACCAAACAAAACTAGGGATCAGGTGGTTTGAATAGAGCTGGCCGATACAGTTCCGCCATTTTTGTTTTCAGGTGAGTGGTAAGTGGATACCTGGGTCATTCCGGGGTGGGGGGGGTGCAAGACAGGCGTGTGTACACATGTATGTGTGGGGGAAGTGGAACAAGAAGGAAGGGGGGTAACTTGGTCTCAAGCATGAACACTTTGGGATTTTACATTCCCTACCTTTAAGTGTATTTGCTTTTCTTGAGCAGTCCGGAAATGGTGGAACCCCGTGTGGACGGACTGCTACAAATGGAGGCGTGCATTGCTTTACTTGGAGAAGCTCACTGCAGTTTTCCTTAAATCTCCTTAACTTCATCACTGTTACAATTGTTTGTTTGTTTGTGTGTTATTTGTGCCCCATATTTTTAAAAAGATTCGAACATGGCTTATGAAGACATATAAGAAAAAAAAAGATAAAATAGAAACTGAGTATAGAAAAAAGAGGAAAACAAGGGTAGAAACATAAATTGGAGCCAAGAAGGTCTAGTTATTCTTTTCACGCACAGAGTCTGTGTTATGAAAGATTTACCACAAAAGCCCTTCTGACAGGAAAACCGGAAAAGCTTCTCATGGGGTCTTGAACATGGGCCATGGGTGGGCCAACAGTTTGCTTCTAATCTTTCTCAAAGTTAACATGAGATGGCATTCCTCACCAGTGATACAATCCTCTCAGGGTCCAGAGGGTGAAGCTGGGCTGGGATCTGTCTTAAAACCAGGCAGAGAGATCTGTCCAGAGTCCTTGCCAAGATGTGAAGAACACTGTCCTCAGAAATTACGGAACGAAACCAAATAGCAGGTGAACCATTCTGGCTTCCAAACAAAACGGAAGCGCTTGTTGTTCTGTAAATTTAGGAAAAGACTCAGGAAGTGCTCTATGTATTCTATTCGCTTGGCTGATACAAAACCCCAAGGTATTTGTAGAAAGAATATTAGAATGCTACAGTGTTACCCTCCGTTGAGCTCCAAACCAGACTGGCCGCATATAAACAATTTTGTTACGTCACTGAATCCTCACTTTTCTGGACAGACGTCTGAGGGAGAGTTGAGATGGTTATTGTCTTTGAATAACACACGCAGCATCTGGAAGTTAATGACCTCCACAAAGTCACTCGACTACCCAGTTAGCAAAACCAGAACCAGTAAGCTCAAGTCGTTGAGATGACATAAATGTCATTGGGAACAAGCAGACACGTGAGCAGTCTGAAGACTGAGAGTAAGAAAGCCAGCTTTCCTCGTCCATCTGAAGGAACAGTGCTATCCTTGAAGATCCATCCACCTGCTAGGGAAGCCCGATGCTTCCTCTATCCACATTCCAAACGATCTGTATGCCTTATATGTGCTTCAATTGTCTCACGTATGATCCCCTTGGGTATAAATTATCTTAATAAGAAATTCAGCTTCTCTCAAAATCACAGGGCTCTCATCTGGCAGATAATACCTCCCAGAACCTGCCGAAGAATGAAACAATTCATGTCGGTTTATCACCTCTCAATGGGTTCCACTGACAAGTCCTGGGCAAATGCCATGTTTAGGGATCACACTGGATTTTACAGGCCGCGTAGGAGGGCCTCCTGTCAGAAGGACTGCTATTGTTGATCTGCATGAACGCAGACCGCTTGGGGGAAAGGGGTACCAGGTGTGGGGGGCGGGGGGCGGTAGATTTTTACATCTGGATGTTTAACCTGTAAAGATTTCTCAGGCCAGGCACATTTGTATGAAATCACGCTTTGTTTCTTTTGTGGTCCTGATGTTACCTAAATAGAAAATCATGATGAAAAGGAGGCTTTCACCCCTTCTTTACTGATAAAAGAAGTGGACAGACCTCATGTCACGTGACTGCTTTGGGAGAAGAGAATTCGCTGGCGAAGGTATAAAAGCCTTTCTCCCTTCTCAGTGGAGTCCTTGTGAGAGACGAAGACCTAAAAGTCAGCTCCAAACTCCAAAAGGACCCACTTTGCCCTAAAACCTCATCACTGGCTTCTCCATGGCCTGTGATCCGGTCTGTTCTTTCGTTCCGACCCTTAAAGCCCACGGTGGCTGGATAATGTTTCTATGCAAGAGCATGCGTTTACTCAATTCTCGTGAAGGAAGTCTCCATTTCCCTGATTTCACTGTGCTGCCATCCACACATTTAGAACTGGAAAGACAAAACCCCTCAAAACTCCTCTAAGCCTGGAAAGTGCACAGGGACCACAAACTGGAATGATCCTTGAACGGGGGTCAACCTCAGCTCTATAGAGCTTAAAGCTTTGATGACTTGGGACACCCGTTTTAGGCAAAACAATATAAAAGAGGCACCAAAATGGAATATTTTTTTAATGAGGACAAAAAATTCACAAGAAATAATTTTATAAATCTTGCAAAAAAATATGTGACCCTGAGAAACACATTGTCAGGGCCCTGCCAGGGCCTCGGTATAGGCTCACGTGAAGAGGACCTTAAAGCTGAAACGTCACTCAATTTCCAGGAACTACGCCTAAGAGAATGACAAGTATACTGGCCATGACAAAGGAGTCTGGAGGTGCAGCGTACAGGACGGCTGAAGCAGCTATGCCACTCGTCTCACTCTCAGCTCATGAGGACCCTTTCCTTCAATGTTTTGAATCACCAGAATGAAAGGCAAGAAACTCAGATCTGGAGAGTTTCAGTACGTGGATCACAGAGAAGGCTGAGGCTGTCCCTGCCACACACACCAGAACCCATTTTGTAAATAACCAAGATGGAGGCTGGAGGAGGAGTGTGTAAGCTGGGTGCTTGGAACCTGTCCCAGCAACTGTTCAATAAAGGATGATGAGGTATTGATGAGTGGACTCAGAGAGAAACCTCCCGGACGCACTGTCTACGTGCCTAGGACCTTCGCTGGGTCTAACTCTGCGCAGCAAATGTCCACCCTTTGGGCGAGTGAGACCCTTGGAGCACCTGCACCCAGGGCTTGTTCTGGTGGGTCACCCTGCCCCCACCAAGAATGCCCAGGGGGGTTTGGATCCTGTACCAAGCAAGATACCATTTGTGGATGCCTACATGCTCCCTGCCTGCTGCAGGATACTTGTAAGTATCCAAGGGGGTCTCTGAATGCCTAGGGAAGAGTGGGAAGGGGCACCCCCACAAGTGTTAGGGGTGGGGAGTTTGCCTGGCTTACCCCAGATCTCTGAGAGAGTAATATGAGCGCAGAATTCTGTTACATGCCACAAATTGGACGTATCTGCATGCTTTTAAATACAAAGGAAGGCTCTAATGATCCTTTCAGAGCTGCCCCATTTCGTTGTACAGCATCAATGGCTGCCTTAGTTCAGGGCATTTCCCGAGGGTGAATGACAGCTTCTTCCCTCTCTGGGCCATCAACTCCCCTCCTTTGATCATTAATCTGCAAGAGCACCTATGGCTGCCCCCAGCCCTGACCAGACAGTAGCTCTAATTGTGCATGTGTAATTGATGAAATGCACAGCCTCTTTCACAGCTTGTAGGACCAGGAATTGCATTTTAGATTCATGTTAAGTATTGTTTTATCTATTAGATAAAGCCTAAAGCCATGTTAGTAGCACAGACTCTAAAGCCACACTCCCTAGTCCAAATCCTGAACCCAGGATTTGTGCAAACCTGAGCAACTGATTGATCTATTTGACACCTCAGTCTCCGTATCTGTAAAATGGGAATAGAATAATAACAGTCTCTATGTTATAGGGTTTTCCTGAACATCAGGTGAATTAGTATATTTAAAAAATTTTTTTTATTATGTTCAGTTTTCCACTGTATAAGTACATCATTAGTTTTTGATAAAGTTTTCAATGATTCATTATAGTTACGTATAACACCCAGTGCTCATCACAACACCTGCCCTCCTTAATATCCCCACCCCCTCCCCTCTGAAACCCTCAGTTTGTTTCCATGTGGTCCACAGTCTCTCATGGCTCATCTCCCTCTCTGATTCCCCCCCTTCAGTTTTCCCTTCCTTCCCCTAATGTCCTCCGTGCTATTCCTTATGTTCCACATTTGAGTGAAACCATATGATAATTGTCTTTCTCTGTTTGACTTAGTTCAGTTAGCATACTCCCCTCCAGTTCCATCCATGCCAGTGCAAATGGTGGGTATTCATCCTTTCTGAGGGCTGAATAATATTCCATTGTATATATGA
>NC_048236.1:5015810-5105117 GCF_002007445.2 Ailuropoda melanoleuca
TGCTTCCCCACTGTATTGGGAATGAATGGGTAAGAATGGAATGTAAGGTCTCCAGCCATGTCTTTCTTAGATTCTGGATAAGACTAGTTCTAAAGCAAGCCCAGTCTGCAGGAGAGGTCTACGTGGGTGCTGCCTGGGAAATCTTATCTGTCAGTACCTATGGAACTCCAGTACTCAGAAGCAAATGTCTTTGGTTGGTGGAATCTGGGAACCACGCTTTTTGACCTATAGTTCTATTAGTACCCACAGAGGCACCTATACATTCCATTCAACTCGACAGATTCTTGAGCACTGAATAAGGGCCAGGACTTGAGTTAGGCTCTACTAGGGTTACAACAATTAAGGCATTCTTGCAATATAGTTAGTCTACTAGGAGGTAAGAGACAAGCACACAATTAACTGGTACACCATGCAAGAAAGAAAACTGTTCTGTGATATGTAAAATATTCTAATATTTTGTTCTCATATAAAAGCAGAGAGGTTCGTGTCCAACTAAAGGAAAAGCAAATAATTCTGTGAGTGCCTTCCTCTAAAACTACAACTATAATTAGCTCTTTGCAGAGAGTAGACCTTAATACATAAATATTGAATTAACAACTTCAACATGGGGAGAGGAATGAGTGAATATTCCAGGCAAAGGAAAGCGGAAGAGTAAAAGGAAGACTGCAGAAAGTATGGGTATGTTCAGAAAATGGCAATGGGTGTAGTGGGCCTAGAAGGTAGGGTAAACGTGATGGAACAGTGAGAGATCCACTGAGGTCATTATAGGCCATCTTCAGTGCCATTCTGGAAAATGTGGAGACTGGGGAATTTGGGGACTTCCTGTCTTGGGCGAAGAGAGGATGAAAACTTCAGCAATGAAATAGCGATACACAGCATTGTTCTTTTTTTTTTCCCCAAAGATTTATTTATTTATTTGAGAGAGAGAAAGACAGAGACAGAGAGAGAGAGCGGCATGGAAGGGCAGAGGGAAAGGGAGAGGGAGTCCCAAGCAGGCTCTGCACTGAGCACAGAGCCCTACACAAGGCTCGATCTCACAACACTGAGATCACAACCTGAGCTGAAACAAAGAGTTGGACACTCACCAGGCTGCGCCACCCAGGCACCCCCACAGCACAGTTCTTTATTAAGAGCTTCTGCTCATTTGCTCAGGCCTAAGTGACCTAATATTAAAAACGGACAAGTGACCTTATGGACTACTTGTTAACCTTCACAGACAGTGTCTCACAAAACATTTGCTTTTGCTTTTTCATAACAAGGATTGGAAAACAATAGATATGCTTTCTGCATCTTCACAGCCTAAATATCACAGTTTTTCCAAGTTGGGTTCTATGAAAGAACATTAGGAATGTTTAAAGCAGAAAAAAGGTTTTATGACCAACCAAATAACAGCAAATGTTAACATTCTATTGGTGATTCACTGAACACATTAGCATATTACAGGTTTTGCGAAATCCCCCAGTAGAGGCAGCTATTTATGCCAATGTTCCCAAAATTTTTAAAACTCCCATTAACTATAGAGGCATCATCAATAGCTATTTAATGAGGGCACCAGAGATCGTTAGCCATATAATGTAATGGCTATGGATCCTAAGACAATCCTTCCAAAAAAAAAAAAAAAAAAAAGCCACAGAAACCAAAAAACAAAACAAACCCTGGTTTTCATTTGTCTAAGCATTACCAGCACATACCATAAGCCTGGGCGTGCCTGTGGCCAAATCTTCTAACAAGTAGTTATTTTGAGCCAAAGGAATTATTACCATCAGAAAACTATCTTGATATGCCACAGAAAGCTAATGGCACCAAAATTTAACTTCTTCATACTCTTCTCCAAGTATCCTTGTACTTTCTAAGCTAATTCAGAAAAAATAATTGAGGAAACCCATAGTCAGAATTAGAAATTCTTTATTTGAAAAAATGACTGAGATTGTTGCAGATGCCAGAGTTATCACTACTAAATCAAGTGAACAAATATTTATTTGGCATTTAGTGGAGAGCAAAGTGCTAACTGAGCATGGCAGGGGATACAAGAAATTTAAGTTTGAAGACAATAAAAAGACAATAAATTCTCAAACTAAAGAAAAGGAAGGGTAAATATTTTCCCCAGACAGTGTTAAAATGAGGAATTCTGAGGCTCTAATTTATGAGTTTATAAATGACACACAAACTTGGAGCCCTGTGTAACATGTGGAAAGTGTTCAATACAAGGTGCTATCTATTACTGTTGCCATTAGTATTACTGCGAAGTTAGTAAGGACTCTGTAGAAGGCATGTCTTCCTGATTAACTGCTGCTCCATAGCTGATAACGTGATTCTTTTCTCTGAAACCTCAGGTGGGAGAAAAGCTACAGTCTGAGAGCCTATCCAATACTAATTGGATACCAGGTCTGAGAAAGTCTTCAGTCATTCACCCAGCAGGATTTACTGAGAACCTCTGAGCAGTGTCCAAGTGCTGAGGATGAAGATGAATGGAAGAGCCCTGATTCTTAAGAAGTTCATAGTCTGATAGAGAAGGCAAAGAACTGAAAGTAGTTAACATGGGGTAAGTGTCACCACGCTGAAGCACGCAATGTGCTATGGGGCACAGTGGTGACAGTGACCAGACTGGGGTGGATGGGGAGGGGTGGTTGGGAAGGAGACGTCAGAGAGGCTTCTCAGAAGAAGTAAAACCAGAGCAAAGGTTTGGATACACCAAAGTAAAGGACATGTTCACAGAAGAGGAATTCAGCTGACGAGAATACAGTCCAGTGCTGGAAGTCACTAGATCAAGTGACTTCAGGGCTCCATTGAAGTCCCAGGCTGGCTCCTTTATCCAACTTCTGAGTGTGACCCAGGAGTGGCTAGGTTTCATTTCTGGGTCTTTTTCTCTTCTCTAGACAGATTCTTTCTCTTGGGGATTCAAAACAAATGCTTTTCTATAAAATACCATCAATGGGCTGGTCATAACAAGAATTTTATCTTTTGCCTTTGATCACATTCCTGAGCTCCACCTTATTTTTATCTAACTGGCTTCTTGATAGCACTGCTTGCATGTCTGAAAGACATCTTGAAGCACGCTTTGGGCAACACAGAACTCTTCATTTTCCCCACTGAAATAAAGTCTTTCCTCCCTTGGTCTTGCCATCACTGAAAGTGGTAGCAAGATTTATCCAGTTGCTCAAGCCCAACACCTGGGAGTCATCCATGATCCTTTCCCTTTTACTTCCATTTAATTAGTCACCACAACGTGTTGTTTCTATCCGCAAAATAGATCCGGCTGCCATTCACCTCACTCCATCTCCATAGCTACCATTCTTGTCCAAAGGCACCATCATGTCTCAGCTGGCCCATGGTGATAGCCACCATCACACTCCCGGCTCCCACCTGGCTCTGCTATCATCCTTTGGACCAAGTAAATCAGACCAAGTCAGTACCCTGTGCAGATCCCATTAAAGGCTTCAATGCTATTTAGAATCAAATCCAAAGTTCTTACTTTGGCAAATGAGACCCCATCTAACCCTCTAATCTCATCTCACACTGAATCCTGTGTGACATTTATAAATGATCCAATCTCTCTGTGCCTCAGTTTGCTTACCTACAAAATAGGAATAATGAAAGTATCTGCCCTATATGGCTGTTGTGAGGATTAAAAGTGTTAATACATGTAAAACTCTTACACTCTGACTGGCACATGGCAAAAACTCAGTAAATGTTACCATCATCATTATTATTATTTCTTCTGCCTATTCCAACTGTTTGAAAGGCTAGCTCCTTCTTATCCTTTGGACCTCTGCTAAATTATTTCCTCCTCAGGAAGCCCTTGCCTTACCAGCTAATGTCTCCCAAATCACTCACAAGCTGTTTTGTTTCCTTTAGAGTTCCTGTTAGTATATGAAATAATTTGGCTTATTGTTGATTGTTGGATATGATTTCATGTTGTTCACAATCTTCTTCTTTCTATATTTTGATGTATCCCTAATATGTAGCGCACTGTCTGGCCCATGGTAGGCACTTGATAAGTTTTTACTGAATGAGTAAATGGATAAATGTCTAAAATAGTGGAGGGAGAAATCAATTAAGAAGTTTTCATTTTGTGTAACAACAATGGGAGGGATGCAGAGGAGAGTCAAATTTTAGAGACATTTCTGAGGGAGAATGTGAGAATCTTCAAACAAATAAGAATTTATGGAGAACTTGGTATACGCTAGACCGGGGGTTCTCCAACATTAAGCATGCCTCGGCATCCCCTGGGAGGCTTGTTAAGAAACAGATCACAAGGCTCTACCCTCAGAGTTTTTGAGTCAGTAAGTCTGAAGTGGGGGCTAAGAATCTGCATTTCTGGCAAGTTCTCAGGTGCTATTGATGCTGCTGGCCCAGCAACCATACTTTAAGAACCACTGTTCTAGATTGAAAGAAGTAGGAGAAACACTTGAATTTTATTAAATAATCTGGGTTTAAACTAGTTTTTATTACCAGTTTTTAAATTAACTCTTTAAGACAATGGAGGGAAACATACTTAGTGGGCAAAAAATAAGACTTAAATCAGAAATTCTGAATGGATACACAGTTGACCCTTGATCAATGCAGGGATTAGGGGTGCTGACTGCTCTCCCATCTGCCACTCAAAATCCATGTAATAACTTTTGACTCACCAACAATTTAACTACTAATAGCCTATTTTTAAAAAAGATCCATCCATTCATTTTAGAGAGAAAGAGAGAGCACGTGAGCACACAAGCAACCAAGATGGGGGGAGGGGGCAGAGGGAGAGATAGAATCCCAAGCTCAATATGGGGTTTGATCTCACGACCAGGAGACCACAACCCCAGCAGAAACCAAGAGTTGGACGCTTAACCAACTGAGTCACCCAGGCCGCCCCCCCCATAGCCTCCTATTGACTGGAAGCCTTATTGATAACATAAACAGCTGATTAACACATATTTTGTATATTACATATAATATGTTGTATTTTTAGAACAAAGTAAGCCAGAGAAAAGAAAATGCTATTAAGAAAATCATAAGGAAGAGAGAATACATTGACAATACTGTATCATATTTATGAATACCATAAGTTTATACCATCTGTTTATAAGATAAATCATCTGTCAGTACTTTATCAATACTGTCCAATATATTTATTTAAAAAAATTTGTGTACAGTTTAAGCCAATGTTGTTTAAGGGTCAACTGTATTGACACCAAAAGTCACTAGCTTTTTTTAACATCAAAGTACAAGATAGCAAAGGGGTTTTATTTTGAGCCCTAAAACTTAATGTGATAATTAGCTCTGATTGAACTTTTAATTGGCCAGAATTTCAGAACTGGTCCAAAATTTTATCATTTTTATAGCTGCAAAGACGTTGTCTTCATCTGAACAAGAATGCCAATGTACCTTCTGGAGGTCATTGACTTGAGCTTACATATATATTCAGGTCCTATTCTTCTTTTTCCTTATATGAGGCTACAGCCAAGGACATGGGCTGGCAAACTATGGCCAGCAGACCAAATCCATCTTGCCATCTGTTTTTGCAAATAAAGTTTTATTGGAATACAACAACACTCATTCGTTTATATATTGTCTAGGGCTGTTTTCACATTCTAATGGCAGAGTTGAGTAGTGGTGACAGAGACCTTATGCTCCATACAGCCTAAAACAATTACTATATGGCATTGTATAGAAATTCCTGACTAACAGGCATCAAGGGAACAAGCTGCTGGTTTGCTCCTCATTGTATTTCCCATTGCTCTGAAATCCAGATTTAATTCCAGCATTTGAATTTTACAAGTACTATAAATTCTGTGTGATTTCTATCACACATCTTTTATATAACTAAGTCATGTGGACAATGGCTAGCCTAGAATCTGAATAATCCTGTAATATGTGGCTATTTTGCATGGAAAATATAAACTGTCTCTTAGGAAAAGAAACGTCTTTGTTTAAAATATACTGGGGGGGCGCCTGGGTGGCACAGCGGTTAAGCGTCTGCCTTCGGCTCAGGGCGTGATCCCGGCGTTATGGGATCGAGCCCCACATCGGGCTCTTCTGCTATGAGCCTGCTTCTTCCTCTCCCACTCCCCCTGCTTGTGTTCCCTCTCTCGCTGGCTGTCTCTATCTCTGTCGAATAAATAAATAAAATCTTTAAATAAAAAATAAATAAATAAAAAAATAAAATAAAATATACTGGGGCACCTGGGTGGCTCAGTCAGTTAAGCGTCTGTCTTCAGCTCAGGTCATGATCCCAGGGTCCTGGGATGGAGCCCAGGTCAGGATCCCTGCTCAGTGGGGAGCCTGCTTCTCCCTCTCCCTCTCCCTTGCTTGTGCTCTCTTTTTCTTTGTCAAAAAAATAAATAAAATTTAAAAAAACCTGTACTATAATGGCCTCCAAGTCACATTTATAAATAGAGGGCACATGGCCACAATAATGTTATGGAAACCAATTTTCTGATACTTCCATATTTACTCTTTTCTTAAATTGTTCTGTGTAAGAAAAAACTGTGGTTCAGTTCTCTTTCCCCACCTCCCTAACATAATCAACTTTTCCTCACTTTATAAAAGTTTGCCTCTCAGTCATCTTGATATTCACACTGGCGCATTTTCCCTGGAGTATAAAAGTCCCTTGAGTGCCAAACCAAAGGACAAGTAGAGAACACATTGTGCCTAAAGGAGAAGCCCTTGAAAGCAAAGTAAAGCCCACACAGAAAAGAAATATTGAACGCAGACAGGTCTTATTTCATCTATTTGTCCACCAGCACACAAACCACATAGCTGTTTCCATGTTTGTCCACATGTCTATCTTAGAATTCAAAAGTGAGATGAGCATCAGACTGACACATATTAACATATTTATTTGAATTGAATTGACACAAATAAAACATATTTTTCCATTTAGAAAACAAGTTGGATTGGTTGATTAATTTGTTAATAAGAACTGGCTTTGGGAATTAGGTTATAAGGCAACCATTTTCCATAACTGAGCAAACTAAATCTATTAATTTTTGATATTTAAATATTTTAAATAGACCAAAGCATGTAGACAACATACCAGCAATGGTATCCTTAGAAATTATTGAAAAGCAGCATAATAAATTTTACACATCAAATTAAAAATGTATGAGGGAATCCCAAATTCTTTTTGAGTGTATTTGAGGAAAGAAAGGAAGAAGGGAAAAAAGGAGGGAAGATAGGAAGGAAGGGAAGAAGGGAGGGAAGAAGAAAGAAAAGAAAAAAAAAAGAAAAGGAAGAAAGAAGGAAAGAAAACCACTGACTAATGGCATGCATTAAAAGATGAAGCCCTATGGTACGAAGCCTGAATGTCCTTGGTGAGATGAAGGGAGAGTCGGTGACTCTGCACAGGAAGTGAGAAGGAACTGGAATTGCTAGAGTCTTCAAGGTAAGACAAGGCTGGAGATCTGAGAGAAGAGAAGGGACCCAGATACATGGCAGGTAACTGGTTACCTATTAGGAGGCCAAGGAAAATTCTTTAGGGCAATGGCAGATAAGACTTTGAAGAACAGAATATTCAACTTGATGTCAAATACTCAATTTTAAGTCATTTCTGGCTGCAACGTGTTTTTCTCTTTCCTTGTTCCATATTTTCAATATTTTGGAAAGTTTGCTAAGACACAGCCTTAAGTTAACACTTAGGGAAATAAAGATCTGTGTGATGTTCAGTGAGGCAATGCAATACTAAAATGGGGCAAAACACGCAGAAAGGAAAAGAGAGCAGGAAATGAGAAATCAGCAAAGGCAAGACCCAGGAGTCAAGAGAAAGCTACAAGATATACAAGCCTCCGCCACTTGCTGCCTCACCCACTCCTCCCTCAAGGGATTCTTAGAATGCTGGAAAGGGTTTCAGACCAATTTCACTTTTATCTTGAAAACCAAGATGGCCCCAGTCAGCTAGGGCCCTTGAAAAATGGATGGTACAAATAAATTGGCAGAGACCTACAATTCAGATTTTAAATCTTCTTTTTTGAAAAAAATTATTTTCTTCTTAAAAATCTATTTAGAGAATCTACATTGGACAAACAATTCTTCTGTTTTTTTTTTTTTTTCTATTTTACTGCAGCTACAGGATACAGAAAATATTTTTTTCTACTTGGTTGAGGATAGATGACTACAAAGGGCCAGGATTTGTATTTACAATCACATCTCTGTGAGTCCAAAGCGACCTATAAGACAGGCATAATTCTGGCCTAATGAACTTGGACTCTAAGAATAGTGAAGTTTCTGAGCTCCTTTAAAAACAAAATATAATAAATAATAAATAAATAAATAAATACTTTAAGTATCCTTTTTAAACTAATGAATTATAAAGTGCAAAAATGTTTTGTATTATATAACAGAAACAAAAGCTTGTTTTAAGTTCAAAATAATATTTAAAGTCTAATATGACATATAAGTTGTTGAAAGAACTTTCTAGGTCCAAGATGGAGCTGTTCTTGCTCAGCGGGCTACATAAGAAACTCAGATAACTTTCACATCCCTGTAAATGCTCCACTTGGCCAGAAACACACATTGCTTCAGTTGACCAATCCCCAAATGAGCCGAGCCACATCTGGGCTCTATATTTATTATTTTCTTGTTTCTTTTCACCCCAAACAAGGCTGACTATGTGGCCCCAGCCAATATTTTCTACCTGTCTCTTCCTTGTTCTTTATTCTTTATTCTATAAAACCTTCCTGCCTCCCACCCCATTTTGCAAAAGGAGACTGTCCATTTCATGCAGTGTTAAATAAGGTGGTTTTTCACACCTAAATTGTCTTCTTTAATAATTTTTTAAACATAATGTATGAGAGATACAGAGTACTCTTGGAAAATAGATGTTCTGATAAAGTATTTTTAGTTTTTCAAATCCCAGTGTGATGTTGGACAAACAAAGTAGTATTCTGGGACTAGACAAAGGAAGAGAAAAGGAAATATGCTAAGTTTTCAAACAACAGCTTTAGGTTAAAGACTTTTCTTATTATAACTCTTAGGAATGGCTCTGTACCCATACTGTGCATGTTTCAATGCACATCTGTGCTTTGTTCTCCCAGTATTTTGACTCTAAAAATAGATGGCTCCACTGGAAGATTGCCAAGGTAATCACCAAAAGAGCTAGAGCCTAATGGAGACTGGAACCAGTACAGAAGACAACAAGGGAAGAAGCTATGGGTGATTTGGGGTAAAATTCGGAAACCATCTGTCTAAGTCTTGGCATAAATGCAATAAAGGTCAAACCACGTCTTAGGATATTTGAAACCAAACAAAAGAAAAGATGATTTTGCATTCAGAAACAGGAAAACATTTCTAAAATATAGATGTTTTGGGGATTCCACAGGCATGATGGCAAGCATGTTCTAACACAGTGAATCATACCTGTTAATCATGTGTTATATATTGAAATTCTATTGTGTTAGCCGTTAATTCACTCAATATACATTTGCTTCCTATCTGTTATGTGCCAGCCCAAGCATAGGTGCTGTAAGAGACGGGAAAGAGAGTAATGCTGATTTACTGACCATCTAATGTCACGAATACCTTGGACCACTTCATTTATTCCTCTATCAAACCTCAGAGATAACGTGCCCCAGGAGACAAGTTGAACATGTCAGAGCTGCCTTCAAAACTCTGTCCCTGTTGACCATGACCCATCACTTCCCCTAAGAGGGGAAAGAGAAGAAAGGAATGAGAAAAACACAGTCCCTTCCCTAAAGGAGTTTGGACACAAGGACACAAAATAATATCTGCGTATAAATGACTATAATATTAGCTTCACAAGAGAGGCTGCAAGGGGCAGGGGTGTTCATCCCCTCTTGCCTAAGGCTGGACTTTCAGCTAAGCCTGGAAGGATGAGTAGGGCTCACCCAGGCAGAAAGAAAAGCAACTTAAATTCCAAAATTAATCATAAAACTATGATTTCTTGGACTTAAAAAAAGGAACATGACTCAAATAGAATCACTAAAATCAGTTGTTCTTTGTAGCTCCTCTGGTTCCTTAATATTTCAAGCTCCTTCTCCTTACACACACACACACACACACACACACACACACACACACACACACACACAGTTGCATCCATCCAAAACCAGTAAGTGAATAAGTATATCAAATATAAAAATTCTGTATATATAGTCCAAGAACAACATTACATAAAGATCGAACTAATAATTTTGGGGAAATGATCCATGTTTTGTTAGAAAAGAAGGAGAACAGTAGGCATTTGCTGAGTCATTCAGACCTTTCGAGACATAATTCTGAGAAGTCTGAATCAGAAGGTGGGGTTGCAAAATAGGGGTTGAATACCGAGGAGGCCCCGTGCTCCTCCATGGTGAAAAACAGGTGTATTTACCACCCAGGGACACATGGCAAAATGGCAAGAAGCAGATCGTCAACTCCCACTGAAATGTAAAGAGGGGGTCCCTGCACATTCCACCACCTCTTTCTTTACTTTTGAAAGCATGGATTCTCAGTTCTGTTTGCTTTTCTATGCTGGGAGATCCTTCACAAACGTTGCCTTTTCATATTCATGGAGCAGCTTGCGTAAAATATTTGAAGCTCAGGTGTGTGCAAAAGGTCACAGTACACATGAAGGACAATGAAACTGGGATAGAAATACTTGAGGCAAAGGCTAAAAAATGAAGAAACCGATGTCATAACCTTGAGCAATGATTCCCACCAAAATGTCATCAAGACATTTGCTTCCCAAATTTTATAATAATTTGTTTAAAAAGAAAAATCAAATAACAAAAGCTAGTGTTTACTTTAGACTTATTTAGGGAAATTATATAAGAGCTTTGAAAAGAATATAGCATTTCTAAAACTTCTACTCAAAAATAATAAAGCACTGACATCAATTGCTGACAGAAAATAAGGGCAGGAAACTAGCTTTATGGCATGTTTTCTCAACCAGGGACCTCAAGATAAGCTCCTGAAAAAAAAAATCAGTTTTTAGAGAACAGAGACAAAGCTAAAGAGAACTAATAAATAATTTACAGTATTCCAGAGGGGAAAAGAAGTCTCTTACCTCCATTCCTTCACTTCAGGCATTTAAAAAATTTCAGTAGGGTAAACAATGTTCAAAAATTCAATTTTTAGCCTCTAATTTATTCCAGAAATATTTTCTTATTTCACAAAATTGCTGCTGTCTTCCCAGGAGAAACCTATATTCACTGGGAAAAGTTAGCACATCTCGAATAGAGAAAGTAAGAGTGGATAAAATGTCCTGAAATAGATAAAACTATTTATAACAGGTTTTATATATCAGATGACCCTATAACAGTAACAGGTAGTAAGAATGTGCTAGTTACAGATTTCTGGAAATTTTTAGTGAGATGAAGATTTATTTGTTGGCCTGTCTCCCACCGGCGAAAGCAATCATTTTCTACAATTATCCTATTAAATTTAAAAAGAAGTATTGTCACCTCTGATTATTAGAAAGGAAAATTAATTTTTAATTTTGGATAAAGATTCCAATGACCTTTCCTGTTTCCATATATGTACCTCCCTCTATTCCTGAGGACTGAGGGACAGTGAGAGAAAGGCCTAGAACAGGTGTAGACCAGAACTAAGAAACAAAGGGTGACGAGGATGGAAAGAAGAAATGATGAAAAGAATTAGTGAGTAAACAAGGTTACAGAGCAAAATTGTTTAAGCAAGATGCAAATTACGAGGTACTTAATTATTCTGCACAGCAAGACCCCGGTTCTCCCTAGTGCGGTGAATTGTGTTTGGGGCTTGACCTTTTCAGGTAGTATAAGCCCCACGTGACCAAGCCCCACTGACGTCAGCAGGACACAGAGCACACCACAACCAAATGTCTTTAAACAGAAAAAAATCAAGTTTAAACGAATTTCTAGAGCAGATGTGAAAGGAACAAGGTACGTTCAAAAGAGTGTGTTGAGAAAGGGAAAAGTTGTTTTACTTTTAAGAAGAGAGAGAGTGATGGAGAAAGGTCACTAGGTAGTGGGGCCTGAGGAATAAAACAGGGGTTGACTTGTGTCAGAGATCTGAGATGCTTAAGGATCCATCCCCCCATGGATGACAGTCTTCCAATCTCTAGTCCTTCCTCCTCCCCTTTTCCTCTCCTATCTTCTTGCTTCTTTCTCCTCCCTCTGGGAGAATGCTCAGATCCTTGTCCATGTAGTAGGAGGTGACTCTGGATTTATGGCATCTGAGGATATAGAATGGGAGTTTATTGGGGCACCTAAATCAATTAGGTAGTAGATAGGATTTTCCACACACACACACAGAGGAAAAAGAAAAGAAAAAGATAATGAGTTAATTAAAGAAAGAGCAGAAGAGATCCCTCAAGGTCAGTTATATCCCGTTGCCTCATTCAGGTATCTCTCAGAAACCTCTGGAATATGAAGAAAGGACTGGGAGAAGGAGGTCCACTCAAGGAAGCTCCAGAGTTGAGAAAGAGAAGATATTTCTATCCTACTTGAAAATACAAGTCTTGCACTCCCATATCAACCAAACTGTAAGCTTATTGTGCTGAGATCCTGCAAATATTTGATTTAAAAATCAGTATTCTATGTTATCTCTCCAATATTTCTTTGAGAAAAAAAAAAGATGTAGTCTTTGGGTCTTTCTTCCTTACAAAATATTAACTTCATGGTATGCATACACATTATTGCACATGTGCCTTATTGCGTGTTCTGTGAGACAAAACTCTGTAAGATATTAAATTTATAGAAAATTCAAGAGCGAGATGAGAGTAGATGAAAGATTATGAAGTACCCAGTAGCCTACAAAGTTAAGTGCTTTTAGTTTACTGCAGTTTCCTATAAATTCTTTATAGGTATAGTCTCTCCAATGACTACAGGTTTCTAGAATATGAATTCATTGCAAATGTTGATAATTTTTTTTTAAGAGAGAGCAACAGTACGCACGTGTGCATGCTTGTGTGAGGTGGGGGAGGGGCAGAGGGAGAGGGAGAGAGAGAATCCCAAACAGGCTGCATACCCAGCACAGAGCCTGATGTGGGGCTCTACCCCCACAAAGGTGAGATCGTGACCTCAGCTGAGAAATCAAGAGTCAGATGCTCAAGCGAGCGAGCCACCCAAGCGCCCTGCAATTGTTGATAGTTTAAACTTCTGCCTCAAGAATGTGAAACCAAATTTTAAAAATGATTTTTTCCTATAATTTTGTTTAGTCTTGAAAGAAAAGGTCATGAGTTTGCTTGTTGGCAAAAGGTAAATAAATAAGGGCTGTGCTCATCGATTGTTTTTCCTATACCAACTGTGTTCTCCTTTGTTATAGTAGCTTTATAATACACTTTAATATCTGGTGGGACAAATCTAGTCTTACTAATTTATCTTTCCAGTAATTTTTTATTTTTATTTACATTTTAAATAAAACAATATTTTGGTCATTTAGTTAATTCCCCCCACCCCAAATCCATTGGGATTCTCATTAAAATTGATTAAATATGTATTAACTTGAAAAGGGTTGGCATTTTCATGATATTAAACCTTTCTGTTCAGGAAAACGTGTGCTTTTTTTTCTTTATTTAGTTTGTTGGGTTTAAAAGTATATATTTTTTAATAAAACATTGTAACTCCTCTGTGTAGGTTATGTCCTAACCCAATTTCTTTATAAAGACAAATATCAGTAAAATGGACAGGAAGGACAGATGTAAAATAAAAAGGAAGGCTTTAAAAAAAAGGCAGTTTAAGGCACTGGTAGAGGACACAGATGAGAAAGCCAAGAATCAGCTGAGAGACTGTCCCCAGATTCTGGGAATGGGAGCTCTAGGGGCTTTCGGGTCGCAGCTGGAGGCTGGCAAACCACAGTTTCACTCTCCCCTTCCAGCCACCAGCTTCTTCCAAACCCTCAGTGATTTCGGAGCTTCCAGCTCTGCTTCTTCTGATTTTTCTAGGGGTAGACATGACTTTTTGGCATCTGAAGGAATTAAGATAAAATTTTATTATCAAAGAGGCATATTCCTATCATGGGGAAAGCCAGTAGCAGGCATCCAGTCTTTGGATGCCTCCAACTCAGCTGCATAAGAATAGGCCTTGGGCCTGGAACATTCCTCACCATGAAATAAAGAGGCCACACAGCCTGCGCTGGTCTTATCACCTTGTGTGGGAATATCCTTCCTTGTTTCAGGAGCAGTGAATGCCCCTTTATCTCTGCTTAAAGCATGTGCAACCTATGGCATCTGGCCAACCCCACTGTTTTGTCTGTCCTTCCAAGGGGAGAGGGCACACGGTCCCTTCCACTGAGGCATAAGAGGGGAAAGCTAGGGAGAGACCCACTGGCAGTGGGGGACCTACACCCTCTACCAAAGCTGACTTTGCTGTCTCTTCTCTATGTAAAGGAAGTGCTCTGTTCCATCCAGTCCTTCACTGCATTGTGCTTTCCCTAAAAACTCTGATGCCAAGATGCAATGGGCAGGAGCGCTTAGAGTCCTCCTCTGGGGTTGATAACCAGTGCACGGTACTCTGGCTGACATCTATTGAAGCATTATAAGCAATAATCTTTTGGAAGTAGCCTCTGCTCAGTGACTTCAGTTTGGCATTCATAACCATAGCCTGACTCTCTTTGAAGGGGGTAGTGATAGCAATGGACTGAGAAAGATAGCAAGGAGAGGCCCCTGGGTGGCTCAGTTGGTTAAGCAACTGACTCTTGATCTCAGCTCTGGTCATGATCTCAGAGTCATGAGACTGAGCTCCACATCGGGCTCCACAGTCTGAGAGGAGTCTGCTTGTCTCTCTCCCTCTACTCCTCCCCGCTGCTCATGCTCTTTCTCTAAAATAAATAAAATCTTAAAACAAGAAGGAAAGAAAGAAAGAAAGAAAGAACGAACGAACGAACGAACGAAAGAAAGAAAGAAAGAAAGAAACCAAGGAATGCAATGTTGCTTAAAACAGGTTATTATTACTGATGGAAGATCAGGAGATGGTAAGCAACAGACCGACCCTCCACCCCACCCTTTCTTCCAAGACATACACATATAAAAATATCCCAAACCCCATTCTATCATTTCAAGGAAAGTTTAATGCCACTATACTAAGTCAACCATATAAGATTCTCCTCTGAAAAAAATAATACTTTGTGTTATTTTCACAAATATTTCTTTCATATATTGAAAAGAGGTTATTGGTTTCTCTACTTACTGGAACATGAAATGAAGCCTGCTTTATAATTACAGTGACTTTTTCAAGGAATACAGGACATAGTCCAATTGATAATAAATGTAAGGGAGAGAGATTGACTACAGAAGACAATAGTAGGCAGATAATCAAATGTTAAATATATTTTGACCTAGAAATACCCTTTATTTATAAACTCTACCTAATGATTCTGAATTTTTAGATGGTGTTCTCTGGAGACATGTCAACCCAACCTCAAGGCCTTTACCTCAGTATTTTCTAAAGGGGAAGAAAGACTATCTGAATGCTTGAATAATTCTCTAACAGAACACACTGAAAAAAGAGCCGTGTCAGAATGAAAAATGTAGAGGATAAATAAAGCAGATGAACAGTGCCTACTGAGCGAGATAACAGAAGACTTAATAAAATGAGAACGCCAGAGTAGGACCTGTCTCCAAGCTTGTAAATTTGAACAGGATATCAAATGATCTAAAGCTATCCGACGATCTCTTTCAGCCTGCTGAAGCTAGGCAATAAAAGAGAGAGTGACTTCACACACAATCTCCCAAGTGAGAGTATCAGAAGACAGACATCAGGTATGAAAGGCAAAAAAATGCTGGTGGAAACGTAGCCACCTGGGATATCTCTCGTGGGACAGAAACCTTATGGGCGAGTTTCACCCTGGCCTTCATGGCTCAGGTAGTGGATTGGAAAGCAACAAGTTGTGCATTCTAAAGGACACCATCTTGTCTTTAAGGTCAAAGGAAGAAGAAGAGAACAAAATTATATATTTAGAATGGAATGGAACAGTTCCAGATGGAATGTTCTGCATTAATAAATACTTTCTTAGGTAATCAATGTATGGTCTTCGAGGTAGATGAATGGAAAGTAGTTGGTGAAAACTACTGAATGTTTGCTGGGTCCATTCTGTATTGAAAAAGCTGGGCTAGCAAAGGAAAACAAGGTTATGCAAGAAATTTCCTGTATGATATTATAGCCTTCAAAACCTCCATATTAAGTTCATATTGTCAAGCAAACAGTGGGAGTGGAGAGAAATTTTTTAATAACTTTCCTCTGTTCATGACTCCATTGAAGTGCCCTTGGCTCTACTATATGATCATTTTTCTCAAATTTTGGGCAACAGAGGGCTAAGAATCTATCATAGACACAACTTTGGTTATCAGCCATTGAGCCCTGGCAGGTTGGGATAATGCAAGTGAGCTTCCTCAGTAAGCTGGAGGGACTTAGGTCTTTGATATGCCATGTGGGAGTCCTCCAAGAATGTTGTTATTGGTTGGCAAGATGGTATTGAGACACATTCAAGTGCAGGGAAGTTGTATACAAATTACAATATAGGTAATAAGTGACTACAGACAAGGTTTCGAGAATAAATGAAAATGTTTAAATGCAATGAAGTAAAACTGATGAACTAGTTAAAATAATACAAACAAGATGGAGTCTGCCTAGGACATCACCATAGGTTCTAAACGTCATTTATCACTCTTCTAGTTTTTATACTTGGTTATAATTCAGAGCAGAGACAGAATCTTTTCTCACCAGTGTATGGTGAGTGTAGCCATGTAAGTCAATGTCACCATGTAATAGCATCTGGCCACTCAGACAGTGTCAATTTCAGTACGTCTCCAATCAGGACTGCTGCTAATTCAGAACACAAGGGAACCAAAAAACAATGGTTGGCAATGAGTAAATTTTCTCCTGTATCCGAAGTCATACTATTAGTGAGTGGCCCGATCGAAACTCATGAATCAAGTTCCTGACTCTAATCCAGTGGAAATCTGGTAATATACCTTTTATAATGCACTAATGGTGACTTCATGTAAGACAGGGATCATTTCTACGTAGAAGCATTTCTATTAACTAATCTGGTTGCTTGTATATTAACATAAAAATTTTATTAATTTTTCCTTTAAATAAACACACAGTAAAACTGCATGACAAAAAGGTGTTCATTCTCCCTTACATTAAAAAGGATAAGTAGAAATGGCCCATATAACCAGCTAAAAACTTCAATTGCATTTTTATTTGTTTTGTTTTTAAGACAGAAGGACCCTCTCCTGGTGGGCGGACATTCACCATGGGAGTCCAGAATTAGAAAGGAAAATTGCTTTATAATAGTCTAAACAGGACCCAAATGTTAATGCCTGAGATTGCTTTTGGTCAGTTGCTCATGAGTATTTATGCTGTGTTGGTTAATCTTTTACGATCCAGCAGTCCTTTAGTAGTTCTCTTGAAAATACAAAGTACAATGACGCTAAAAATGCAAGACGCGTCTACATATGTATTCCCACACCTTAAGCAAAATAAAAAAGAGAAGCAAACCATCATGGTAGGTTAATTGCTTGACACTTAAATTAAAATGCAAATACTTAAATAAAACCAAATTATGACATAAGATGTAGCTTAATGTTAAAGTAAAAATATGAGTAACTTAATTTTCTTCTTAGAACAGTTCTATGGGTACCACAACATTCACTATATTGAGAATAGATAAAACCCTATGGGAAGATGAAGAGGCTTAGGAAAAACCTTCCCTTTCTCTATCAAGTGTAGAGAGTCTACCTTTCTCTTTCTAGTCTATCAAGTCTCTATCTTTCTCGAACAAGTTTGTTTGAACTGAAAGGGTGTGAATTTTTAAATAAACGGAATACAGAAGATGAGCGTTTGCCTTTGGTCAATACAAAGGTCTGTCAGTTAATTATTGCACTGTTTTTTTTTTAAATTCATAGTTCATATAAGTATAAAGTTCCATGAGAAAGGTGAGAAGATTTAACTGTACTTTGCTTTCGTGGAATCTGTTAGCAAGGGGTCTCCTCACCTGAGAACGGGTAAGGGATGAATGTGCATATGCACACAGATATACAGATATAAAGGCACAGAGTTACATTTATGAAATCTGTTTATATTTATAAAAATCTACGTATGTAATAAGATAACAAATATGCTTATTTCTTATCCTCATGTACATATATGTAAAGATATATATTATGTTACATACACATATTGATATGTGTTGGGCTATGCAATATCTGAATGCTATGTTTTCACAGAAGCTTGCCTACCATCACCAAGCCAAAAAATGCCAGATTCTTGCTTTCCTTGTCACCCTTGAAGCGAGGGTGTCACCATGAAGAAAAGACTTTGCCAATCAGATCGACCAACCCAGGCTTTGCATCAAGAGTTAGTGATATAAAGAAGGGGAGACTGAAAAAGTATTCTGTGGCAGCAACTGCAATTTTTGCAGGATCAAGTTCCTGAGGACCCAGAGTCATTAGCGTCTTGGGCTGGTGGCCACAATGTGCTTGGCTTTAGTGTTGCCCTTGCCACGGCAGCTCTGCAGCCTGACTTGCAGCATCATTTCAGGCTGTGCACCCTCCAGGCCTGGGTGTCCAGCCCTCCTAGACATTCTGTGAACTCATAGACTTGTAATACATTTGGTTTTTCACCAAATCTGCTCTAGTTAGGCTCCGCAGCTGCCTCTAAGAAACCTTGCTGATAGATTATAGGAGTAACCAGAGAGACTAATGTGGAGAAAAAAGAAGAAATGACAAAGTTCAGCTATCAGGCAAGTGAATGGAGCCACAGGAGGGGAGGAGGCGTGATCTCCAGTGGTTGTAAGAGGGGCTCAGATGAAGAAGAGAAGATATATCCACCCAGAATTTCTGCTGAGATCACCTTGCAATTAATTTTTTTTTTTTTTAAGAAAAGTATCGGGAGAAAGAGTACAGGGGAGCAGATGGGGAAGGGGCAGAGAGAGAATCTTAAACAGGCTCGATGCCCACCACAGGGCCCAATGCAGTGCTCGATTTCACAACCCTGAGATCATGACCTGAACCAAAATCAAGAGTCAAACGCTTAATCCACTGAGCCACCCAGGTGTCCCCAGTGAACTTTTTACATCTGAAATACCCTTCTTGGGGGCAGGAGGTCAGTGAAAATGGAAGTCTGGAAGCCATGATCTTGGAGATTCTTGGAAGGATGGAAACTAGAAAGGACTATGTATATGCTTATCAAGAAAAGAAGGGGAAAATGTCCGTGGGACTGAAAGCCGTGACATCTCGTCATATATTCCTAATATGGTAAATCAGGTTATTTCTAATTTGTTAGAAATATGCTGACCTTCTTCTCTGGACAAAATGCCACGAAAATGCCACTGATGATGTTGATCTAAGAGAATTCTGTGAGAACACAATGAGGCCACACCTGCAGTCTCTGACCCCAACCAGCTCTTCCTCTGCATACCTGCTTGTCTAACTCCTAACCATCTTCAAGTCCTTTCCTGAATCTCACTGGCCACAAGACCCACTCTGATCCAGCTATTGAACGCTCCCACCTGTTCTCCCTGCTCTGCTCTGATTTCTTTCTACATACTATTTGTCACCAACTAATATTTTTAGGGTTTACTTCTGTATTACATTTGTTTATTATCCGTCTCCCCTACCAGGATGTAAGCACCAAAGGGGAAGTAATTGTTGTTTTTCTTGTGCACCCCAAACTCCTAAAATAATTGTGCACACGAAACAGAAGCTCAATAAATATTTGTTCGGTGAATTAATGGACATGGCTGGGGTGAAATAAATAAGAGGCAGGTGACAGAGACAAGATTGTTGAGATGACAAAAAGCCTTCAAGGCCACATGCAGGCTTTAGATTTTACTCTGAGTGAGATGGGAAGTCACGGGATGTTGCTGCGTACAGAGGACCTGGCTCTGACAGATCAAAGGGAAAGAGCCAGTAGAGCAGCTGAACCTACCAAGGGATTGGTGATTAATGGAACAGAGCCTCAGATGTCATTAATTAGGGACCCTGTGTTCAGGTGGCGTTGGTCAGAAGAAGGCATGGATACACAATAAGCAAAGATGATTCTACACATACCCACAAACCAGCTCCCTTTAATGGTGTTTATTATCAACCGCCATTTTTTGGGGGGTGGGGTAAATTACACTGTCCTGACAGTTATAATATATTTGTCTTAGAAATCAGCTTGGCTATGAACATGGTAGTGGTATTTTCTGACCCGAAAATGATGTACATAGTTTAGAAAATACCTTTTCGAATCCACAAGTTTACTTACATATGGTCTTCTAAAGGCATCAAAATTAAATCACATTTAGTGTTACAGGTTCACTAAGTAGCACAGCAGAAAGAAAATGAAGACGGTTTTAGAGGATATTCAAGAGGCCACCTTAGTTAGATCGGTACACTGACTGCTAGGGTGGATCAGACCATCAGGCTATGGTTTCAGGCTCAGGGGTATGAACGTGACTCCAGGAATATATTCTGAATACACGTGCACTATAACTAGAGGTGTGCTTTAAGAAGATTAATATGTTAGTGACTTGGAAATTAAGCTGGAAACTTGACCTCAGCATGTTAATTCAGATGTTCTGAGTGCAATTTTGAAATAAGGAGATTTGATAATTTGTATTATTAACTCCTGAGCCAGACTGACATTGGTTCAAATTGTAGTTCTGTCACTTACTAGTTGTGTGGTCCTGGGTAAGCTACCTAATTGGTGCATCATCTTCCTCAGGTTTAAAATGCAGATAAATAACATTTAGGAGGGCTGATTCAAGGATTAAGGGAGTTAATAAGAAAAGTACTTGGAACAGGGCCTGGTACTTACTGTTACCTAAGTGTTAGCTATTATTGTTGCTACTATTTCTACCTACTAGGATAATATTAGACAGAAATATCTTCATGCTATATTTTTGCTGCATTCAGTCTTTTTAAAGGGATGGCCAACCGATATAAAATAATTCAATTATTGCTGTAAATACTCAAGAAAACTGAATATTTTAAGTATATATATATTTTTTATTTCAGAGAGACCGAGAGAGAACATGCATGTGTGCATGTGAGGGGGGGGGAGTCAGAAGGAGGTGGAGAGGCAGAATCCCAAGCAGACTCCATGCTGAGTGTGGAGCCCAACGTGGGGCTCGAACTCACAGCCCTGAGATCGTGAGTTGAGCTGAAATCAAGAGTTGGATGCTTAACCGACTGTGCCATCCAAGCACCCTGAAAACTATATTTTGAAAAGTAACACTGACTAATATTTAGAAGTAGAAAAATTCAAGGTCATAATAGTCACTCTTTTCATGATATGGCAAGATTATAAAATTTCATATAACTGATATGGTTATATCAGTTTTGGTCATGGCTAAGGTTCATAAAATGATAACAGTTTGACAGACATTGTGCTATTATATATTTACCATATTCTCCTAGTAACTCCATGACATGGGCATTCTTATTTTGCCATTTGCCCAAAGAAGAAAAAAGCTTAAAGAATTTGGTAACTTGAATAAGGAATTAACCATTAAGGATCTCAGACTGAATTTGAATGAAGGCATTCTGACCCCCATATTTGCACTATGTTTTTGAGGTTATGACAGACAACTGAAATAATGTGTGGTGATCTACAAATTAAAATTTAAAACAAACTAATTTCCAGGAATTATGCCCAAAAACTCTGTAACAAAGCAAAATATTCTTCATCAGGTCCTCGATAATTTGATAGTGTATATTTCATCCAGGATCAATGGATGAAACAGAGTCATAATCAAGAAGATGCTTTATAGAGTTCAAAACCCCAGAGACATGTTAGCATTCTTTATCATTCTTGTGGATTCTTGGACTTGAGACTACTGAGTGTCTCAACAAATGGATCAGATATGGGCTGAGACAGGGTTCTACTAACTCAAAACTTAGGGGCAGAAACTTATCAAAAACTTCTTTACATAAAATGCTCACTTCACTTAAGCTGTCTAATGGGATAGGTGATAAAACTGCAAATGAAAGTGAAACTAAGACATTCATCTCTTAAAAATATTCTTGTATTTGTTCATTAAATTTATCCAGAAAATACTTGTTGAGTAATTTGGGTTCTAGTCAGCTGGGGATCCTATAGACACCAAGACAGACATCGTTCCTGCTGTTGGAGAGACTATGTTCTGATGAAGGAGGCAGAAGATGATAGATAGATAGATAGATAGATAGATAGATAGATAGATAGATAGATAGATAGATGATAGATGATAGATAGATAGATGATAGATAGATAGATGATAGATGATAGATAGATGATAGATGATAGATAGATAGATAGATAGATAGATGATAGATGATTAGATATATGATAGATAGATAGATAGATAGATAGATAGATAGATAGACAAAAAAAATCATGCTTATGAAGGAAATAGTGCGGTGAGTCAGAGAATAACTAAGAGCAGAGTTAGGGAAAGTGACTTCAGACAGGGCAAGCCTCAAAGATCTATCTGAGGAAATGACACTCAAGCTGACCAAGAGATGAATAAAAACAAGGGAAAAGGTTCCAAGCACAGAAAACCCTCAGAATTCAACAGCAGGTACACATCTGCAAAGAAACAACGTAAATGTTCCTTTCTCTCTCCTAACATCTTCTTTAGACTTCCAAATCTGTTTTCATTTTTATAAAGTGTGCTTCATTCATGAACTTCCTTGCGAGCATGCACCACACTCATCCTCATAGCCCTGATAGCTCATACAATGCCTTGACATAGTGGGTTCTCCAAAAGATATTTGAGGGCCAACTAAATAAATAGATGAATGAAGGGTTAACAATGATTTTGGAAGGTTTCCTAAAAGAAATTTTAAAACTTATGGTTCAGGGTAATGTCAGCAAAAACGGCTGAGGACGCCAAAAAGTCCCTCTTTATTTATTTATTTATTTTTAAAGATTTTATTTATTTACTTGACAGAGAAAGAGAGACAGCCAGTGAGAGAGGGAGCACAAGCAGGGGGAGTGGGAGAGGAAGAAGCAGGCTCCCAGAGGAGGAGCCTTGATGCGGGGCTCGATCCCAGAACGCCGGGATCACACCCTGAGCCGAAGGCAGACGCCCAACGACTGGGCCACCCAGGTGCCCCCAAAAAGTCCCTCTTTAAAATCAATGAAAAATCTGATAAAATTTGTCAGAATCAACTTTTTCAGAACTTTGGAAATTAACCAAAGGCTTGCAGCAACCCAGGGAGTATTTACCAAGAAAAATGGCTAAATCTTAGTAAGAAGAACAAGCTTAATGACACTTTAACTTGCTCTATTCCCATCCCTCTCTCCATAGCTCCATGGTAGCCTTGAAAACCAATAGCCTACAATCACAGTGCAAACCAGCAGCCCAGCAGTTCCCAAAAGGGATCGAATAAGATCAGAACTCCTTCAAGACCTCATTCCTAGAGAATTCTCATTTTTTGACCTGTCTGGCAGTTCCGTGGAAGGTCCCACTTATAAAACTATCTTTATCTGACCTGACTTGGAACTCACACAGTGGAAAAAGTCTTTTCCCCAGGGGTATTTCTTGGAAACCTTTAAGGATAATTAACTTTGCAGCTACCAGAGGCAATAGATAACAGTTTGGACAAACAACTGGCAAATCAAAAAGGTTAAAATGAAAAGTTAGGCAATGAGACATCCTAGGGGTTTTGAAAAGGTCCAATGTACTCATGGGAATATAGAAATGCGTGCACTTGTGAAGGGCTGCACCAATGCCCAGGGCCTCATTCAGGCTCAGGAAAGACCTGAGAAGGCTCTAAGGTCTGACCTATGGTTGACCTTGAGGTTCTGTGCAAGTGGGAAGTGAAAGTTAAGGCAGTGCTACTGACTGCCTAGTTGAATGTTGAAGGCATGCTCCAACAAGCAAACAAAATCCAGAGCATGCAAACATGGGAGTCTTATTGGGTCTTAGTGTAAGGAAGTCTTTGTCCAACTATTAGCAGAATACTAAACAAGCAGAAACATATGTGGCCACACATGATAATAATACAAAATATAATATAATAATACAAAATTTCCAGAATTAGTCAACAAAAGTCAATAAACAAACACAAAATCAAGGTCATGACAAGCAGCAACAGCAATAAACCCCGAGGAAACAGGAGAATCTGATTTCCAGAGTTGCCACATTATATTATTTAAAATATCCAGTTTAAAAAAAATGCAAGGCATGCAATGAGAAATATGCAATAATACATGGAACAAGAAAATATAGACCATACACAGGAGAAAAAAGCAATCAGTAGAAACTATCCCTGAAAAAACCCAGATGTCGGACTTACTAAAAAGAAAAAAAACAAAAAACAAAAAACAACCTTTAAATAAGAGATTTTCAGTATGTTCAAAGACTGAGAAAAATTGTGTTTAAAGAACAAAATAAAGAATATTAATAAAGAGTTATGCATTATAAATAATAAAGAAGAGAACAGAAAAAATGAAATAGTGAACAGAAAAGCAATATAAAAAAATAAAATTAAACAAAATCAACAAAACCAAAAGCCAGTCTTGAAAACAAAACTAAAGGTCCTTTAGCTATACTGACCAAGAAAAAAAGAGAGAGGACACAATTACTAAAATTAAGGATGAGGGATACTTTTCTAGTGATTTTATACAAATAAACAAGATTATGAGCAATAATATGAAATTATATGTAACAAGTTAAACAACCTAGATGAAATGGACAAATTCCTTAAAGACACAAACTACAAAACTGACCCAAGAAAAAATAGATAGTGTTACTAAACGTGAATCAATATAGAGATTAGCATGGCCCCTGTGTAAGGATGACATACAAATTCATGCAGTGTCCCTATTTTTCTGGGGATGCAATGTCCGGCAATGGTGACCAGTTAACAACACTGTATTATGAATTTGAAAGTTGATAAGTTAAATGATAAGAGAGTAGATCTTAAAAGTTTGCATCACAAGAAAAATTGTAACTGTGTGATAATGGATGTTAATTAAGTTGATTGCGGTGATCAATTCATAATATATGCATATATCTAATCATTGTATTGTACACCTAAAATTAATACAATGTTACATGTCAGTTATATTTCAATAAAAAAAGAAGAAATATATACCGTGAATAGACCTGTAACAAGTAGAGCGATTGAATTAATCAGAAACTTCTCACAAAGAAAATCTTGGCACCAGATCGCTTCACTGGTAAATCTATCATACGGTTAAAGAATAACTAACATCAATCCTTCCCAAGCTCTTCCAAAAAATAAGATGAGTGAATACTTCTGAAGTCATTCTATAAAGCCAGAATTATCCTGATACCCAACCCAGACAAACACAAGAAAAGGAATCCTTTATTAATATAGATGTAAAATTCCTAAAATTCCTTAATAAAATACTAGCCAACTGAATCTGGCAACATAAAAATGACATCTGCTATACAGATATAAATGCCTATAGGTAATGTGGATATTGTATACCCATAAAAATTACATGTATTATACCACATAACTAAGTAGAATTTATCCCAGGAATGCAAGGGAGATTCAACATGTGAAAATCAATTAATGTACAACATCGTGATACAAAATAAAACATTATGCTAAGTACAAGAAGCTAGACACAAAGGACCAATGATTCAATAGCAGCTTTTACTCTGAAACTTGTAAGAAAGTTGAGCGACCTAACTCGGATGGGCTCTAGTGGTGAGTGCTCAGGCCATAGAGATGTGGAGAGGTATCCAAGTCACTAAGGACATCTCCAAGAACGAAATGGTGATCTTGTAATAGCAAAGAGCCTAAGAATGGAGAACTGCTATACTGAGTCAGAGTCTTGTTCCATGCACTCTAATGTGCTTTCTTTGACAGGATCTTTTGTACGGGCACATGTATATCTTGCTTAATATCAACCTCCAAAGAGTGAATGAGTAGTCTTCTCTCCTATCTAAATTCCTGAGCTGCTACTATATCTTATACATGAATTGACCTGAATTGCTTCTGTATAAACACAGCAAAAACATTTTGATATTTTATGTAGATTGTTTGCAAGTTCACAAGAGTCTTATAAACTGAAAACACTGATATATACGTAGCTAATACACTAGTATCGCTGTTTGAAGGACCATTCATCTGTTAGTGGAGAACAATGGGTTCTAAAAATAAACCAGAATGTAGAAAAAGAATAAAGGTTTTGTCTTTCTCCATTGAACTGTGTTCAAGAGTTCAAGAGTCAAGTATGATAGACATTCAGATGAATGTAACATTTCTGTTGTAGCCTTTGGGTCAGACAGGCTCTGCACATTGTCTCCACCATCCCATAACTATTTCTAGATTTCCTAAAGACCAGGACTTTGGAGAACCATAAATGAGGCAAAGACTCTAGTAAGGAAATGGTAAAAATTGACAAGGGAGGAAACAACAATTGTTGGAGAGGATGTAGAGAAAGGGGATCCCTCTTACACTGTTGGTGGGAATGCAAGTTTGTATAGCCACTTTGGAAAACAGTGTGGAGGTCCCTTAAAAAGTTAAAAATCGAGCTACCCTATGATTCAGCAATTGCACTACTGGGTGTTTACCCCAAAGATACAGACGTAGTGAAGAGAAGGGCCATATGCACCCCAATGTTCATAGCAGCATTGTCCACAATAGCTAAATCGTGGAAGAAACCAAGATGCCCTTCAACAGATGACTGGATTAAGAAGATGTGGTCCATATGTACAATGGAATATTACTCAGCCATCAGAAAGAATGATTACCCAACATTTACACCAACATGGATGGGACTGGAGGAGATTATGCAAAGTGAAATAAGTCAAGCAGAGAAAGACAATAACCATATGGTTTCACTCGTTTATGGAACATAAGAAATAGGAAGATCGGTAGGAGAAGAAAGGGAAGAATGAAGGGGGGGTAAACAGAAGGGGGAACTGGACTCTGGGAAACAAACTGAGGGCTTCAGAGGGGAGGGGGTGGGGGATTGGGACAGGGCAGTGATGGGTATTAAGGAGGGCACATATTGCATGGTGCACTGGGTGTTATACGCAAATAATGAATCATGGAACATTGCATCATAAACTGGGGATGTACTGTATGGTGACTAATATAATAAAATAAAAATTATTTAAAAAAAAGGAAATGGTAAAGTCAAATATGCGACAAAGATGCCCTCCCTTTTATTGCTTGTGAACGCGCGGGCACGTGCATTTCCGTTAGCTTTGTAGGGGTAAGCTGCATAAAGGCAAGTAGTCTTCTCTTCCCTTCACCGATGTGTCTCCAGAATCCAACTCGTTAGCATTGCTTGTACTCAGTGACTCTAATCCTCACTAATTCTATGAGCTAAGACTCCAGGCTCAGAGACAGCATGGCTCGGATAGTCATGTTGAGCAAGCCGATTTGCTTTTTGGTTTAATTCAATAGGAAGAAGTAGAAAATAGAGAAAAAATTTCAAATAAAATATTTTCAGCAATCATGAAGCAGGGAGGGGGAAGCTGTTAATTGGCATCCTACCTTTTGTCCTGCTGTTAAATTGTTTTCTCCAAGTCATTTATTATTCTTTTTATATCAGAATACCTAATTTGACATCTTAAGGTTTTTTAAAAGATGCTGCTTCCAAACAGGTCAAATTATGCTAAATAAACAAGTAGTTGAGTGCTCTCTTCAAGCTTATTTCTGCTTTTTAAAACAGATGACAACTGAAGAGTCCAAATCTGACCTTAAAACTGCAAGGTGGCAATTCCCATCTACAGTTCTAACCCCCCAAATCTCTAACTTTTAAGATAATTCCTTGGTGACAAACCTTACCTGACATCTGTGTTATGTAATATATGCACCATACTACTTTTTACAAAATCTAGAAAATTCTGAATTCCAAAAATAATTGAGGGGCCAAGAAATCTGAAGAAAAAGCCTGTGTGTGTGTGTGTGTGCATGTGTGTGCGTGTGTGTGTGTATATATATGTTTAAGTAGGGAAATTAGGCAAATCACAATCTCTCTAGCATTTATTTCATGAATTGGAAAGTAAGGGGGTTAGATTAGATGACTTCTAAAATTACCTGGACAGTAATTAAATTCTACGTTTAGAACCTAAAACACACAACAACTTGTGTTCAATTTTGGATTATGTTCAATTTCTATAAAATTCTGGGCATTTAGCTTTGCCCATAACGTGTGACAAGTGCACATTAGATATTTCTTCAACTAGGTAAGCTCATTCGGGTTTAGTACCTGCTGTTCCAAATACAGAAGCTATGCCTTCCATGATGGTCTCGTGGACAGTGGGATGAGAGAAGACAAATGCAAGTGTCCAAAACGCAACCTTAAAAAAACAAAAAAACATGTATCACACAATACAACCTTCTTTGAAGAGGAACAAAAGCATACTTAGTATTAGCCATAAACATTAAAAGAAACCAGGAAAATGCTTAAATTAAACTTAAAAGCATGCTGGTAAGAAGCATTTTTGGGGAAAAACTAGATTTTATGAACAATAGAGATGTTATAGACCTCTGAGAGGTCAAATCTATACATTTATTCTGTCACTATAGTTTAACTCTGCTGCTTTTACAGATTATCTTTACTACAAAATGAGGCAGGATTTTTTTTTTGCTAATACATATTATAAAATATTATATGTGCACACATTAAATATTCAGAAACAACAAAGTGTGGTACTTAAAATGTTAATCCTAATGAAGATATATTTTAAAATTTAATATCCACCAAATAGAAATGAATGAGCAAATCATACATTCCGCAAATAAAATGTGGTAATTTCCAATAAGCCCAGAAAAATATACCTCAAATCCCATAAACTAAATTATGAGAGTACTCAAGATCAAACATAATGGTCCTTTCACATCTGAATGTTACCGAACATAGCATGCTTGCAAATTCTCTCTAGACCAAAGAAAATTATTTCACATCCTTCCTCAATGTGGTATTACAAGGTTAAAATTATACTGACAGACATCTCAAAAATTAACCTTCCACTAACTCGGGTCGAGGTTTTTGCTTCTATTTTTAGATTACACAATAAAGGACACCTATACAAAATCAATAAAAGAAGTTTGGGTTTCCCTTGCATCTTTTCTGGAAACATGTATTGTAAAAGAAATTTCATCTAAGAAAATCAGTCCTGAAAGACTCAGACAATACTTCATATTTAAAACACTGAAATCTTCTTGTCTCTTTAGTGAGGGAACTTTAAGTACCTTTACATAATCCCAATACTCCCCTCTGTGGCCAAAAAAGGAAGAGCAACGGTCTGAAGGGACGTGGTCAAGTAAGCCAAATTCAATACTCCTCATTGTTTTCCCCCCTGCACTGTGAAATCCGCGGTACTGTGTACATAAACAGAGTGAATGGGAGAACCAAGGCCACCCCCATCTGGAGAGCCTCTTTCTGTGGCATGATTCAGAGTACCGAAGGCTTACCCTGGACATCATCTGGTCCATTTTGCAGTAGAAGAATCATGCTCAGAAAGCTCTCTTCTCCTGTCTCCCCACTCAGGCCCCTGCTACTATTATCTATGGATGAAGTGCTGAATTACTGGATTTAATTAATAACCACTCCATACTCAATTCATCTCATTTAAAGGGTCAGAGTTCATACTGGGGGAAAAATAGCTTAGTGGATAGCACATAGATTTTCAGTTATACAAAAGAGTAGTTCAGAGTTATACTAAATAGTGCTTGGAGTTTTAGAGATTCACAAAACTTGGGTACTTATTTTATAATGAACACAAGAAAATTAGCTAAATTATGAATGACTGTACAAAGGTGCCAATTATTATTTCTAAATTTGGTAAAAAACTCAATTATGTTTTTAAAAAGAAAAGTCACATAAAAGACAGTAATGAAAAAATAAGAAATTTACATATATTACTGAAACAAACAAGAAAAAAAGACCTCTTTGTGCACTCCCAGTTAAAAATTGCTCCCCCAAGTAGTGATTAGTATTCTACCAAAGGGTTCAAGTCCATGGTGAGGGCTGCTCAAAAAGGAGAAGGGCCACCTTGCTCACTGAACTTCACAAGCAGCCATTGCAATGCTTTTGGGGTAAGAACAAAGGTGAGAAGGGACAAGGAGGAAAGCCCTGTCCAATAAGAGAAGATGAAATGGGTATGTTCTTCAGCAATCTTTATTCCTCCATTCAAAAAAAGATTTAACGAATACTGATGGAGTCTCTGTAACATGTCAGACAGTCTTCTATGATCATGGTAAACACAAACATGTATAAGATATCATGCCTGCCCAAAGAACTTTCACATCTAGTTGGGGATACGTAATACAATCAGGAGAAGAAAGAGCTAAGTGTACAGGCAATGGGTGGGGCAGACAACATGGGCTGTGGGAGTTGAGGCTGAGGCAGGGTAGGGTGGGGGGTCATGGTCAGTACTGAAAGGATTCAGAAAGAGCTTGGGAGAAGCGATAACAAAGATGAAATGTCAGCGGTGAGATTCGTTTTGGAAAAAATGTTCCTAAAGAGTTCATTTGGCAGGAATTTCTTGGAAGTTGGAAATGGTCTTCCCATTCAAATGAATTCGCAAATTATGGTTAATATTTGGTACCAGTCTTCCAAAGTTCACCCCAACCACAATGGAGCCCTCTAGTGATCTGTCCTACCCCCAGCCTATCTCAACCCCGAGCTCTGAGTTCCACAGGCCTTGAGGCAGAGCCCACAATGGGAGAGAAGAGAACCTAACCTGGGCACCAAGAAAGGACAGGCCCCACCACCTGTCCTGCTGGCGGGGCTCGTCAGGGTTCTCTAGACGGTGATGGGAGATCACAGAAGCCAGCCAGAAGTGGCCACTCCCACCCCGGGGCATCTGAGTGGTCCAGTTTTGGAAGACAGAGCAGTTTATTACTAATGGGCCACTGAAAGTAATGATTGATTGAAACGACGGCCTCACTTCTTATAAAAGAAGCAAGCTAACATTTATCGAGCACCTTCTTTGTTCCGGGGACTGTCAGCCACTTTCCATATCTTAAAAATATAATGCTCATAACCATCTTATGACGTAGATGACATTCATCCTGTTTTAGAGATGAGAACACTGAGGCTCAGAGAGGTTAAACACTTGGCTCACTGTCACTCAGCACTGGGATTTGGCTTTGGGCCTGACTCTAAAGCCTTTCCAGGGTCTCTGCCTGCACACCAGCTGCCTCTTGGAGATGCCAACAAGAGCCGGCAAGATGGAACTCTCACTAATCATCAGACACTTTCTTTCTGAAATTCATGATTTAAATCCTTTCAGGCCGGTGCCGGGAACAAATTCCATAGAACTGACTTCCCCCGAGTCAGATCAATGGGGCTTTTTGTCCCTTTCTTCTGGAGGATCCCTCTAATGAGATCTTGAAAATTAATCCTGTGACAGGAGTGGCTGTTTTGTTGCTGCTTTGGGAGCTGTTCTGATGTCGGCCTTTTAATTTTGCTATAGCTTAATCAGTATCCAAGAAAATTATGCAAAGAGAAATCAGGGCATGATATCAGAGGTATGTAAAGAAGGCTAAAGGATTAGACAATGTTTATTAGCCCATGCCAGGTGAACTACATATGGCAGAGAGGCCAGAATTTTTATTTCTGCTCTTTACCTAAGTAGTTTGATGACACGTGAAAAGAAACTAGACTATCAGTACTTAGAAAGAGTTCACTAAGAGGAAGGAGAAATAAATGATACCTGAAATATCTCATTTCTATTTGTTAGAGGAAAAAAGGAAATGGCCACATTTATCAATAGAGATGGGTTGAATATTCCTGTTCAGTAGAAAACAAACATGTAAAAAAAAACTACCTTTTAATTTCTCAAATAATCTCAGTGCAGCTTAAGGTAATGTGAAATCCTCGCTGATATGCATTAGACAAGAAGGGACAGACATATCACATGGCTTTAATCTAGTTCGTAACAGCTTTAAAAAGAAACAGTTAAAAATCCTCTGCTCTCTTTAGTATTGTGAGTTCCAATGTCACCATCTCCATTCATGGGGAAGCTTACAGGACCAAGACACCAAGAAACACAAACAGGAATGGTGTGCAGGAGAATGGGTAGAGGGGAAGACGACTAATATTCACTGGGCACCAGCTGGGTTTATCTCACTGAATCCTCACAACCACCTTATAGCGAAGGGAGGGTTACCACTTATCAAGCACCCAAGTCCTAGGACCATACCAGGAGTTGTATTATACCTTTGTGACCCATAAGGAAATGGTGGCTGAGGGTTTACATTACCTAGCTCTGGCAGGGGTTATCGTGATTCGAGCCCAATTCTACCCCAGACTATCCATTTACCTACTCTCTCCCCAGTAAAGTGTTGGAGTCAAGACTTACGCATCTTTGCAGCACCAACACTAAGCGTGTTGCCTGACAAAGAAAGTGCTCCATATGCAGGAGTTGTCACAACTGACCCCAAAGTGCAAACTTTTCCCTTAGCCTGCTACGAGCTTGCCTCACAGAGGGCAGAATGCACTTGACATCTCGGCTTTGCCTCCTTTGTGATCCTATCAGATTTCATTAGGCATTCAGTTTTGTTTTTCTAGCTCACAAACAAATCCACTGTAGCCTTTTTCTATAAAGAAGTGAAAAGAAAGAATAATGAAGGAAAAAAACCTGAAATTGCTGTAGATAGAAATGTAACCCTTACTTTACTAATATACTTACAGGGACAGCATTGGACAGAGAAGCCCAAAGTAGTAAGAGCCCATAATTGGGGCTCTTTTCTTCCTTTCTTTCCATCTCTATGATATCCAGCATAGCCTGCATTAATGTCTGTTTAAAAGAAATACATATTGTCAAACCACAGCTATGTGATGAAGAATGATGTTAATAAACAAAGACCATGCATTTTTCCTTATATATCTCAATATAATATTTTTGCCATTCCTAGGTTTGCAGCTTGAGGCATGCTAAGGGATTTATATACTTACTGGTAGCGCAGTGATTAAGAGTAGGGACTCCAGAGCCCAACTGCTTTACTGCATTGGTTCAAACCCTGGCTTCGTTTGTTGTTGTTGTTGTTATTTTTTCTTAAAGAATATTTTTTAGAGCAATTTTAGGTTTACAATAAAATAGAGAGGAAAGCACAAAGAAGTCCCATATAACCTTTACCCCACATATGCATAGCCTTCCCTACTTATCAATATCGTTCACCAAAATGGTACTTTTTTTTTTTTCTTACCATGGATCAAGGACATTGACACATCACAAACACCTAAATTCCATAGTTTACCTTAGGGTTCACTCTTGGCATTTTAAAATCTATGGGTTTGGACAAATGCATGATGATATATATCCACCATTATAATGTCATACAAATTATTTTCACTGCCCTAAAAATTCTCTGTGCTCTGCCACTGTATCTCTCCTCCCTCCCCAACAACCACTGATCTTTTTCCTTTCTCCACATCCTGCCCTTTCCAGAATATCACATAGTTGAAACCATACATTACATAGCCTTCTTAGATTGGCCTCTTTCACTTAGTAATATGCATTTACGGTTCCTTCACATCTTTTCATGGTTTGATAGTTTAGTTCTTTTTAGTATTGAATAATTCCATTCCCTAGATGTACCACGGTTTATCTACTTACCTACTAAAGGGCATCTTGGTGGCTTCCAAGTTTTGGCAATTATGAATAAAGCTATTATAAACATCTTTATGCAGGTTTTTGTGTGGACATAAATTTTCAAATCATTTGGGTAAATATCAAGGAGCACATTGCTAGATTTCATGGCAAGAGTATGCTTTGTTTGTAAAAAACCACCAAAGTGTCTTCCAAAGCGTCTGCACCATTTTGCATTCCCATCAACGATGAAGGAGAGTTCCCATTGCTACACATCCTCACCAGCATTTGATGTTGTCAGTGTTCCAGATTCTGGCCAGAATGAGTGTATTGTTATCTGAGTGTTGTTTTCATTTGCCTTTCCCTGAAGACATATGATGTGGAGCATTTTTTCATACACTTCCACCTTCTCTCATGGATTGTGTTTTTGATGTTATATCTAAATAGGCATCATCACACCCAAGGTCAACTAGGTTTTCTCCTATGTTATCTTCTCGTAATTCTATACTTTTGCATTTTACACTTATGTCTATGATTCATTTGAGTGAATTTTTGTGAATTGTGTAAGATCTCTATCTAGATTCTTTTTTTTTTTTTTGCATGTGGATGTCCAGTTGTTCCCACACCATTTGTTGAAGAGTCTATCTTTGTTTCACCATATTGCCTCTGCTTCTTTGTCAAAGGTCAGTTGATTATATTGAAAGGGGTCTATTTGTGGGCTCTCTATTCTGTTCCATTGATCTACTTGTCTATTCTTTCACCAATACCACACTAAAACATTACAGTAAATCTTGAAGTTGGGTAGCAGTGTTCTTTTGAAGAACTTTGTTCTTCTCCTTGAATATTGTGTTGGTGATTCTGGGTCTTTTGCCTCTCCATATAAACTTTAGAATCAGTTTGTTGATATCCACAAAATAACTTGCTGGGATTTTGATTGAGACTGCATTGAACGTATAGGTCAAGTTGGGAAGAACTGACATCTTGACAGTATTGAATCCTCCCATCCATGAACTATTTACTTAGTTCTTTGGTTTCGTTCATCAGAGTTTTTAGCTTTCCTCATACAGACCTTATATATCTTTGGTCAAGTTTATACCTATGTATTTCATTTTGGGGGATACTAACATAAATGGCATTGTGTTTCTAATTTCACACTCCATTCATTCATTATCGGTACATGGGAAAGCAATTAACTTTTGGATATTAACTTGTATCTTGCAACTTTGCTGTAATTGTTTATTAGTTCCAGTAGCTTTTTGGTGATTCTCTTGGATTTCCTACAAATATGAACATGACATCTGTGAACAAAGACAGTTTTATGTCTTCTTTCCAATTTGTGTAACTTTTATTTCCTTTCTTGATTTTCTTGCCTAGGACTTCCTGTACTATGTTGAAAAGGAGTGGTAAAGAGGACATCCTCACTGTGGAGTTCGGGTACTAATTTCTAATGTGTGTGTATATGTGGAGGGGGAGTTTCAAACAACAATAAACAATACTCAGGACACTATCTGGGTGCTCCATAATTCAACTCAGTTCAACTCAATTCTGACACTATCTACCCAGAAATAGCATGAGGTTTACATGTTAAGGGTTTAGTCCTACAAGACTATACTCTTTCCCCACCCTCCCACCTGCCCTTCAGATGCCAGTCACGGCCCAGATTATTAGCTGTACTTTGGACCAACTAGCTAAAGATTGGAGATTCTAACAATGTCTCCTCCTTGGACTTCAGATGCCTGCTGTAAGACTAGGTTTTTATCTGTACTTTTGACTGACTGGCTGTAGAAATCAGAGGTTCCCACAACCTCTTCCTCAGGTTCAATTACTTTGCTAAAGGGGCTCACAGAAGTCAGAGAAATATTTTATTTACTGGATTATTATTATAGAAGGATATGATAAAGGCTACAGACAGACATGCAGATAACCTTACATAATCAGTTCATTTATATACAAGCACACATAAGTTGCTATTATAATTTGAATAAATTATAGTATATATTCAGTTGTTATTATAATTTGAACAAATTGTTACCTGTTAGATCAATTAAGAATAAGGAAAATAAATTTCTATTTCACCTTTACTTATTTCTTCTTTGATGCTCTTTCCTTCTTTGTGTAGATCTGAGTTTCTGACCTATATTATTTTTCTTCTCTCTGAAGAACTTCCTTTAATATTTCTTTATTTTTTTAAATGCTTTTTTATTATATTATGTTAGTCACCATACAATACATCCCTGGTTTCTGATGTAAAGTTCGATGATTCATTAGTTGCGTATAACACCCAGTGCACCATGCAATACGTGCCCTCCTTACTACCCATCATCAGTCTATCCCATTCCCCCACCCCCCTCCCCTCTGAAGCCCTCAGTTTGTTTTTCAGAGTCCATAGTCTCTCATGCTTCATTCCCCCTTCTGATTACCCACCCTTTCTTTATCCCTTTCTTCCCCTACCGATCACCCTAGTTCTTATGTTCCATAGATGAGAGAAATCATATGATAATTGTCTTTCTCTGCTTGACTTGTTTCACTTAGCATTATCTCCTCCAGTGCCGTCCATGTTGCAGCAAATGTTGAGAACTCGTTCTTTCTGATAGCTGAGTAATATTCCATTGTATATATGGACCACAACTTCTTAATCCAGTCATCTGTTGAAGGGCATCTCGGCTCCTTCCATGATTTGGCTATTGTGGACAATGCAGCTATGAACATTGGGGTGCATATGGCCCTTCTCTTTACTACGTCTGTATCTTTGGGGTAAACACCCAGTAGTGCAATGGCTGGGTCATAGGGTAGTTCAATTTTTAACTTTTTAAGGGACCTCCACACTGTTTTCCAGAGTGGCTGTACCAACTTGCATTCCCACCAACAATGTAGGAGGGATCCCCTTTCTCCACATCCTCTCCAACAATTGTTGTTTCTTGCCTTGTCTATCTTTGCCATTCTAACTGGCGTAAGGTGGTATCTCAGTGTGGTTTTGATTTGAATTTCCCTGATGGCTAATGATTTTGAACATTTTTTCATGTGTCTGTTAGCCATTTGTATGTCTTCATTGGAAAAGTGTCTGTTCATATCTTCTGCCCATTTTATGATTTGTTTATTTGTTTCTCGTGTATTGAGTTTGAGAAGTTCTTTGTAGATCTTGGATACCAGTCCTTTATCTGTGGTGTCCTTTGCAAATATATTCTCCCATTCCGTGGGCTGTCTCTTAGTTTTTTTGACTGTTTCCTTGGCTGTGCAGAAGCTCTTTATCCTGATAAAGTCCCATAAGTTCATTTTATCTTTTATTTCTCTTGCCTTTGGAGATGTGTCGTGAAAAAGGTTGCTCTGGCCGATGTCATAGAAGTTGTTGCCTATGTTCTCCTCTAGAATTTTGATGGATTCCTGTCTCACATTGAGGTCTTTCATCCATTTGGAGTTTATTTTTGTGTATGGTGTGAGAGAGTGGTCAAGTTTCATTCTTTTGCATGTAGCTGTCCAATTTTCCCAGCACCATTTATTGAAGAGACTGTCTTTTTTCCACCGGATGTTTTTTCCTGCTTTATCAAAGATTAGTTGCCCAAAGAGCCGAGGGTCCATTTCTGGGTTCTCTATTCTGTTCCATTGGTCGATGTGTCTGTTTTTGTGCCAGTACCATGCTGTCTTTGTGATCACAGCTTTGTAGTACAGCTCGAAATCCGGCATTGTGATGCCCCCAGCTTTGTTTTTCCTTTTCAACAGTTCCTTGGAGATTCGGGGCCTTTTCTGGTTCCATACAAATTTAAGGACTATTTGTTCCAGTTCTTTGAAAAATGTCCTCGGTATTTTGATCGGGATAGCATTGAAAGTGTAGATTGCTCTGGGTAGTATGGACATTTTAACTATGTTAATTCTTCCAATCCATGAGCATGGAATATTTTTCCATCTTTTTATGTCTTCCTCAATATCTTTCAAAAGTGATCTATAGTTTCTAGGATATAGGTCCTTTACGTCTCTGGTTAAGTTAATTCCAAGGTAACGTATGGTTTTTGGTGTTATTGTAAATGGGATGGATTCCCTAATTTCTCTTTCTTCAGTCTCGTTATTCGTGTATAGAAATGCAACTGATTTCTGGGCATTGATTTTGTATCCTGCCACCTTACTGAATTGTTCTATAACTTCTAATAGTTTGGGAGTGGATTCCTTTGGGTTTTCCATATAGAGTATCATGTCATCTGCAAAGAGAGACAGTTTGACTTCTTCTTTGCCGATTTGGATACCTTTGATCCCTTTTTGTCTTCTGATTGCTGTTGCAAGGACTTCTAGTACTATGTTGAATAATAGTGGCGAGAGTGGGCATCCTTGTCGTGTTCCTGATCTTAAGGGAAAGGCTTCCAGCTTTTCCCCATTGAGAATAATGCTTGCAGTAGGCTTTTCATAGATGGCTTTTATGAGATTGAGAAATGTACCCTCTATTCCTACACTCTGAAGGGTTTTAATCAGGAAAGGATGCTGTATTTTGTCAAATGCTTTTTCTGCATCAATTGAGAGGATCATATGGTTCTTGAGTCTTTTCTTGTTGATATGATGTATCACATTGATTGATTTGCGAGTGTTGAACCATGCTTGCATCCCAGGTATGAATCCCACTTGGTCATGATGGATAATCCTTTTAATGTACTGTTGGATTCTATTAGCAAGGATCTTGTTGAGGATTTTGGCATCCATATTCATTAGAGAAATCGGTCTGTAATTCTCCTTTTTGAGGGGGTCTTTGCCTGGTTTGGGGATCAAGGTAATATTAGCCTCATAGAATGAGTTTGGTAGCTTTCCTTCTGTTTCTATTTTTTGAAATAGCTTTAGGAGAATAGGTATTATTTCTTCTTTGAATGTTTGGTAGAATTCCCCAGGAAAACCGTCTGGGCCTGGAGTTTTATTATTTGGAAGGTTGTTTATCACTGACTCAATTTCTTCATAGTTAATTGGCCTATTTAAGAAATCTATTTCTTCCTGTTTCAGTCTTGGTAGTTTATAGGTTTCCAGGAAGGCCTCCATCTCTTCCAGATTGTTTAGTTTTTTGGCATATAGCTGTTGATAAAAGTTTCTAATAATCCTTGCAATTTCAATGGTGCTGGTCGTGACCTCTCCCTTTTCAGTCATAATTTTAATAATCTCAGTCCTTTCTCTTTGTTTTTGGACAAGTTTTGCCAGTGGTCTATCAATTTTATGGATTCTCTCAAAGAACCAGCTTCTAGTCCTGTTGATCTGCTCTACTGTGGTTCTGGTTTCTAATTCATTGATTTCTGCTCTAATCTTGGTCAACTCCTTCCTTGTCAGTGGGTTAGGCCTGTCCCTCTGTTGCTGTTCCAGTTTCTTGAGGTGAGAATATAGAAACTGCATTTTAGATTTTTCTATTCTTTTGAGTGAGGCTTGGATGGCTATGTATTTCCCCCTTAGGACTGCCTTTGCAGTATCCCATAGGTTTTGGACCGTTGTGTATTCATTCTCGTTGGTCTCCATAAATTGTTTAATTTGTTTTTTGATTTCCTGGTTTATCGAGTCATTCTTGAGCAGGATGGTTCTTAGCCTCCAAGTGTTTGAGTTTCTTCCAGGTTTTTCCTTGTGGTTGAGTTCCAATTTCAGAGCGTTGTGGTCTGAGAATATGCAGGGGATAATTTCAATCTTTTGGTATTGGCTGAGACCTGTTTTGTGACCCAGAACATGGTCTATTCTTGAGAATGTTCCATGGGCATTAGAATAGAATGAATATATATTTATATATATTCTATGTATATCTATATATATCTATGATATCTATCTATCTATCTATCTATCTATCTATCTATCTATATATATGAGGTCCAACTCATCAAGTATGGCATTCAAAGCCCTTGTTTCTTTGTCGATTTTTTGCATGGGTGTTCCTGTCTATTTCTGATAGTGGAATGTTGAGGTCCCCTACTATTAATGTATTTTTATCTATATGTCTCTTTATTGTGGTTAAGAGTTGGCTTGTGTATCTTGCTGCTCCCCTGTTGGGGGCATATATATTTATAATTGTCATATCCACTTGTTGGATACAGCCTTTAAGAATAATATAGTGCCCTTCTGTGTCTCTGACTATAGTCTTCAGTTTAAAATCCTTTAATATTTCTTATAAGGAAGGTCTACTGACAACAACCCCCCCCCATTTTTCATTTGTCTGCAAAAGCCTTTATATCTCCTTCATTTTTAAAGGATAATTTCACAGGGTGCAGAATTCCAGATTGGTGTTTTTTGTTTTTTGTTTTCTCACGCTACTCTTTTAATATTTCACTCTACTCTATTTTTGCCTTGCATGGTTTTCAAAGAAGTCAGATATAATTCTTATCTTTGTTCCTCTATGGATATGGTATCTTTCCTTCTGGCTTCATTAGGATTTTTTATCTTTGTTTTTTTTTCTCCCTGTAATTTAAAAATGATATGTTTTTGGTGTTTGCATGCTAGGTGTTCTCTGAGCTTCCTGGATCTATGGTTTGGTGTCTGACATCAATTGTGGGAAACTTCTGTTATTATTGGGTCAAATACTTCTGTCCCTTTCTCCCTTTCTTCTTCTAGTATTCCCACTGCATGTATGCTATCTCTTTTGTAATTGTCCCACAGTTCCATAGTCTTTGGGTATTCTGTTTTTGTTTTTGTTTTTTTTAGTCTTTGTTCTCTTTGCTTTTCAGTTTTGGGGGATTCAACTGCTATATCTTCTAGAGATTCTTTTCTCAGCTCTGCCAGTCTACAAACAAGCCCATCAAAGGCATCCTTCGTTTATGTTGTAGTGTTTATTATATCTAGCATTTAATTGTGGTTCATTCTTAGGATTTCCATCTCTCTGCTTACATCGTCCATCTGTTCTGGTATGCTGTCTACTTTATGCATTAGGGTCCTTGGTATATTAATTACAGTTGTTTTAAAGTCCCAGTCTGATTATTCTATTATTGGTCTGTTCAGCCTTCTACTTGTTGTTAGACTGGAGTGGCAACTTCCAAGATCGTTACATGTGGAACCAGAGCAGGTTAGTTATTCAAGACCTGGGTAACTTTGGACAAGTTACTTTAAGCTCTGTGTCTCAATTTCTTCATCTATAAAACGTTCATAACATGGTACCTACCTCATAGGATTATTGTGATAATTCAATCAGTTACTACCTATAAAGTCCTTAAAACAAAACTTAGTATATATTATCATTTTGACAAATTTTTAAAATAAACCTCTGCTTTTAGGAAAATGCAAACAACACAGAAACACAGATATCTGGAGCATTCCAGAGAAAACCCTTCCCCCATTTGCCATGAAGATTCTCAGCCTATACACCATGGAGAAAGCACTGCCACGCCAGGATATAGTATAAACACCACAATATGCAGAGAACTGATATTTGACGGGAACGGTGTCATCTAAGATCAGGGCCCCATCCAAGGACACCTACAGTTGCTCTCAAGGGATCACCCAAATTCCATGAAAGCTTTCTCTTCACTGGGAGGTTTCTCAGTCACACCTTTGTCAATGGTCATTCCCCCATCATGGGAAAGAAATTTGGACACATTTTCATTAAGTTACTCATGTACTTTGAATCTTAAATAACTCAGGTTTGGGTGATAAAAATAATGGTAGCTAATGCCTAGTAATTGCTTGCTAATAAGGCAAGTACTGTTTTAAGTCCTTTGCAAATATTAAACCATTCAATCCTCACCACAATTCATCACCATTTTACATTTGAGGAAACTGAAGTACAATTAAGTTAGGGAACTTTGCCAGGACAGGGAGCTTGTTGGTGGTTGAGCTGGGATTCAAACCCTGTGAGCCTGGCCCTGGTTCCAGAGCCCATGCTCTTAGCTACTGAGCTGTACTGCCCCATGAGAAACACAACTCACAACTCTCATGGATTAGGGATTAAGAGAACCATATTGTACCATCATGTAGTAGTTTTACTTCAGATCTCATGATACAAGAAATAACTGTTAAATCGCTTTCAAAGAAAATACACGAGAGACTAGTATTGCTACTTATAAAGGCACATAATGTTTCAAAAGTGATTAACCATTCTAATCCTCAGTTTTCTGGTGTTAATAATCCCCAGTTTTCTGGGCATTAGAGTTGTTGTGAAAAATAAATGAGTCATGAATTTGTGAAATGGGTAACACTATGCCTAGCATAGAGCAAGCTCCCCATAAATGTTAGTGATGTTTTACTGTTATTGTTTTTGTAACAATGGATTAGCAAAATTGAAAATTATTTAGGTAAAATTTTATTTACTGCTAGTTTCTGTCATACAACATAAATTATTATAACACAAAGTTTCTATCTCATGGAAAATTCTATACGTGGATTTCATTCTTTGGATACGCTACTCTGTAGGTGAAATCTTAATTTTAAGTGAAAATACTAGTTTAATACATATATCAAATAACAAGGGAAAAATCGCCGCACTTGATGTTTATAATGTGATGAAATATGTGTGTAATATTTCCAAAAAACAAAAACTTCTTCCAGTCTTCTGCTTAACTAGGCCATTGAAATCTACTTATACAGAAGACAACGGAATCTTTTATTTTCTTCTTAGACCACATTTAAAAAAAAATTGGGTACAAAACACAAGCTCAGTGTGAACACTGCTGGAAGAAACAGAAATGATCCACAAAAAAATGAAAACTGCTCATGAATGTTCAAATTGAGTTCTGCCCCAAAGTCTTAAATATTGGCTTAGCTTCAACAAACTTCAAAATCTGTCTTTATTCAAATAGAGAGAGTACTTACGATTAAAAATGTCTTATTTCTTCAGACTAGGAAAAAGAAATGCTACTATAGAAGTACTTTTATACACATGCCTCTTCACCCCTAAATCCTGGAAAATTATGCAAACAAAAATGTGTTTGTCTGGGTCGGTAAAACAGAATCCTCAGCTGAAACACTGTGTATCAATGAAGGGCATTCCAGAATGGCTTTCTAGTGCCTTTATTCAGGTGGGGGATACCTAAACATTCATACATCTCTTTTTTTCTGAAGCGATCTTCCTCTCCAGTGTTAAGTAGAATTGCTTGTAGTAACACTTGCTATAATAATGAAAGGCAAGCAAACAAAAACACTTGATATCATATACAAATACTAAAAGGTCTGATTTTGGGGGCGCCTAGGTGGCTCAGTAGGTGAAGCGCCTGCCTTCAGCTCAGGCCATGATCTCCTGGTCCTGAGATCGAGCCCCACGTCGGGCTCCCTGCTCAGTGGGGTGTCTGCTTCTCCCTCTCCCTCTGTCCCTCTCCCCCGTGCTTGTGTGCACATGTGTGCTTTCTCTCAAATAAATAAATAAAAATCTTAAAAATAAATAAATAAAAGGACTGAAATTTAATGATAAACACATGGTATAAACTCTTACGTAGTCCTCACTACTCTCTAACTGCTTCACAAATATTAACTCACTTAATCCCCACATTCTATGAGGGAGGTGTAGAAACTGAACCAAGAGCAAGGTCATGAGACTGGTGACTGGATTGGAGCTCGTGTTCAGACCAAGTGAACCCCAGTTTCAGAGGGGGTGGGTTTGGAGAATCAGGTGGTTTTCAAAAGGTCCCGGAGATTCTGATGAGGAGGTGGGGTTGAGAACTTGTCATTACACAAGCATCAGAACCACCTGGAGGGCCTATGAAGCCACAGATTGATGGGTTCCACCCCAGAGGCTCTGACTGGGTGGCCCCCGGGTGATGTTGGTACCATTGGTCTAGGAACCTCACCTGAAGAACCACAGATCTAGGACACTTAGGACACTGGCTCCCAGTGCGTTGTTTTTCAAATTATACATTACTACCTCCTTTATTTTGAAGCGAGAACTCATTAGTGGTAGTGGCATCAAGAACAAAGTCTACCTTGCAGAGCTCTGTTATCCTTGTCTAATGTGCCATAACTCCCACCTGTCACTGTTGACACAACTGCGTAATACATAAGTCAATAAAAAACTCAGCCCCTTGTTATGTGTTGTTGTCTGTAGCCTTAGTTTTTTTTATGTGGAAGACCATTAATACCCACCTCATTGTTATGAGGTGATTTAATAGAAAAATGTATGTAAACATCCAACACAGTACTTGACACAAAAAAGGTTACCTAAATAATCTCTTGATTTTTACCAAAAAAGAAAATTATTTAAAAAATCATAGCTTATTACTGTTACATCCCATGTATTTTAGCAAAAAAGCTCAGAGATACTTACCATGGAATTATCTTTTGCAGATTTGTATGTTTTCATATCTGGAATGTTTTTCTCAAAAAGCGCTAAAAGCCACTTTTTGGATTTTGACCAGTTTCTAGGTGAGAAAAAAAAAATACGTGCATAAATTAATTTGAAGGTATGTCAGGAGTAACGGGTCATGGAGTTAAAGGGGGGAATAGCTACGGAATTATAATTATTTCTCCAAATTTCTTCTTTAGTTTTTCTAGAATTTTATGCGAGCTCTACCTTCAGACTTACCAGATCACAAGGAAAATTGAGGGGGCAAGGTAGCCACATCTTAATGGGTTTTTTGCAAACAAATGTTTGAATCTCTATAAGATCGCTATTGAATACAAAACACACACACACACACACACACACACACACACACACACACAAACAAAAAACAGAGCCCAGGACCTGCTTGTTCTGCTTCTACTTTGGCTGTTATCAGTTGCTGGAGGATGAAAAACTAGGACAGGCACTGGCGCTGGCTTAAGCCAGGGAAAGCAAGCTGGCTATGATCTTTTCCATATTTTCTGACCAGTCACCACTGTAGACCAACTGCTAAGACATTTTAAAAATCGTATTATTTTGCATTCGAACCACTGAGCCAATGGTGAAAAATACATTTGGCCACACCTCCTTTTGCCTCAGGGAGAACAAGGACAATGTGTCTGACTGGTAACACTTGATGGTAACACTTGATGGTTTAGCCCGGTTCCAAACCATAGCAATGAATGTGATCATAGTAAGCCCTCAAAATAAATTCTTTGTTTCTTTATCATATCATCTCTGTCTCTGTGTCTCTCTCCCTGTCTCCTTTTTGCTCCTCAAAATAAGGAGAGAGAAAAAAAGGAAACAATTCATCTCTCTTCTTCAGTTCCTCCATCAAGTCACACACACACCAAAAACAACCTGGTCTTAAGAAGTAGCTTCGGTCTCTTCCTCGTAGATGTGGCTCTCTCTACTTAGAACAGGGAAATGAGACAGGTAATGAATTGCTGGGAGGAGATTGGTCAGTGAATTAATTGTAGGGAAGAGCTCTCTACCTTAGGAGACATTCTGGCATCTGGGACCCGTACTCAAAACCTTCATCATAAGCTTGAAAATGCTGATAGAACTCCCTGATTTTTCTCTCATCTGTGGGAAACAAACCTTTTTTAAAGAGTATATTCATTGTGACTGGATAAAGGAGATGCCTACAAAGAAAAACACACAGAAAGTCAGACCCAATGACCAAAGAAGAAAAGCAAAGGATTCAAAAAAGGGCATTATTTAATAGCTATATATTAGGGTTAGATGATAATATGTGACAGATTCTTTTGGGAAAGAGTCACCCTCAAAAGGTTTTAATATTTGTTTACTGTGGTCAAGATAATTTAGAGGTAGCTGAAATTGTGGTTCATTTATCTGAAGATTTTAATGGCTTTTCTAAGCAAGCATTGTTAGATCCTGACAAATGTGAGATGATGCGCAGAAATAAACTGATTCAATGTAATTTCAACAAGTATTTATTTAGCAAAAAATAGCAATAACTAAGATACAGTCCATGACTTTAGACAGCAGCAAAAGAGAGCCAAAGAATCAGGGCACTGCTAGTTACCAAATTTCCCAAGCTCTCACAGGATCCTACGGATTTTAACTACTACACATTGAAGTATAGTGCCTATAATCATTACATCTTGCCGTAAGTGAATAAATTGATTACTGTGGCATACATAAGGGAAAGAATAGCGAAGATTGTTAATATGACCTAGATTAGTAACACTAAGTACTGTTTGTTTCAGTTTTATTTGCCATTCCTTCCTCACTAGAAGTTTTTCAGGGTCTCCTTCCCCCAAAGTTTCAAAGATATCCAAAATTTGCTTGGTTTTGTTGTAGATACTGGGCATGGGAAAAGTTTAGTTAGTGGCTTGCCTTTTCTGTTGTTTCTTCCTCTCTCTCTTTCTGGACCTCTAACAAAATATTAACTGTTGATCTTTTTTATGAGTTTGAACTATTGAATCCGGCCTTCAGCATCCCAGTATCCCACTGAGATGGAAAAGTGCCCAACTGGTAACTTCAATTTACCAAATCTCCTTACGCATGCGAAGAATTTTTCTCACGGCTCCTAGGCCCAGCCCTTACCTTTGCCAGAAAGCTTCGAAACATGGCTGAGGCCACTTGCCTCCCTCCAACGCCCTTTCCTGTCTCACCTGTCTCTGAGCATCCCCTCCACTTAGGTATGTTCTACATGGCATGGAATGAGGAGAAATTACTGTAAATTTATTAAGATGATTGTATTGGCTTCTTTGTTCACCTTAAAATTGGAGTGCTAATGAAAACTTGCTCATTAATTAACATGTAAAGGATTAGTATAATCTCTTAATTACCTAGTTAGATGGACTTCATTAATCCACCAGATAATTTTTAAAGTTCAATGCACAGGCTTCAAAGTTTTTTATTCCAAAAAACCCCCCAAATGAAAAAACAAGATCAAATACTACTAATACATCTATTTACCTTACTAAGTTGCTCAGCTCCATTGTCCCATTATTGCCTAAATTTTCCAGTTGCTCATGTAATTCTTCAGTCAGTTGTCCAGTGAGTTGATATAGGTTGAAAGTCCCTATTTTCCCTTTCATCATGATATAAAGTTTTTCATGCAGTGTTAAAAAAGTATTCTTTGGAATTGATGCTGTAAACAGAGAAAACTTTTCAAAAGAAGCAACAACTCCTTGAAGCAAACAGTCAATCTACCTCTACTATCACTTGGTCAGTAGGGACTGGAACCAAAGTCTTCCCAATACATAAAATCACCTCTTGCAAGTAAAAGGAGGTGAAGATTCAACCTATCCCGTGAAACAGTAAAAGTCTTTCAGGAAATTCACACTCAGGAGTGATCTACAAATGGGTGATTAGGAGGGCCTCTGGGAAGCACAAATCCAGTGATTTTATTTCCACATCTAAAAGCTTTCATTGGCTTCCTACCCTTAACAAAGTTTACACAAAGCCTTCTACCATCTTTCTAGTTCTCCAGTGACATTTCCAGGCCCTTCTCCCCCAAAATTTGTATCTCAGGTACAGTGTGATATTTCCAATATTTATATTTCCCAGCATTTTTATTAGGTGTTCTATCTGCTCAAAACACTCTCTCCTTGACCAACCTCACCCTATTCCCAAGCACCCACAACTATAAGCCATACGTTTCTCCTGCTACCTTCTATTTCTCCTTCAAGTGCCAACACTTCCTAACCACATGAGGAGCTTTGACCCCACTACATCCTTTGTATTAGTGTTCATGTTCCTTCCACGATACACACACCTGCTTGAGTTCGGCTAGTAAGAGTATGAGTTTTTAAACTCATTATTCTTTTATATTTTTCTTTAATCCTGTTTTATTTTCTGTAAAGTAACTTTTTTAAAAAAATAGTTTTTAGTTTTCTATTTTGTCAGCCTATTATGCGTAGGTTACATTTTGTATTAGTGAATTAAAAATAATGTTTCAATTTCCTGAACATACAACTTCTCCGTAACGGAGGAATATATGAGAGGAATGGGAATCTGGCTCAAGAGCACATATTAACATATTTTGTCTATTAAATAGAAATATTTAAACATGAAAGTCCCCAGAGGAGGGAGAGGTGAAAAAACCTGATCACTTCCAAGCACCCCTGATCAGTGAGGAAGTTGGCATATTTTTCTGAAAGGATATGTGAACTTACAGATCAAGAGCCTTTAAACTTCAAAATATTTACATTCTTTGATCTGGAATTCCACAGTTTAAATATCGAGAAGCACTAAACAGTCAAAGAATTTAACCAACATGCTGTGATCTTCATGCAGGCAAGAAGAAATAACCATCATGCTCTTGGTTATTGACAGCTTTTAAAATTTTTTTTGTTTTAATGGCAAGAGATATATGAGAGGTAACATGAAGAGGAACCTAAGAAAGACGCCAAAGAGGAAACCAAGAGAAAGAAGCCACTGACAACAGAAGTAAGCATAGACATTAGGGAAGCAGAGAAAAGAATCGGGCAGCAAAATGAAACAGCTCCGCATTCTCGGGAAGACAAATGGCCTGAGCACCATACGTTTGCAGCCTGGGAAGAAATAAGGTGGACAGTCACACCAGAAGCAGGCAGACAAGTACAATCCAGCCTTCTCTGAGGATGGAGAACAGAAGGCCACCAAGTACATGAAGCCAAGCCCCACTTACCTTAATAGCCCTATGGAATGTGTCAGGAAATGGCACAGGAAAGGGCATACTAAGCAGTGAGGAGGAATTCTACTTTCAGTGAGCGGAGTAGCAACATGTGATCAAGCCAAGAGCTACAGCCTGTGGAACTTTGTCTACACAGCAGGAGAACAGAGTGAACGGCATCTTGGGAGCTGTAACAGGATACAGATTCCAAATATTTTCCAAAGTAAACAGCACTGAGGTAACCTCATCTCTTACCCACGTCTCCTTAAGACTTACATGAGGCTGCCAATAATTTGTTTTTCAACAACTAAACTCATCAGATATTCTTTCTACCTTCTGTCCTGATTTTAAAGAGTTAAATAAGGAAGGGCCATCAACATTCTTGATAAGAGGGGTGAGGATATAATTGTTAACAAAGCTACTCTTGGACTCCAATGTCATATTTCAAACAAACTATCTGAACATATTCATTACCTGTACGATAGACGGGATTTTGCACCGCTAGTTCAAAATTTACTTCTTTGGATTTTAGAAACACATTAATTCCCTCTTCTTCAGTAACAAAGGTCATTCGGGTGCCCATAACAAAGACTGTGAATACTGGTCCATACTGAAAGATAACATAAATACAGATATTAGGAAGAATTTCTAATAAGTTACTGGGCCATGGGGTATGTGAGAACCCTAATGCTGAAATTATAGTCAAGATACAAATTATTATGATTATATATGATAATTAATTATAAACTTTGCTGGATTCAGCCAAATCTAAGTTATACAATTCATAATTTATTCTGTTCTAATACTTAACCTTCATTTTGATCATTGTTTACAACTTCCTTTCTTGTAGTAGGAAATAATAATTAGAAATAATTATCAGAAATTATGTCAAACAGTGATATTTAAACATTGTTTTCCAGATACCAGTAGGCTTACAAGCAACCTGTAGCTCAATTTTGTTCAAGAAAAAGATACAAAACAGCTGACTTAAATCTGTGGTCACTCAACAATGTCCTGCAATCCTAAAAAGTTCTCTAATGTGTTCACTTTCTCACTTTCTAAAATTACTATTTCCCCTGGATACCTGCCCAACCCTCTCCACTCTGAGATACCATTCCTGCTTTGTAACTCACTAGGAAACTCGAGGCAATCAAGTAAGAGCAACTTCTTACCACCAAATGTTGCAAAGATACACATTTGTACCCATTCTCCGTGCCTCTCCTAGGGTTAGCACGGATGGGAGGTCCTGCCTCTGAAATGCCGGCACTCCCTCACTTGTGTTATGGATTCTACACTCTTACCTTCTCTTTATTCTCTGTCTACGCCTCCTGTCATCCCACATCATCAGATCTGCCCTCTGTCAGATCCTTAGCAGCCTACAAATACACACTAGCCCTGAGTTTGATTTCGGGAAGTCCATGACTTTATCGGGAGGCTCCACTACTGGGTGGAGACTGCCCTCCCAGGACTAGCCAGTTCTTGGAGAGCCCACAGGGCTCAGCCAGCCAGAAGCATACCTTTCACATGCAAACCAAACCAATTTTGAGTCTATATCCCTATCTACTTCCTTTTCTAATGCTCACACACTAATACTTCCCCTGCCTGAAATCATCCTAAGGCCAGGTACCAGGCAACCAGAAACCACCCGTCTAGCCCAAAACCAACAAGAGTTATTCAAAGTAGCCAATCCTAAATTGTTTTCCCTGCCCTGCCTTTTCTGAGAAAGCCCCAATAAGGGCTCAGGCACAGGCTTTTCTCTGGCTGTTATCTTATGCCTCCTGACTGATACCGGTGCTTTTCCCTGAGGCCCTGCATGGCCTGCACTGGCCCTCATCTACGGCCCCCCTCTCTGACCGATTAGTATAATAAACGTCTTCCTTCTTTTCATTTCTTCCTGTGGCAGCACTGACTTTACAATACCACATCCAACATGTACGTTCTTGGAGCAATCACCCATACTTTCATATCCCGTTATAGTTACCGTAAGAATTTTAAAACATTATGCTTGTCACTGATCCAATATTGCAATCATTTCTAGATGCCCCTGAAATGGCACGTGATCATTCCTGTAACACACTGTTGGGCACTATCAGGCAACTGTGGGCATGAAAACCATGAAGCCACCAATCAGTGAAGTCTCATTTTCTCACACTGGTGATCCGAACGTCTTCACGACTTTCCCGTATTCCTTATCTACAATCACTTGTTAATCGATATTTAGAAGATGAATAATTTCTATTGTTTAAGATTTGTACAAACAAGAATTCTTAACTTTCTAGGAAAGTGGCCTACATAACTCATATATGTACCTGGCCACAGTGTAGAAAGAGCCAAGTTCAAACACATTGAAGAACTGACATAACTGCTGATGCATGGTATTTAAAATAACTTATTGCAAAACTGCACTGTACAAATGATCATGTCCAATGTTATAAATTCTATGGCATGGGGGTGTTTCTGTCTTATTTGCTTTGCTTTTGTTCTCCTTCTTTGTGCAATGTCTGGATGTTATGAAGCAAAGGCAAGCACATTCAGTATATTGTAGAAATGATCCTTGTGTGTTCTTTCATGAACATTTTATTTTGAGATAAAGATAGGGTAACCTGCAGTTATAAGAAATAATCCAGAGCAAACCCATGTATGAATTACTCTGTTTCCACTAGTGTTAGCATGTTGCAAAACTATCGCATGATATCACAACTAGGTCACTGATAGTGATAAAGTCAAGGTACAGAATATATCCATCACCATGAAGATGCCTCAAGTTGCCTTTTTATAGTCACACCCATTTTCCTCTCACCCCCACCTCTTCCCTTACCCTTGACAAATACTAACCCGTTCTCCAGTTCTATAACACTGAATTTCAGGAATGGTATACGATAGAAGCAAATGGTATACAAATAGAAGATGAAACGATGAATAATTTGGAAAAATGGAAACTTCATGATTGGCATAAACATCTGAGATCCACCCAGGTTGTGGTATGTATCAATAATTCATTCCTTTAATATTACTCAGCTATCAGAAAGAACGAATTCTCAACATTTGCTGCAACATGGACGGCACTGGAGGAGATAATGCTAAGTGAAACAAGTCAAGCAGAGAAAGACAATTATCATATGATTTCTCTCATCTATGGAACATAAGAACTAGGAGGATCGGTAGGGGAAGAAAGGGATAAAGAAAAGGGGGGTAATCAGAAGGGGGAATGAAACATGAGAGACTATGGACTATGAGAAACAAACTGAAGACTTCAGAGGGGAGGGGGTGGGGGAAGGGGATAGACTGGTGATGGGTAGTAAGGAGGGCACGTATTGCATGGTGCACGCAACTAATGAAGCATCAAACTTTACATCAGAATCAGGGGATGTACTGTATGGTGATTAACATAATATAATAAAATAAAATTAATTAAAAAAAATAATTCATTCCTTTACATTTCTGAGTAATATTCTGTAGTATGGATGTACTATAGCTTGTTTAAACATTGTTGAAGGATTTTTGTGTTCTTTTCAATTTGGGACTGTTACAAATAAAGTTGCTCCAAACATCAGTGCACAAGTTTTTGTGTGAATGCACGTTTTCATTTCTCTAGGCTAAGTGCCCAGAAGTGGAATTGCTGGGTCATATGACAGTTGCATGTTTCCTTGTTTAAAGAACTGCCAAAGTTCTTTCCAGGTAGTTGTACCATTTGACATTTCTGCCAGCAATCTATGAGTAATTCAGTTTCTCTTTATCCTTACTAGCATCTGAGTGCTGTCACTCTTTTTTATTTAGCCATTCTGATGGGTGTGAAGTGATATCTCATTGTGCTTTTCATTTGCATATTCTCAACTGGCTAAGATGTGGAACTTTTTTCATGTGTTCATTTGCCAGCTTTATATCCTCTTCAGGAACTTGTTCATGTCATTGCCATTTCTTAAGTTGACTTGTTGGGGTTTTTTAAATGTTGAGTGCAGAGAGTTCTTCATATATTCTAGATAGCAGTCCCTCATTGGATAAGTGGCTTGCAAATATTTTTTGTGTACAGCTTGTCTTCCCAGTGTCCTAACAGGGTCTTTCACAGGGCAAAAGCTTGTGATTTTTGTGAGGTCCAATTAGTCAGTTTTTGTTTTTATGGATTGTGTTTTTGGTGCCCAGTCTAAGAACTACTCTTCAGCCCCAGGTTAAAAAGATACTCTCCTTATTTTTTTCTAAACGTTTTATGGTGTTGTGTTTTATGTAAAAGTCTGCGATCTACTTTGAGTTAATTTTTATCTATGTTGCAAGACTTAGGTCAAGGTTCATTTTGTTTTGTTTTTGTTTTTGGCTTATTGGTATCTAACTGTTTTGTTTTTGGCTTATTGGTGTCACTGCCATTTGTTGAAAAGGCCATCTTTATTTCAATGAATTGCTTTTGCACCTTTGTCTAAAATCAATTGGATATTTAGTGTGTCTATTTCTGGGTTCTCAAGTCTGTTTCGTCGTTCTCTGTATCTATCCCTCCACCTGCAAAATCTTCATTACCCTAGCTATATAATGAGTCTTGAAATTGAGTGCAGTGATTCTTCCCATTTTATTCTTTTTAAAATTGTTTTAGCTATTCTAGTTCTTTTGCCCTTACATATCAACTATTCAATAATCTTGTCTATATCTACACCTTACCAGAAATTTGATAGAATTTGCATTAAACTTGTATATCAATTTAGGGAGAACTGACATCTATACTATGTTGACTCTTCCAATCCATGAACATGGTATGTCTCTTCATTAAGTTCTTCCATTTCTTTCATCAAGGTTTTCTACTTTTAATCATAAAGTTCTGTTAGATTTACACCTAAATATTCTTCTCTTTTTGAGTGACTGTAAATGGTATTGTATTTTAACTACCATCTGCACATGTTCATTGTTAGTATGCTGCAATACAATTGATTTTTGTATGTTGACTTTATATTCTGTGACCTTGCTGAATTTACTAATTCCAGGAGATTTTTTGTAGATTCCTTGAGATTTTCTAAGGAAACAATCACATTATCTGCAAATAGAGACAGTTTTATTTCTTTCCATATGACTTTTTTTCTTGCTTAATTGCACTCACCAGAACTTCCAGCATTATGTGGAATAAGAATGGTGGCAATAGACATCCTTCCTTTGTTCCCAATCAAAGATGAAGCTTTTATTCTTTCACCATTAAGATTGCTGTTAGCTGTAAAATTTCTGTAGATGTTCTTTAACAAGCTGAAGAAGCCTCTCTCTATTACTATTTTTCTGATAATTTTTAAAAATCATGAATGGGTGTCAGATTTTGTCAAATGCTTTTTCTGTACAAATCAATATGTCCATGTGCCTTTTCTTCTCTCACCTGTTAATATTGTGACTTGCACTAACTGATTTTCAAATATTGGGCTAGTCTTAAATCCCTGGAAGAGAATCATGGAGTCATGGGGTCTATAATTCCTTTTATATTTTGCTGATTTGTTGATATTTTGTTGAGGACTTTTGCTCTATATTCATAAGGAATGCTGATCTGCAGTTTTCTTCTTTTGTGCTGTCTTTATCTGATTTAGTATCAGGGTGATTTTAGTTTCATAAAATAAACTGGGACATGCTCCCTTCTTTTCAACTTTCTGAAAGAGATTATTTATACAATTGATGTTAATTCTTTGTTAAAAATTTGGCATAATTCTCCAGTGAAACAATTTGGACCTTAAGATTTCTTTTTTGGGAGTTTTAAAATTATGAACTCAATTTCCTAAGTAATATATGGCTGTTCAAATTATTTCATATTGAACAGTTGTGGTAGTTTGCATTTTGGGGGAAATTTGGCCCATTTCATCTAAGTTGTCAAATTTCTATGTGTAGGGCTGGATACGGTGTTCCCTTATCCTTTTGACATCTGCAATACTGTGCCCCATTTTATTCCTGAGGTTAATAATTTGTGTCTTTTTTTTTTCTTTTTCTTGTTTGAGATCTTTCAAAGTTATTCATCTTTTCAAAGAACTGGCTTTCTTTCACTGATTTTCTCTGGGTTTTTTTTCCTGTTTTCATTGTCATTGATTTCTGTTAATATTTCTTTGCTTTTTCTTGTTTGGGGTTTATTTTGCTCTTTTCTGGGGAGGGTGTTGACAGAGAAGCTTTCTTCATTTCACACTTATGCTCTTTTATAAGGAAAATATTTAGTGATAATAATTTCTCTCAGCACCGCTTTAGCTGTGTCCCCCAAATTCTGATAAGTTGCATTTTTATTTTCTTTCAATTCAGCAAAATTTTTTATTTCCCTTGAAACTTTCCCTATAATTCATAGATTATTTAGGAATATATTGTTTGTTTCCAAGCGTTTGGAGAGTTTCCTGTTATTGATTTCTAGTTTCATTCCACTGTGGTCAGAGGATACATTGTATGATTCAAATTCTTTTAAATTTCATGGGGGTCTATGGCCTGAATATCTTGTCATGGCTCATGGGCACTTGAAAAGAATACATAACCGGCTTTGTTAGGTAGAATGTTCTACACATATTCATTAGATCTTTTTGGTTGGTGGTCTTTTATATTCTAGCTGATTTTCTGTCTAGCTGTTCTACCTATTGTTCAGTTTGTTGAAACATCTAATATAACTGTAGATTTGTCTGTTTCTTCTTTCTAGTTTTTACTTCACATAATTTAGAGCGCTGTAATTTGGTGCATACACACTTAGAATTGCTAACTCTTCGTGTTATATTGACCCCTTTATGATTTTATAATGTCCCTCTCTGTGTCTGTTAATTTTCTTTGCTCCAAAGTTACTTTTTCTATTAACATAGCCACTCCTACTTCCTTTTGACTAATGCTTGCACAATGCATCTTTTTCCATAATTTTGTTTTTCACCTGCTTATCTCATTATATTTGAAGTGAGTTTCTATTATACATCATATAGTTGCAACATTTTTAATCCATTTTGCAAATATCTATCTTTAAATAATTGTATTTATACCATTTATAGCTTAAATTAGTGCTATATTAGGGTTTAAGTCTCTGTTATTTTAATTTTTCTGTTTATTCTCCCTGGTTTTCATTTTTCTGATTTATCTGATTTCCTGTGTGTTACTTGAACATTGTTTAGAATTCCATTGACTTATCTATAGTATTTTTAAGTGGACCTTTTTGTGTAGAATTTTTTAGTGATTACTCCAGCTATTACAGTATATATACATAACTTATCATAGTCAATTAATAAAGCCACTTCTTAAAGTTTTTTATTTTAAGTCCAGCATGGTTAACATACAGCGTTATTAGTTTCAGGTGTACAACATACTGATTCAACAATTTTATACATTACTCAGTAATCATAAATGACTCTTCACAAGGGAGACTACAACCCAGAGGAAATAAAGAGTCTAAGGAAAAGAGAGTCTAGAGATGTGGGGAAAAAAACCACATTAAATAGAAATAAATATGTGAAAAGAATTTTAGGGGAAATGACAGCTATTGAAGATATAGGTAAAAGAGGCTGAAACTATGCATCACTGGACATCTTTTGCAAACTCCAAATTTATTTATCCAGCTGCTTAACTCAGTATTCCCACTTGGATAGCAACATCCCAAACTCCAACATATCTCACCATATCTTTTTTTTTTTAATTTTTAAAATTTTAATTATTTTATTTTTTATTTTTTATCAAACTCCAACATAACTAAAGCTGAACTTCTGATAACTTCTTCCCTTCCAATAAATTCTTGCCTTTGTGGCTGTTTCACTTGACAGCCACTCCCATTTTCTAGCTACTCAAGCCAAACTTCTTGGAGTCATCTTGGACCTTTTTCATTCTTTTACACGCCACATGCAATTTGCCAGTAAACCCTGCTGTTTCCACCTTCAAAATATATCCAGCCACTTCTCCAATTTCGACTGCCATCACCATGGTTGAAACCACAATGGTCGAAACCACAATGATCTCGAGTTTGAATTATTGCAATAACCTCCAACTAATCTTCTTTCTTTTATTCTTGCATTCCTGTTTTTAACAGAACAACCGAAGTGAACCCTTAAGATTTAAATCAGAGCCCATCACTCCTCTGCTCAACACATTCAAAAGGTTTCCTATTTCACTCTAAATTATAAATGCATTTATACTTTGAATCTGATAATTCATTCTACATAGATTCACTTGCACACATAGAAATGACACTTGTTCCTATGATAAAACAGCAAAATATGAGAAACAAATTATGTCAGTCATTAAGTCACTGTTAAGGTAAACTATGATTTAGGGAATACTTCGCAGCTTTTAAAACAAATGCAGATGTTTCTGTTTCTATGTAGGATGAGGTAGAATCAGGTGAGATAAGGATTTAATTGGCAGCTAGGAAACGATGGACATGAATAGATAATAAGTCACCATTTATTTCTCTGGTGGCATCTGAGAATTCTATGTATGGGTTGAAGGTCAGGACTGAAATAGGCACCTTGGAAAAATCTGCAGCTAATATCATACTCAATGGTGAAATACCGAACAATTTGCACTAATAGTAGGAAAAAGACAAGCTTGTCTACTCTCACCACTTCTATTCAATAATATGCTAGAAATACTACTGATTGTAATACAGGAAAAAGAAATAAAAAGCTTTAAGATGAGAAAAAAGGAAGTAAATTTATCCGTTTACAAGACATATTGTTTATGTATAAAAATCCTAAAGGCTCTTCAAGGTTACTAGAAGTAATCAACTGAATTTAGCAAAGTCACAAGGTATAAAGTTAATATACAGAAAACAGATTGTATTTTTTTATGTTTCAACAGGATACGAATGGAAAACAAAAGTAAAAGCAATTTTACCTACAACAGCCTCAAATTATAATATAGTTAACAACCACAGGCAAGACCACAACACAAAAACTACTGAACATTTCTGAAAGAAATTATATAGCTAAATAAATGGAAAGACACAGAGCAGTCATAGATTTGAAGACTTAATATTGTTATGAAGGCAATTCTCCCCCACTTTTTCGATAGATTTAACAAAATTCCAATCATAATTATAGCAGTCTTTATGATAGATATTGACAAGCCAGTTCTAAAACTTAGAGTAAAATGCAAAGAATCTTGAATGGCAAGTCAATTACAGAGAAATACGGAGAACTTTCACTGCCTGATTTAAAGACTTACTATAAAACTAGACTATTAAGACAGTGTACTATTAACAAAGGAGTGGGCATATAAATCAACGGAGTAGGACAGAAAAGCTAGAAATAAATCTACACATAAATGGTCAATTTATTTTTGAAAAGCTGCAAAGGCAATCAATGAAGAAGTGACAGTCCTTCAGGATATGATATCGGAACAACTGGCATCCAGATGGGGAAGGAATTAACCTCACCCTTTACTTTTACCATAAAAAAAAAAAAAAAAACCTCAAAATGGATCACAGACCTAAATGTAAAATGGGAAACTACAAACCTTTTAGAAGAAAACAGAATCATCTTTTTAACCTTGCTTGACCTTCCGAGACAAGCTTGTAAAAAACGTTCCTTAAAATTTATCAAAATCATGACTAAGGAAGGCTATGGGAAACAAAGAAACATTCCTTTAAAATACATCATTTTTCCTATGTCAGACTCCCAATAATTATGGCACCTAGTATGGGCCAGAGTATCAGGAACTAGGCAATCCCCTACACTCACAGGACGAGAAAAGGTGTATGATGTTACATTCTTCGGCCAGAGTGACACAATAATATGAACAATTTAAATGTTCATGTCATTGGACTAGGCAATTTCACTTTTAGGAATTTATTCTGAAGAAAGAATCGAGTAAGTGCCAAAAGCACAACCACACAACACACACATGGGAATGCACATTGCAGTATTCGCCGAAATAAAGGAAAAAAGTTGGCAGTAACTAACACACTATTTTTGAAAGATACACTATATTTGAAAGTTATTTTAAGGACAAAAACATCTACTACAACATTACTAATCTCCTTAGTATGCAGTGAAAATGGATCTCATCATCATCAAATAATAACACGAGCTGAAAATACAGTGCGGGCTAAATTTGCAAAGACTAAGTTTGCAAGCAATTTTTACAGCAGCCTGGTGTTAACTTCAGTTCAGATACTAACTTATAACACATTTTCATAAATTTAAATTAACCATATTTCACTTCTGTCTTTCTGAATTATTGCAAGTGTTTAATGTGTACCCTTAAGGCTTTTAAACTACGATGAAGTAACTAGCATTTATAAATTAATATCTACTTCCAAAAAGGCAGCTACTAGCTGAAAAAAATCTATTCATAACCAATAAAAATCTATTTCTTTCGAAATAACTTGCCTAAAGTTTAGTTGTTGATAGTTGAGGAATGATCGTCTAACTGTGGACAGCAGGTATGTTCCCTGTGTTTTAATGTTGCATTTGAGATCCAATGAAAATAAATAAAAAAGAAAACATTACCTCCTCCGGAAACCACACCTGCTAAGGCCACATACCTTGATTCTTGCTTTCTCTATAAATTCTAGAGGGGCTTTGCCAAACTCAAATCCAGCTCCAATCCAAGGAATCCAGCCCCTTATGCACGGGGGTCCGCGCAAATTCTTCCGCTGAAGAAATAATAAAAGAGCAACGCAACCTAGGATTATAATCACTGTCGGGGAAATTAGTTCCATGTTTTTGTCTAGCACCTTCCAGAATCAGAGAAGGGAAAAGTCCTGCTGCCGTGGCACTTGCTCATTCCCTTTTGGGAGGGGGCACCTACCGGACCTCCCAACTTGTCTGCTACAACTTCCGCAGTTTGTTTGCCTTCCTAACCGTAGCCTCCTTTCCCCGCCCCAATTTTTAGATGACTTCTGCATCACCGCTCCCTCCTCCCACCTCCACTAGTCTTTCCAAACCCGGCCACGCTGGACCGAACACAGGGGCTGGACCAAACCGGTGCGGGCGCGGAGGGGTGGAAGGCGGGAGAGAACTTGCTCTGTTGCCATGGAGACCGCGCCCCCGGCGCCGAGTAAGCCTCGCTCACCGCCAATCAGAGAATGGCGCCCAAGAGGCGCGCAGGCCGGCGGACTACATTTCCCAGAAGCCTTGTGGGCTTCGCGCCGTTGTCTGCTCTCAGTCCCGTGGAGCTCTCCAGCCCGGGGTTGCGGGGAAGGCTGTAGGTTCGCGAGGCTGCCTGGCTGAGCCGAGCGAGGGAAATGGTCCCCGCTCCGCCACTCGCCGGTTGAGGACAGGCCGCCCAGGCAGAGTGGCAGGCCAGCCGCGGCACTAAAGGGTGTCCTATCGTCCCGTCCTGCTGCTGAATGTCGGTTCCAGAGGATGAGGAGAGGCTTTTGCCGCTTGCCCAGAGATGGCCCCGAGCGAGCAAGTTCCTCCTGTCGGGCTGCGCGGCTACCGTGGCCGAGCTAGGTACCCGGCCACCCCCCTCCTGGGCCTCCCCCGCGACTCGTCGAGGTGCCGCTCTGGGGGGTGGGGGTGAGGGCACCGGCGGGCAGCTTCGGCCCCCCGGGGTGTGCGGCCCGCTAGGTTGCGCCCTCTTCTTGCACACCTGCCTGGCCGTTGTGGCAGGGCGGGGACAAGGCCGGCTTTGCGAGGAGGCGGCCCTGGAGGTCACTAAGGTCTTTTCCTTCCCATTTCGTCTCTCTCCCTCAGAGGTGTGCTGTTGTGTCTGAATGTCTACGCTTGGAAGCTTCAAGAGCTGTCATCCTCTATAGGAATCATTTTCCCTTCCATGAGGATGACCTTTTAAAAACACAATCCACTCTTCATCCTTATTGAGATAATGTCTCTGATTTATAGTCTTACATAGCCTCATCATATCATTGTCTTTTGTAGACTCGTAGGACTTAAGTTATTAACCTGTGACTTACCGAGCATCTTCTCCACATCTGCCAGTTGTCCTCCCTGAGTTTAACTCATCTATACTGTGTCTACCTTTCAGGGTTCTGAGAAGTAGCAAATATATAAATGCTAAATCCAAGGCGGGGCACTCATTAATTGCAACATTGTTATAATTACTACAATATTAGACTGTGGGGATAGTGCTTAAAAGACCGAGCCCTGACCTTTCTTACAGGCGGGTGGGGAGACATGCAGAGACTGACAGTTACATTTTGCTACTTATTATAATGAAAGTATTAAAAAACATAAGACCATAGAGGTTGGACAGTTACGTATGCATAAGAAAGTCAGAGAAAATGCGAGGCCACCTAGGGAGAATTATGATGCCCTTGCTTGAGCAGGTGGTGTTCCTTCCAATGATTTTGTGAGCGGAGTGACTGTGTGTTCCCTGTGAAGCCTTCACTGTGCATTTTAAGATAACCTTCTCATTTTCTTGCCTGTTGAAAAACAAAACAAGCAACAGCTTTGGTGTGTTATCATTAGGAAATGTTACTTTGTCCTCGTCTAAAATGAATTTATTTTGTATTTTCAGCAGAGCCAGCACAGAATCTGTTGTTTTCCCCTTTGTGCTCTTGCACTCTTGCCTTTTGGACCCTCTGTTTTTCCTCTTTCTCTTCTTCTAAAGCTGATGGGGAAAATTTTTGTTATTCACTGTTTTTACTGAAATACAATTCATCAACTTTTTAAAAATTAGATCTTTCCAAGTTTTTTTTTTTAACTTGATTGTTTCCCCCCTGTGGTCACAGAAACAATGGCAAAGAAACATTCATTTTGTTAAAGGTTTGTAGAGAATGGTGTGGGGGCAGGGGATGGGAAGCTAGGAAATAAAAATATGGGATGGTTTTGAGTACAAAACACTTTAGGATTAGAACCTGAAACATTATTTGAGTAACCGGTAAGTAAAACAGAATTATTTCGAGAGGCATCACCCATGTTATTATAGAGGAACCTGTATCTTAAGTCTTTTCAGGGTTCATATGTTAATAAAGCATTGCTTAAATTCTCTACATGCAAACTACTTCTGTTTTAGGGCACTATCAGCAAGATATTTTTTCCAAAGATCAGTGGTAAGATTTAATATTCTCTTCCCCCTACTCTGTTTTCTCTTGGAAAAAGCATAACTATGATTTTGTATCAGGCGGTGGACATTGAAAAGACTCATGCAATGTCAATAATGTTCACGAACTTACCTGAATCTGGTTACTTCAGTTATTTGGAACATTATGAGTATGAAGTTATGAGCTTGATCTTCCTAATGTGGGCCAGTTAGTTTCACTGTTTGAAGGTAAAATGTATTCTTCAATTCAATACCTTGAATTCAAAATGGAATCATTAGAAAAAATTTTTTCAAGTACAATTGGTACTCACAAGGAGGCCACACATAAAACTTAGTACTGGAAAAACAACTCAATATGTGCCTTAACTGAAAGTATATTGAGCATGCTGCCCTTGTATAAACTCCGTGTTACATCTTCTATATCTCAAACTTCAGGTCAGTGAATCTCACCCATGAAATTACAGAATTTAGCTTCACCTGCATTTATTGTGAACCTATCAGAAGTAGTATTCTAAAAGCCACATTGGGTCTTAATCATGGTTGCAGTCAAGGGGGCATCGCAGACTGTGAATATCTGAAATTATTCTCATTGGAAAGCAAAAATTAAGGACTAAACTAGATTTTAGGCCGAAATTTCTGAGTAAAAAGAATCCAAGTCTTGTCCCTTTTTTTTTTCCTAATGACCTGGGGGTGGGTTTTTTTTTTTTTTTTCCTGATGACCTGGGGGTGGGGTGCTCTGAGACAGTGATTCTGAAATTGGGGAGTACATTAGAACCAACTGATTTCTAAGCCCCCATCAACCTACTCCAGATCCATAGGTATGGAGCTAGGAAATAAATAATTTTTAACAATTTCCCTAGTTGATTCTGATGTATTCTAAAATTTGAGAACCACTGATCTTGTGGTGATTAAAATATTAGTCCTGTGACTTTAGAATTTTAGAATTTTTGTTTGTTTCTCTGAATGTTACGGGTTTCCCCCATATTTTGTTTTTTTGTTAGCAACCTTTCCCCTCGACCTCACAAAAACTCGACTCCAAATGCAAGGAGAGGCTGCCCTTGCTCGGTTGGGAGACAGTGGAAAAGAATGTGCTCCCTATAGGGGCATGGTGCGCACAGCCCTAGGGATTGTTCAAGAAGAAGGCTTTCTAAAGCTTTGGCAAGGAGTGACACCTGCCATTTACAGACACATAGGTATTTATCTTGATTCCAGCTGGTAAGTTTGTTATGAGTTGTGTGTCCTCTGCTTTTGTGTTGAGCTATGCTCAACACCCAGTAGTTGTTTTTCGCTAATGTGATAAATGAATATATATTCTCTTAAGAAGAAAATTAACCACTGATTGTTAGTAAGGAATGATTGCCTTAAATTTTTAGAAATGCATATAGAAGCATTTAGGGATGAACTGTCATGATGTCTGTAATGTACTTCAAAATAATTAAGCAGAAAAATGAATCAAATATGGCAAAAAATGTTAGCAAACGATACATTTCAAGGATACAGAAGGAGTTATTTGTTCTACTTTTCTGCATGTTTGAAGTTTTTTTTTTTTAATGATTTTTTATTATATTATGTTAGTCACCATACAGTACATCCCCGGATTCCGATGTAAAGTTCAATGCTCCATTAGTGAAGTTTTTAAGAAAAAAAATGAGTGATATTGTGTCTCCACTTAAGAAACTTTAAAACACAAAATTTAAATTTTTCACATTCTTTGAAAATTAAAATATATTTGACCAAAATGCCAAATCTCACTAGTCTCTGTCCCATGCACTACAGACTAGGCAAAGTTGAAAGGGAACAGGGGTGACTGATCCAATTCTGGCAACTGAGTGATTGCAGTGCAGCTGATTTTCGCATCAGTTCCCAAGGCTACCTACCCACCCGTGTGGGCCTTTAGTCACTCTTAAAGGGAAATATTTGCAGCTGCGCCATAGCCAGTGAGAATACTTTTCTACTCTGCTTCTCAAGTGACACTCAGAAAGATAGTCATTGTTCAGTTTTCAGCTTGTGGACAGGAGAATATAAACTTGGCTTCAAAAGGAGGTAGGACAGGTGCCGCATTCTTCTCTATGTTCATAATATTTCTGCAAGTACATAGGGACCCTTGACCAGAAAAGTGTCCAGTACTAATACTTACCAGCTTATGATTTTTAAAGTTCAGTTCTTGAGATGAGTAAGTTAGAGTGTCTACACTGAGAGTTTTCCAGAAGTGTGTGTAGAGACTATTGCTGTTTTGGTGCTTTCTATATTTGTGAATATGTTAAAATATTTTATCAGGCTTCCTGAAATATCAAGAAAAGTGCTCTCTATGATTACCATGTACTGATTTTAATGATTTTTTATTTTCTAATCTTTTTTTAAAATATTTTCTCCTTTGCTTCCTATTATTGTTTTGAGTTTCACTTCTTTTCATTTTTATTTTGTGGACCATCCTATATGGCTTTACAGTTAAGATTCATTTCATATAATTGACAGTTGACTGAAAAAGTTACCCCAATATAATAAATTATCCAGTGAAGTTATGCATGTTTATTAAATGAAAATGCCTGCTGTGTACCAAGCTCTGTATTTGGGTACATAGAGTAATGAAAACACACAAAACCTGCCCTGAAAAGCTCATGGTCTGATGGAAAGATGAGCAACGAAATCAGGTTAATCTACAGTTAATGTGATAAATGTCATATATGATGTAAGCCTGGGTAGTTCTGGGGAAACAGAGGAGAAGCATGGCAGATGCAGTGGCAGGCTAGAACACTGAGGTTGGAGAGCACTTTTTAGAAAACGTGTTCTTTGAATTGAGTCTTGGAGGACTAGGAGGAGTTAGCAAAGCAGACAAGGGAGAATCCATTCAAGAAAGATCAGACAGCATGTGAGAAGGCCTGAGGCTTAAGAAGGCATGCCACCTTTCGAGAAGCATCAAGAAAAGCCCACGTGTTGGAAGCATAGGGCGCATGAGAGAACAACACAGCTAGAGAGATCGACTGGCCCAGGTCAAAATGCCCACTTGTTTTATTAAACGTCTCTCTGAATTCACCTTTTAAATGATCCATTCTACACAGTGTACTCCGGAGGTCGCATGGTCACTTATGAACATCTTCGTGAAGTTGTATTTGGCAAAAGTGAAGATAAGCATTATCCCCTTTGGTAAGTTTTGTTTTGAAAAATAACATATACTATTGACCCTAAGGCTCTAATGTGTATCCATTAGATTTGTATAAAATTGTGTATTTGTACCAAAATTGCCTCAAGTTATAGGCTTAAAATAATAAATAATTACAATGTAAATCCAAATAAGGGAGCATTTACTGCACATTGTATACAAACATACATGTGTGTATGTATATGAAATTTTGCATATAAATTAATGTTTTAATATTAAAAGAATTCCTTTTTTAAAAAAAGATTTTATATATTTATCAAAGAGAGAGAGAGCTAGTGCACAAGCAGGGGGAGGGACAAAGGGAGGGAAAGCAGGCTCCTGGCTGAGCCCGCTGTAGGACTCGATCCCAGGACCCTGGGATCGTGACCTGAGCCGAAGGCAGAAGCTTAACCAGCTGAGCCACCCAGACATCCCAATATTAAAAGAATTCTTACAGAGCACCTTCTCTATGCCTCTTTCTATGGAGAGACGAGCTTTTGAGCCATACAGAGACAGGCTCAACTTCCTGCTCTACTAGTATGGATGTAATCTGGTTAAACTACTTTCCCGCTTTGATCTTCAGTTTTCTTAGCTGTAGAAGTAATACCTACCATCAGGCTTTTGTTTCTGTAGGATTAGATGAGATATTGAATGTAAGTGCATATCACTTATAACAGAAACAAAAATAGGTTATTATAAATAATATACATAGAACTCCTACAAATAAATTGAAAAAATATAAAAACACCAAGAAAATAGGGAAAGGATACCAACAGACAAAATTCACAAAAGAAAAAATATAAATGTTCATTAAACATAAAAATGTTCAACCTCACCAGTAATCAGGGCAACTAATTAAAACTATCTTTTAGCCATTAAACTGTTAACAGGAATGTAAGTTACTATATAGTCTTTTTGGAGAATAGAGCATGTTAAGATGTTTCAATGTGTAATCTTTTGACCCAGCAACACTTCCTTTATGGTATAATCACATTCAGAAATACTTGTACATATGCATAAACACACAGACCCACACACACACAGATATTGGCTGTAGCAGTGCTGATATAGTAACTTTTTTTAAAAAGGTAAATAACTATCAATTGGGAAGTATTAGATAAATTTTGATATGTTTATACAGGGAAGCATAGTAACACAGCTTTGAAAGAATGAGATAGGTTTTATATGGCTAACCTATAAGGGTGTTTATCATATCTTGCTGGGCTAAAAAAAACCTAAGTCACAGCTATAAGAAAATGGCAATAAGCAGAATTTCACCTTTCGGGCAAACTTTCTAGGCTCTGTTTTTGTTTGTTTTTTAAATTATAATGCATTGAGCTATACTAATTGCTTTCCCAGAATTAGCGATGAAATAAATTAACAATCCTTGCATTCTGTAATTCCCCCCAGAAGAGAAATGTATAGATAAGGGGTTCAAAGGAAATGTTTCACTATGAAGTCAACTCTCAGGGTAGATGGGCTTGATGTCTTTTGACCCAGTCAGAACAATTCAGTCAATAGGTATTTATTGAATGGTCGTGGTGTGCCAGTCCTGTACTTAGTTACTGAGGCTACGGTAATGAAAAAGATAGTCCCTGCCATCACTGAGCACACAGTAATAGATGCTTAAACAATTAGAATTATGTCACAATTACTGAGGAGGCAGCGGTTATGAGATTCTCAAAGAGAAAAAAACAGTGCTGTGTTCATCATCGTGAGACCAGGCACTCTCCTAGGCTGCTGTTATTGGTGGAGATTGATACAAGTTGTATGGAAAGCAATTTGCAGGGCCTATCAAAGGTCATGTAATTGTTCAGATTTTTTAGTTAAAAGTTAAGCTGTCTAAATAAATTGTGATAAGTCCATAAAATAGAATGCTATGAAACAATTTTTTAAGATGAGGCAGCTCTATATGAACTGATAACTTTTGAGATACGTTATTAGGAAAAATATATCTTAAAGGACATTATTAGGGAAAAATTGAGGTGCGGAACAGTATTCAATCTAGCATTCTACATTTGTGCTTTTTTTTTTTTTTAAGATTTTATTTGTTTATTAGAGTGCAGGTGGGGCAAGAGGAGGCAGAGGGAGAAGGAAAGAATCCCAAGCAGACCCCGAGCCGAGCACGGAGCCCGACGTGGGGCTTGATCCCACCACCCCGATATCACGACTCTGAGATCATGACCCGAGCAGAAACCAAGAGCTGGTGGCTCAGTCTATAAACTGAAAATCAGTCTGTTGAGCCACCCAGGCACCCCTACATTTGTGCTTTTAAAAAGGAGTATTAATACATATATGTTTGTGTGTACACAAACTGTCAATTGTAACTTAGTGCATAAGACTGTGTGGTCTGCACTCAGACTTTCTGCTGTTATAGCTTGGCTGTACCACCCACTCGTTGTGTGATTTGAGCTGTCCTTTAAGTGCTTTTATGCCACAGTTTCCTTATCTGTAAAGAGGATTTTACAGTAGTATGAATAACATAGGGTTGATATGAAAATTAAATGGTGTTTTTAAAATGCTTGAACAGGGCCTGACATAATAAGCACTCAGTGAATGTATTATTATTATGTGCAGGAAATCATAAGAAACTAGCAATTGTGATTGCTTCAGAGGAAGGGAACTGATAATAGGGACCCTATTTTTACTTTATACCCATTTGTAACTCTTCAAATATTGTTTTAGAGTAAAAGGAAAGAAATGATCCCCTTTCTTCTAAGAAAAGGTAAAAGATGATCAGAGCCTGGTCTGAGACACAAGTAGCTGGAATGGAGAGGAGGGGATGGATTTAAAGCATGTTTAAGTATAGCAGTCTAGACTTGATCACTGTTGGCTTTGGGAGGTGAGGAGAAGAAAGAGTCGAGGGGCAGAGAGAGTTTCTTCAAAGAGAAGGAAGTTCTCAACCTTCCCTTTAGTTTGTAAAACTACTTAAATAGTAGTTTACGAAATCTGACTTACCAGCTTTTGTCTGTTAGACTGATTATATCTATGTTGTTTTTGTTCCCCTGTGGTCAGGGTTAAACTACAATTAAATGGTCAGTTCAGATATTTATAACTTCGAAGCAACTGTTCTTTCTTTGAATTTCAGGCCATAGAAGGCCCCTGAAGCCAGATTTGAATTTCAGGCCATAGGAGGCCCCTGAAGCCAGATTTGAATTTCAGGCCATAGAAGGCCCCTGAAGCCAGATTTGAATTTCAGGCCATAGGAGGCCCCTGAAACCAGATTTGAATTTCAACTCCTTATAGTTCTTTAACAGTAAAGAGAAACCATCTACTTTCCTCTGTGATTTGTATGTCCATCCTTTTCCTCACTTTGTCTTAAATCCCCTATGCAGGGGCTGGACCAGCTTGGCACTGTTCACTACAAAGTTTGCAAAATTAACAGAAACTATTAAAAAAATGTGTCTCCTTTTGTAATTAGGAAATCAGTAATTGGAGGTATGATGGCTGGTGTCGTTGGCCAATTTTTAGCCAACCCAACTGATCTCGTGAAGGTTCAGATGCAAATGGAAGGAAAAAGGAAACTTGAAGGAAAACCTTTGAGGTAAGTTCTCCAATTAACTGATTCTGTTCCTTTCCCCTGTCATAGTTTGAACATGTACCTACTGATTTATGCATTTTTATAATCCAACATTCAGTGAAGACATTCATTCTGACTCTTTCAACTTGGAAGATGTATTCATTAAGAGGAGGGTTAGCATGGGTCTTTTCAGTGCATAGTAAGGTGTACGTGTTCTCTTCCAGAAACACTATACGTGCGCTTAGCTGTTTGCTGCTTTTCCCAGCCAAGTCAGCTTAGATTTGTCCCATTACAGCTTGATATAAAGAGTCTGATCACTAAAATTTGCACTCTGCCCCAGCGTAAATCCCGATTTTGCCACTGTGGCTTAGTGTTGTAGAAGTCACTCGGCACTCCTACTCTCTTCGTCTTTAAAAGGCACTGTTCAGAATGTTTGCATGACACGCTGCCCGGGCTCTTCCATGGCTAAAAGCTTGGTTCCTTTCCATTTATCCCTGAAGGAATGAACACAGCAAGATTGACCTTGCACGTTCTTCCCACTTCCCTGTCTAATCCCATTCCTCCTCTTTTCCCCCAGTTTAAGCAAGTTTTTTATTATGCCTTTGTGATATAAAATTCTCCCACTGCATTACTCTATGTTATTGTAGTCTGCCTTTCTTCAAAGGGACTTCATGTTCAATAATTTATTAAAATACCACTTAACCTGTTTCTCTGGGAAAGGGACAAAATTTTAGAGATTGATAGACCTGCCAGAAAAGAGGAAAAGTGCAGAACACCTTGGGCTGTGTATGAAGATGTCTGCTCCTCTGAACACTGCAGGTCTGTGGCGGGGCCGGAGGTGAAGGAGGGTTTGGGAACTCCTATGGGAGCCCACCACTGACAGTGACCACTGCTCTTCACTGTGCTGCCCCTCTGGCTGGCTCAGTGGAAGTTGAGGTTGGACTTGGCAGTCCAGGCCCCCCTTGAGCCCTCCAGAGAGAACACCTACCACAGAGGAGAAAAGAGTACAACTCTGACTTAACCAAGTAGTTTACAGAATCCCAGGACCCATTTTATCATCTTGTAACAACTTCTTCTTAATTACCAAGGAGCAGGAAGAAGTGATGTTGCCGTGGTTGGCTATATGGAGAGAACTATGGGGAGCCAGAGAAATCTGAGTCTTTAACTAATCTTGTCAATTTTTTCCCCTTCCTTTGTCTCCACTGTTAGAAATTTTGGGTTTGATGTAGTAGTAAAAAACATTCCCTGTTGTTGTAAAGAACATCAACCTTGGGGTCAGACAACCCGGGATTCGTATCCAGCCTTTACCACATTTTAGCTCTGACCCTAGTCAAGTTCCTTAACTGCTCTAAGCCTTAGTTTCCTCAGTTGGAAATTCGAATGTAAATTCACACTTCATAGAGTTTTCAGGAATAAAATTTAGTTTATGTATATAAAAAGTCTTGTGCTTAATAAGTGCACAACAGATTTTAACTACAATGACCATCATTTGTGAGTATAACTTCCCATGTAGTATTATAACAATTATGCATGCCCAATAAATATGTCATATTGTCTTTTTGGTGAGACTTAGGGAATGTAGTGCGTAAGTAAAAGCCACTTAGCTGGTCAGTGGTAAAGGTAGCATTGGACTCCAGGTATTTCTGACTATATAAAACCCAGACTGTTATTTTATAACAGAGGTTTCCAGATTTGATTCATGGTTCAGCACCATTTTTCACCTGTGTACCAAAAAAATGAACAAAATCAGGATAGGATAGTAAATTTTTATAAGCCAAAACAGTATTCAATTTTAGGAACTTCTATTATGAGATTGCCCTCCCTACTCTTTGGACTAAAAATATCATTTCTTTTATGAGAATATGTGAGGATTGATTTTTTTTTAAATTTCTAACAATTTTATGTTATTTTTCTAACAATTTTCTAACAATTTCTAACAATTAGTTATTTTCTAACAATTTTATGTTATATATCTAAAATGTTATTTTACTCCAAATTATAACAGCTATAGGTGAAGTTTATCCTGTTGCATTCCAGAGAAATGCATAGAATTTTCACATTTCTTCATTATTTTTCTTTTAGATTTCGTGGTGTGCATCATGCATTTGCAAAAATCTTATCTGAAGGAGGAATTCGTGGGCTTTGGGCAGGCTGGGTACCCAATATACAGAGAGCAGCACTTGTGAATATGGGAGGTAATGGAAACTTTATTGAACTCTGAGAAGTCCTTAACTACCTTCATCATTGTAATGATAAGCACTGACATCAGGAAAAAGGAACAAATTTATTTTATTATTTTTAGTAATATACATTGGCAACAGTCTTCTTTTAAGTTGTAGCACTGTAATTGAATATTTTGTCTAGAGTATTTTCACTTTTCTCCATGGTGATCTATGAAAAGGATTTCCTAAAACTAGCAAATTGTGACAATAAGAAGATAGGACTAAACTATTTCTAAAGTCTCCTCTCTACCCACACCCTCCTCCAAGATCCAAACTGGCACATGTAACCATGTGACAATCATTATATCCAGAATGTACTACTCTTTCCCCCAACTTGTGCAGCAGGCATCCCAGACTGGAAACCTGAACATTTCCTTAACTCATCCTGTCCCTCACCTCCCATAGTCAGTCACTAACTGCTTCTATTTTTTTTTTTTAAAGATTTTATTTATTTGTCAGAGAGAGAGAGAGGGCGAGCACACAAGCAGGGGGAGCGGCAGGCAGAACAGGCAGAGGCAGAAACAGGCTCCCCGCTAAGCAGGGAGCCCAATGCAGGACTCAGTCCTAGGACACTGGGGATCATGACCTGAGCTGAAGGCTTGACTGACTGAGGCACCCAGGCATCCCTTGCTTCTGTCTTCTAAATATTTCTTAAAAGTATACCCTCTGCAATACCTGCCACCTTAGTGTCCTTAAAACAACCATTTTTACAATTCTCACCATCAAGGCCACACAGCTAGGGCACTGCCATAGCCGTCAGGCTAGTCTCCTCTTCTGTCCTCAAATTTATACCCAGTTTCCAGAGGGATTTATCTAAAACACAGATCTGAACATGTTACTGGGACCCTTAGAACATTTTACTGGCTTCTCATCACTCACAGAAGAAAATGTAAATTTTGTAACATAAAAGAGAAGGTCTGCACAATCCAACTGGTGCCTTCAGGGAATTGAGCAATTCATTGATTCGGGAGTAAAGAGTGAAGCAGAGAGTCAGTCAGAAGGTTCCACTGCCTGTGCATACCACAGTGCTCTTCACCTCCTACTTTCTCCTCCCTCTTCTTCTAGTTTCCTTCTGCAGATCTTTTAGTACTCCACTGAGATGTCTCTCTACCTTGTATTTTTCCTGAACCCCACAACCACCCTTCCCTAGCCATGTTGTGTAGATACCCTTTTATGAGTTTCTCTAGTTCCCGGTGCTTACCTCTCTGATCTCTTGTACCTCATTCCATTGCTTTCTACTGTGTGTCCGTCTCCTCTGCTAGATAATGAGTCTCCTGAAGGCAAGGATGTGTTATTATATCATTATTTTCCTAGTCCCTTATGTAGCCAGTAGACATTTGATGAATGAATTAATGAATGAAAGGATTGTTTCTAAGACCAAAATTATGATTCTAGGAAATGAATGGATGGCCTTTTTGAGGGTTATAGTAACATATCACTTAAACCTCAAAGGAAATAAATCTATTTTTTATTTTGCTATTTCCGTCCACCCATGGCTACTGCATCATATTGGTGGCTATATTAGTTATCAGGAGTCTTTACTGATTGTAGTTCCTCAGTTTGATGCTTCAAAAATCTGTCGTAGCTCAGGTTGCTCTTCCAGCTTCCAGCTATTTACTGAGAATGGCATTTGGGTTATCTGGAATATATCACTTTGTGTCCAAACCAGACTCATTCATCAAACTACTTCCTTCTCCATTCCTCCCAACCCCAAAATATGATATCACCTTCTCACTTGAACAATACAGAAACCTAGGCATGAGTTTTGTCTCTTTCCTTTCACTCACTCCTTATAGCCAATCAGTCACCAAGTCCAAGCACTTCTGTCTCCTAGCTGTATCTCACATCCATCCACTTATTTTCATCCCTGGAGCCACTCCTTTGTCCAAGTATTATTTACCCTCTTCTACTGGATCACTACAAAAGCCTCCAAACTAGTCTTCCCATATCTACGTCATGGCCATTTTGTCTCACCAATCATTGGAAACTGCTCTGATCAAGGTCACCACTCCATCATCTTACTTAAAACATTTTAAATTAGTCAGTTCTCATTTTCACCATCTCCAAAAATGGCAGCTCTGCCCTTCAGACTGTTTAAGCTCAAAGTCTTGTAGTTATCTTTGATTCCTTTCTTTCCCTCTCTATTTAATTTGGTGATTCTGCCTTCAAAACATATCTAGAATCGGACCAGTGCTCCACAACTCCTTTACCTAAACTGTCATCATCTCTCACCAGAATAAATGCAATAGTCTCATCTCTAATCTGTCATGGCTCCCTGTAGTCTAGTCACAGCAGAACAGCCAGAGTATCCACGCAAATAGCAACCCAGAGTCGCCACTGCTCTGCTCACAACCTTCCCTTGGCTCCTGTTGCTCTCCATCTTCTGGACTCTGCTACTTCTCCGACCTTCGCGTACTCTGCTCCTGTTAGACCAGTATTCTTGCTGTTCCTCGAACGTACCAAGCTGACTTTTGCCTCAGGGATATAATACATACATACATGTTCAAAAGATATAATTGAGTGTCTGTCTCTTTTCTCCTTTTCCCTCCCCTCCAGCTGGAGGTCACTTTCCTGTGCTTGAGAATGATAATGGTATCTTTCATCCTTGTATACATTCCTGCCCCAAGCCTAACCTATTTTTTTTTTTCTTGAGAGAGAGGGGGTGTGTGTGAGCAGAGGGACAAGAGGGGCAGAGGGGGAGGGAGGGGGAGAGAGAATCTTAAGCAGGCTCCATGCTTAGCATGGAACCCAAAATAGGGCTCAACCTCATGACCCTGAGATCATGACCTGAGCCAAAATCAAGAGTTGGAGGCTTAACTGACTGAGCCACGAGGCGTCCTAAGCTTAACATATTCTTAACATAAAAGACATTCATTGGCAAATGATTATTTCAGCCTTCTTTTTCTTTTTATTGCCAGATTTAACCACTTATGATACAGTGAAACACTATTTGGTACTGAATACACCACTTGAGGACAATATCATGACTCATGGTCTATCGAGGTAAGTAATTATTTTAGTTTGGATTATTTTCTACATCACTTTTCTTCCATATTTGTCATAAATTCAAACCTTTTGTCTTTTTTGATCGAGAATCTAGTGATATTACCCTTAGAGAAATGTGATGTACATTTAAAAAGAACAATTTTCTTAAAATTTTTGCAGTTACATTGGAGAAGAGAGACAAAATTACAGAATGTCTCATATTAAACCATCCCAAATATTTGCACCTCGATGGGACCCTCCTGGGGTCAGATTCTGTTGATCAATTCTCCAGTTCAGTTCCACAGATACGTTTGAGCATCCTCAATACATTATTCTCTTTTAGTATTTACATTTTAAAGAAGTCTAGCCAGATTGCGCTATCCTTAGGTGTTGGTTAAGAGGTTTCTGTGTGAATATATTAAGGTATTAATATACCAATGGTATTAAACTTTCAAAGAATCTGAACTAATAGGAAGAATATAAAAGGAGCAGTCGTATATACCTACTGGAATGTATATGCTGAAACAAGAGCTCTTTCTACATAGACAATGCCTGTTATGTAGGCAGAGGCCCAAGGATGTTATATGCACTGTTGGGTCATTTGCTGTATTTCTAAAGTAATTTTATCCCTTGAATTATAAATCCTGACCTGAAAGAAGCAGACAGAGTCTGGGTTCTTTCTGCTACAGCAGTTTAGAGTAAGAGAGAATATGAAGATTCCTAAGGCAGCTTCAACTCCCCTGCCATAGGGCCTTCGGAGACTTCAAAAGCCTTGGCACGAAGTCAGTGGTCCTTATCTTTGTGAGGTATTTGATGTCCCAGAAGGACCTTAAAGTTTTCCATAATTTTCCTTTCCAGCTTTTCATTAGCCAAACATAAGCTGTTATTCAGGCTGCCTTGATCCCAGTCTGCAGATTCAGCCTCTGGGATGCAGGACTTCATTCTCCGTGACTCAGGTCAACCACCACTTTTCTCGTCATAGGTCTTGTGGAAAAGTTTACAGCAGTTCGTGGGTTTTCAGTTTGTGGAAATTCATGCTCTGTGTTGCCTCTCATCCCCACAAGTATAATGAACTGCTAGTGATTTCTTAACTTTTTAGTCACTCATTTACAGAATCGTGATTGACTCGGCCGTAGGTTGACCAGAGCCATTTTGTCTGTTCTGAGTAGTTGACAAGCCTTTTTCAAGAAGAAGCGATTAACCTTCTTGGACAAAGGGAGAAGGGATAACAGAAACTCATTAGACCTTATGCCTGAGCATAGATTGAAGGAAAAAGAGACATTTTCCAATTAGATGGGGGTGTAGGCGTGGAGGTGTTGCAGAGGATGGTAAATACAGAGCTACACTTAGTTACACTGTTAGAGCATAATGGGTGAAGAGAGATGTGATCTGGGAGTAATATGTATGACAGCCAGTATGTGAGCTAAATCAGGTAATAGGGGATGAGTCTTAGACAGCTTTAAGTAGGGAAAAATGACATAACTGGACTTGTATTTTAGATCCCTTAGGATGGACAGAAGAAGGTAAGATTATATTAAAATGGAATAGCTTAGTGGAGTGAGGCTTAAACAGTGGTCAAAGTGATTTTTCTCTTAAATATTAACCAAATCAGGTGATTCCCCTGCCCAGGATCCTCTCAGTGACTTCCGTGCACAGCTAGAATAAAATCACACTCCTTCAATAGCCTTCATGGGCTGATCTCTGCCTGCTTCTTTGGTCTTTCGTCTGGCTGGGCTGACTTCTTCAGGATGCTGTGGCCATGTCGACTGCTTTCTCTCTCTTCAGCCCACCAAGGCCATTTCTGACCCAAGGCTTTTTCTGGGCTGTTCCTCTGGCCTGCAACATTCTTCCTCCATGTCTTCACATCATTGCTCCTCATTGTTCTGCTGTCACTCAAGAGCCTCTCCACGATGGCCTGTCACCCAGTTATGCCCTATCATGCTGTTCCATTTTATTTTGTTCATAGCACTTATCGGCATCTGAAATTATTCATTTCTTCTCTGTCTCTTCCCAAGTAAGGGCCTCAGGGACAGGATCGTGTGTGTCCTCTTCACTGCCTAGAAGAGTGCCTGCCACCAGTAGGTGCTCAGTGTATATTTGTTGACTGGACATTCTTGTTAGTTTTTATTTTTTCTACCTCTTGAATGACTTCATTAAGCATTGATTTTCAGCAAAAATAAGATTATTATGAAGAATAACACAATAATATATTTAGTATTCTTTCTAAATATCAAATTTCCTTTTCTTAAAATTTACAAACCACTATATTTGTTATCCTTCAAATTCATTTATTTTTATTTATAGTTTATGTTCTGGACTGGTAGCTTCCATTCTGGGAACACCTGCTGATGTCATCAAAAGCCGAATAATGAATCAACCACGAGATAAACAAGGAAGGTAGATAGAAAGTCTTCACTCTCCATATGTTCAAATGTCTGTAATAATAATGTTCCTTAAAGATGTTTCCTTGTATTTATTCTTGATAGAAATGTATTTGTGTGATCATGTGTTCAACCAGCAAACTGTTTTTATGTAATTACCTGCTCTTTGATGGAAAAGTATTGTGCATTTGGGGATATAAGCTAATTTAATGATCATATTATTTAGACACAAGGTATTTATTGTGATTTTATTGTTTTCAAAGAGTTTATGAAAATATACTCTGCTGAGAATTTACAGAGCACTTTCTTCAGAAGCTTATGACTTACAGGTAACATGGAGAATTTGATTTGATATAAAACAGTATATTCTCTCTGGAAAGAGATCAGGTGGAGTGAATTCTAACACTAAGGGTGGGATGAATCTGAAGAGTCAACCTTAGACACCTAAAGAAATTATCTTTAAACTCGAAAGAGGTGATTTATATATATTGAAACACAAATATTATTTGTTCTAAACGAGCAGAAAGTGTTTAAGTAAGTTTCCTTATAGTAAGTTTCCTTAGATAATTTTTTAATTTGTGTTTTATTTATACATCTATTTACACACAAGAAATTTTGCAAAACTGTCTTCTTTCCTTTTTAGGGGTCTTTTGTATAAATCATCAACTGACTGCTTGATTCAGGCTGTTCAAGGAGAAGGATTCATGAGTCTATATAAAGGCTTTTTACCATCTTGGCTGAGAATGGTAACATCAGGTTTTTCCTTCCTTTGTTTTTGTTTTCTTGGCAAATTGCTTTTAATCTATAAATATTTTCCCCTTTCTCTTTTGGTTTTTAGCATGGCTCTGCCCCCAAACACAGTTCTTTCTCTCTTTTTTATATCTCTTTTTGTTTTCTTTTTACCTCTCCTCAGAGTCCTCTTACCTTCCTTGCTGGATTAAAGTAAAATAATTCAGTTACATCTAGAAATGAATAGGTTGACATTCTGTTGTTATAAAGCCAGGGGATAGGGTTTTCTACAATGTAAAACCTTTAGTAGTCCATTTAGCCAAATTACTGTAAGTTTGGGACAGGTATAAAGATTTTATACTAGAGACTGTTGCTATGAAAATGTTACTATTTCAAACAAAATTTGTTACTTTGCTAGCAAATGTTGCATTATCCATTAATACTTATTACCACCAAGTTCAGCTCAGTAAGAAAGCAAGAAAGCATTATGTCATTTTTATTTGATCTGGGTATTATTTTTACTGAGGTAAACTAAGATGTGGAATTAGACAGTCTTATTCAAGTAACACAACATATAATAAAAACAGGGTACTCAAGTATTTTGTAAGTTAGAATGTATTTGAAAGAATAAATGAGCCATGGATTTAGAAATTCAAACAATCAACACTTTACACAATATAATAATATTAATTGAGCACCTACTCCATGCAAAGCCCTGTACTCAATGTTGGTTTGGGGATGAACAGAAGTCTCAACCCCTGCTGTAGTGCTGAAGCTTCTAGTTTAGGGAAGGCCAAACACTGAATAAAAAATTAGAAGGGACGAGTGGTAAAGGAAAAGTGCATGATGCTATGAAAATATATAGCAAGTACCTACAGCATAAGCTTGGAGATTAGGAACACCTCCTTGGAGAATGGACTTTCAAATTGAGTTCTGAAGAATGAGTAGGACTTAGCCAGATAAAAGGAGCAGAAAAAACGTTCTGGGTAGAGGGACTAGTTGGAGAACATGATGAGTTCAGGTAATTGAAGGAAACCCAGCAGGCCAGGGCATGGAGACTGGGATGAGAAGGGCACAAGATGAGGCCAGAGAGAGGGGCAGAGGCCAGTTTGGGAAGGGCAGTAGGACCCATGAGAGTGAGGGGCACTGGCCTGATGATATGTTTGTTTTTATAAAGATCATTCCGGCTGCCATGTGGGCTGGGGAAAGGCTTGGAGTAGTGGTAGATGAGACATAATAATAGCTTGCACAATAGTATGACAATGGGGACAGAAAAAGATTCAAAAAATAATTTAGGAGATAGCAAGGAGCTAGAACTGTGACTGGATGGGGAGGGGCAAATGGTCAGAGAAGACAAGGAAAGTTGGGCTTCATTCCCAGATTCCCAAATTGAGCAACAGATGATGTAATTTCCTAACATGGGGATCATTTGTCGGGAAGACTCTGTGGTAGAATAGCAAGCCCAGTTCTAGATTTGTTAAGTTTTGGGTATTCATAAGACATCTAAGAACAGATGTCTAGATGGCTCTTCATATATTGATCTGCAGCTTACAGAGCATATGGGGATGGAGATTTAGAGGGGAGCACTGTCTACGTATAGATGGGAATTGAAGTTCGGGGAATAAATGATATCACCAAGCAATAGTGGGCATCTATTAACATGAAGTTAATACCAAAGCCCTTAGCAAGATCTGATACAAAAGTGTACCCCAGTGTAAAACCTTATTTTGACTGTCTTGACTATACCTTGAAATTATCTCAAATGTGTGGATATTTCTTAATGGAAAGGAAGATTCTGATTTGGCCTGCATGAAGCAGGCACTATCATAAGGACTGGTGGCACTAAGGAGTAAGATGTTTATTTTTTTTTTTTGCATGAGAGCAGTTTATATTGTGTTGGAGAAGATAGACGTGTAAGTAGTTAAAATTTCAGAAATAATAAAGCCAATATTATTAAATCACTTGGTATTAGCACCAACACTGCTAATCATATTCATGGCTTAACCCACTGAATTCTCCCAACAATCTCTTCAGTAGGTTATCATATCTCTTTTATAGAGGAGGAACAAAAGCTTAAAGACTCTAAATAACTAGGCCAGGTTAGGTAGTTATTATTTAATGGAGTCGGAATCAAACCCAGGAAGTTTGACTCCAGAGGACATGGTCTTACCAAGCAGGTTGTTATTAGTGCTGTACTCGAGGTATGAGCAAAACGTGGTGAGAACATGGGTAGTAAAGTAAAAAATGGCTTTAACTGTTTGGGAAATCCCAAAGTCTTTCACAGAGATGATATCTGAGCTTTGAAAGATCAGTAGGCGTTTAACAAGAACGGCATGTGGGAGCGAAATGACCATAGGCTTCAAGTCATGTGTGGACCCAGTAGGTTTGGACAACTCCAGAAAATTCAGTGTAGCTGGAGAACAGGTCCTCAGAGGGGACATGGTGGGGCAGAATTCTAGAGAAGTACTTGAGGACCAGATTAGGACCTCGTGGGGGCAAGTTTAGTGGTTTAGGTGGAACCCTGGAGTAAGCAAGCAGCCATTTAATCGTGAGAGCAAAGTACTGAGGCTTGTTTGGGGATGGGATTACTTTGGCAGCGATACAGAAAATACACTGAAAGCTAGAACCCAAGAAGTTTTGGAAAGTTTTGGTCTAGCCTGGAGATGATTGTAAAAATGGAGAGAAGGCAGATTCTAGGGCCATTTATGGTTAACTCCGCAGGATTTAATAATTGACTCTATCTAGAAGGTGGGGGAGGGAAGGAAGGAAATGGGACTTTTATATTTCTAGTGCGGGAGACTATAAGGATGGTGAGACCATTGATGAAAAACAAATTCAGGGTCAGGAGGTGTGAGGGCAGGGAGAATAAGACAAAGGAATACTGAGACCATTTAATCTAACCCATTCTCTTTATTCATGAGACTCAGGAAGTATCAATGAGAAAAAAGAGTACTTCATGTATGATAGACACTGTGCTAAGCTCTTTACACACATTATTTGTTTTTAAGTCTTATAAGAACCTAGTAAAACAGGTGGTGTTATCCTCATTTTTCAGATGAGAAAAACATGGCTCCAAGTATAAGAAACTTGCTCAAGTTCATATAGCTGGTATGTGGCAGAGCTGGGAACTGACCACAGGTCTGTTCAGTTCTTAAACCCATGCTCCTAACTAATACAATATATGGAGTGTCTCGAGATCCTGCAGCTAGTTGTGGAAGTTGTCAGGAGAACGAGACAGTATGTAGTGATAAAGAGATGTTACTTTAGAGAAAGGCTGGCTAACCACCAAAGGTCACCAGGGTGGCACTGCCTTGTTGATCTGCCCCAGTGCATGACCCTGAGCTTAAAAGCTGACTCATGAGCCCTTCCAAGTAAATTGGCCTTGCAAATACAGATTCACCCTCAACTGAACTCACTGAAACCGATGATCAGACCACAGTATTGGCTCATTCACATTGAGAAACACGCTTGGCAAGTGATCCAGATACTGAAGTCCTCTGAATAGTCCTCCTAAATTTAAGCCATACACGAAGGCAAGTTATAATCAGAAGGTTTCTTACTAAACACAGAATAATAACAGGAAGAGCTTATTGGTAATCTTAGTATTTAAGAATACCCGAGAGCCCTTATGTTTAGCCCTGCAGTGAAAGGCACAGAAGACTCTGTTTTTCCAGCAGTTATGACAACAGGCAGAGCAGACAACACAGGCTCATATACACTTTCACTGCTTACAGTGGTCTAACTACGCTAGGGAAGAAAAAACAAGTACATACCCTTACCCTCATGTGCTCCCGCACGAAGGCTCAGTATACGCCATTTGTGTACTACCCCTGTTACCGGCTATATGATCTCCCCGTTTGACTTCTATTCATAACCCAGCTAAACTCAACCCCAGTCCTTTACACTAGGTGAAGGTACTACAACCTTGCTTTGCTCAGTCACTGATTAATATTTACTTCATTTGCATACATAAGTCTGAGTACCAGAGCAGCTAGGAACGATTACGTAATCTACTCTTAACTAAGACCTCTATTCCTTGATCTGATTGCAGTTGTATCATTGGCTCACTTCATTTTTGCTGTCACAAGAATATGGAATCATTACAGCTTCACATTCTTTATTTTGTCCATGTCTCCATTATATTTAGCTAACCAAGATGCGTTCTCCTAAATCCACTGGTAAAGTCTCAGTCTCCCTATATAACATGCTCAATATTTCCAAGCACAGGATATAAATACTGCTTTGCAAACACTCTAACCAAATACATTTTATATTCTAATAGCTCAAGCTTCTTTTTTGATTCCAGTATGATAGTTTCTCTCTGATCAGTATTACCTGTCACCTATGAACCAAACCAGACAGGAACTGGATCCAAGATACCCTTTCTCTGATGAGTACTTCCAGTGTTTCCTGTGATTTCCTTCTGTGTCTTTGATGTTTTTATCTTCTGTTGTTGAGAAACCCTCATCCCCTTATAATTCCTTTTGATGCAGTTACACCTTTGTTCAAGTTAGTCAAGTCTTTCTGAGCTGGAAACTCTTTTTTCTATTTAATGTGAAATTTTATATCTATTTTGTGATATTATCAGGTGTTGAGCTTATGATTTAACTCTCAAAGGATAATCTTTCATTTTCACTTTCAAGTTCCTAACTGTCTCCTTGGCACGTTCCATAGACAAACTACACATAGAGGAGCCCAGCCTAGATTTCAGGCATGCCGGGTCCCAGTCTCTTAGCCAGGAAGGGTTCAGTAGAAGGAACCCTGGAATGGAAGCCAGAAGCCTGTACTCTAGCTCCACAACATGTTAATAGCTTTTTGATTGTTAAGCCTCAGTGTCCTCATCTGTAAAACAGGGATATCATTACCTTTCCTTTCTACTGTAAATTGTTCAGAGAAATCTATGAGAAATAAGACATGAAAATACTTTGTCAATTATAAAGTGCTCTATAAAGGTGAAATACCGAAATACTTGTTTTCAGCCTAAGTGGATTCAAAATGACTTTGTCATTCAAAGATGTATATGCATAAATGTAGAATATTCATAATCACTTTGAAATATGCACTAACTTCTTTGGTTAATCTTTCAGACCCCTTGGTCACTGGTGTTCTGGCTTACTTATGAAAAAATCAGAGAGATGAGTGGAGTCAGTCCATTTTAAGCCCTTAAAGATACAGTGTTCAGTATCATTGAAATATGGGCATCAACAAAACACACCCCTATTATTTCTACCTCTTTAGGAAGACACCTTACTCCACAGAGACTGTGATTTCTAGGGGGCAGCACTTTATTTTTCTCTGGAAACCCAAGTTCTCTTTGACTCCTCTTTTTGTTCAAAAGCAATCTGGTTGGATTACACAAGGCCACCCAATGAGATCCAGCACAGAATTTTCAAGAAGATTTGAATCCTGAGCACTTATCTTGGGCGAGAAGATTTGACTTTTGAGATGCTATTCTATGCTGAGGAGCCTACTTAGAGAAGTGCCGAAAGGGAGACAGCATCTCAGACCTGAAGTAGACAATAGGAATCTGGAAGAATACATACATACATAGTGATTCAGAAATATATTTAAACTGTTGTCAGTAATTTCAATTGAAATTTGATGATTCCTTTTTCTGTTGTTAAAGTGCACATACTGTAAATTAAAAGGAGGTGAATGAAAATTCATGAATAAACATTTCGAATTTCCCTAGTGGTGAAGGAAGTTGATGTACCTTTTCTTGCCAAGAGGACGAAAAACATCAAGTTGAGATGATGTTTGGATTTCAAGGACAGAAGGTTCTTCCTGTCAGTGTCCCATCTTTAGTTACACCTGTGTTATTGGCTAGCACTCCGCCGCACGTGCGAAGGACTTCCCGACAGCCACAGACTGAGTCTTGACGAACACAGAGAAGAGTGTTTGCTTTGTTACATATGCTATTGCAACTAGAGTTTGCTGCTAGCCCCCAGGAATCTTGATATATAAAAAATGCAGCTTGTTTGATTAAATCTTAGGAGGGTAGGTCCTTTTCATAAGGCAACTCATTATCAGCCTTTCAGTGGCGTTTCAAAAGCAAAGCTGAGATGAAGTCAGCCAATTCAGACAGGCATTCCTTCTCATCTCTCCTTCCCTAACGCTAAGGGTGGGAGAGAGAGAGAACTCAGAAATCACACTGAAGCTGCCTCTAGCCTGAATCTTACCCAGTTTTGACAAGGCTGCCTGCCTAAATAGTGATAAGTATAACCTGTCTATGGTATACATTTATGTCTCCAATCATTGAATCAAATCCCTTTTCTTATTTTAGGAAGGTGAGAGATTTCTTCAGATTGACCTATATGCCACCTGTTCCCCCAACCTCAGACAGTGGGCCTTTCTAGAGGGATGGATACAGTTGTGGGTAGAGGCTGTAACTGTCAACATAGGAAAACTCAAAAAGCTTAGACCCAAGAAACACCTTGGAGTTAACCAAACCGAGTTTGTTATGGACATAGATGATGTCGAACAAAAAAAGTTTACAAGTGCTCTGTGGTTGCACTAATGTATAATCACTGCCATTTAAAGGGAGAAGTATACTTTAAAATATATTTTAATGTGATGTGCTAATATGCAGCGGCTTATTGTTTTTCTATGACATTTTCAGAATGTGGAGTTTAATCAAAATCTGTTGGTGGTCTACTTTTCCATTGCATCTGTCAATCTGTATTGAATTGAGTTGTTAAATATATTTAAAATAATATTATGTACTTAAATTCCCAGGTGTTCTGCATTGGGACCACTTTTGGGAACTCTCTGGGTTTTCATGTTTTGTAACTTTTAAAATTAAGTAAAGACTGGATCAAAATATACCAACTGGACCATGAAAAAATTTATTTAGCTTTATTCTCTGAAGGGCATGGAGTGAAAACACTGCTTTAAGTACTGAGACTGTTCCTTGATATCTGGATTCACCATGAATAATTGGAATTTTTTAACCTGAAGTGACTCCTTGGGATCATCTGGTTTAACCCTTTCATTTTACATGTTATGAAACAGAAGCCCGGACAAGTACAGCTGCTTATGCTCATGGGTTACTTCACAGCAGAGCCTGGATAAAAATATAGATTTCCTAATTATTATTATAATTTGCAGTTATTATATACTAATTAGGTACACAGTCAATACTTTATGTTATCTTCACAACAGCCCAATCCAGTGCTCTTAGATCTTCCAAAAACAGATTTTTCTTTATGGCATTTTTCTGTTTTATACATTTTTTTAAAAATCTGAATTGTCTTTAACACAAATTTTAGAATGGAGTTACCATGCCTCAGCTTGAACATTAAGAACCCCCACCATCTGACCAAATCCTTTATATCTAACACATATGTCTCTTCACATTTCATATTTTTCCAGTGAAGTCATATTCGTTAATGTGTCTTGGAATTTGGCTTTATCTTTACCAACTTGAAATCATCTTGATCCTCTTCAAAATAATCCACAATAAATAAAAAGGAATAAAAATTTCAGTAATTTTGTGTTCATACTAAAACACTTACCCATTTCAATCTCACTTGCTGATTATACTACTGCTGTAGGTGATATTTATCCTCACTCTTGAATACCTAGCATTTAAGTTTGTTTTGCTTAGCTTCCACATTTTTCTCTTCCCAAATGATTTTTCCTCACTGAAAAATAGTTATTTTTAGTTATATACAATTGTTTTTTATATGTATAAGTGAATTAACAAATATACCTAAATAGAGATAACATTTCTTAAATTTGCTTTTAGTAAGGAATAAAGTGTTTTTATCAAGTGTTCCAAGTCCTAGTTCATTATAAGCCAGTAGTGGTAGGACCATGTCTTATTTTTATATAAATCTTTACTCTCATTAGTAGCATTTCTTTGCTGTTAGACACTCAACAAAAATTGATTATAACTATATATAACATAAATCAATTAATTTTGTCTTCATTATTTTAAGAATCTATCCTAGACGAGTCTGAAATTTCTTTCACTTTGCTAAGAAAAAAAAGAAGGAAATAATTCAAGGAGGTTTTAAATGTAAAAAAAAATGCTGTTCTATCATCTTCACCTTTTTAAGCACAACCCTTCATTTACAACTGAAATAGTTTACATGTTCTCCTTGTTAATGAAAACAGATTCCCTCAGAACCTCCACTGGGGGGAAAAATGTGTATTTTATTTTAATACATGACGGTTAAAAAATTGATGGGAGGTAATCAATTCTTTTCTCCCCAATTAAACCATTGGGGTTTACCAAACAAATGATCACCAAACAAATATGTATTATTACTAAATGCCAGGCAATGTGGTGGGCAGATTGACCATGAATTCTAAAGAACGTTATCCAATTCGGGTTCTACTTATGACAAAGTAACTTAACTATGAGCAAGTCCTTTCATTTCTCTTGATTTCCATTTCTTTATATGATGAAGGGACTGAACTCTAGAATCTTCTAGAATCTTAACTTGCATATACTTGAAGGTGGGCATTATACTGATGTCATGGGGAAAAAACAACAACAGGATTTTTTAAAATTTGTGGGGATTTGCTTTTTCTTGGATTTGATTAACTTCTCATATTTCAAACTTGGTTAAGGTTTATTCAAGCCTTAAAGTATAATACGAACTTTTTATATGGGTGGCCTGTTTCGCGAGAAAATCCTCCTCACAGAGGAGCAGAGTCCTCTTCGTTCGGGCAACTCTGCACTTTACCCTTCGTTATTACATTCAACTGCTCCTCATACCCAATAAAAATGAAAATATTTAATGCCACGTCCAAGACCCTCTCCTTCTGACTCCAAGCCATTTTCCTAGCCTTTGTATTTCACTACATACCTGCACTTGACCTCCTTGCAAACGCATTGCTCCACTTTTTTCTCTGGAGACGCTCTTCACTTGGCTGCTTTTCATGCAGTGTTCCTGCTGAGCTCCCCCCCTAATTCTGCTCCCATCACTAACCCCCATTCATGCTCATTCGGGGGTTAAAGCCTACTTTAATATCCAGGATTATCTCTGAAGACTTCCACACTTTAGACACCTCTGTGCTCCTGCTGCTTGCCCAACTGAGGATATGTGTCTGTACACGGATTTATGCCTGCTTCTCCTATACAGAACGAATTGTTTGCAAGCAAGACCTTGTAATACATCTCTGATTCCCTTAAAACTTCAAATAGAAGCCACTCAGAAGGTATTTGTTGCATTCAGAGATTTTGGGGGGCGGGTGGAGAGAGAAAAACATTTATGCACGCACGATAAAGTCATATGTTGTTTTTCTCCTACCTTCAGAATAATTATGTTGGGTCAGTAACACATGACTTCATAAGATTCTTTAATACTAACTGCTTAACTGCATTTTCAAAAGATTGTGTGTGTTTAAACATTTGTAATTGTTCTAATGTTTAAGAAGTATTTAACAGTTTAATAGCTATTCCACAAAAAAATGAGAATTTAATAGTTTAATACAAAATATATGGTTGGTTAATAGTTAATGATGTGACCAGTTTATATTATTCTTCCTTTTACAGTGTGTATGGAAATTATATCACTATTTTGGCCTTCAATGGTAGCATACAAATACACATTTACCCACTCAAGTGTTATATTATTTCTGAATCTTGAAGAATACATGATTATTTTTCTCTCCCCGTACTTTACCCCCAACAGGCTGCTGTGATTGTCAACAGCAGCAGGAGCCACTTTGAAGGTTTGATAAAAGCAGACGAAGATGCTTAAAGATGTCTGTTTGCTGAAAATATCTGGTAACAAACAGGAATATCTGTGAGTAAATATAGTGCATTATTCTGATTTTTAAAAATAAATGTTTTAAAATGCTGATTGGTCGTAAGAGGTTTTGTTTTGTCCAGATGTGGTTTTGCCCTGATGAACTTTAAGTTGAAGTGGTAATAACAAATTTAGAGGTCATCTTTAAACCTTCATCCTTACTTTACATAATTGAAATAAAAACTGGCTTAATTTAGATATCAGATTTGAAATATTTAGATTAGCAAAAAAAGGGTGCTTTTGCCTTGTCACTATAAATTTATTAATTTTACAATAAATCCATCTCTGCTATTGATCCAGTTCTGTGACTAAAAAGGATTGGCAACTGATAATTACAGTGATGGGCATGCTCACTGGCTAAGGATAGAGAAGGAGATAACATTGGAATTCTTTGAAACACTAGAGAATCGTTCTCTTCTGTTTTAATAACATATTCTACTTTGATTTCCACAATACTATTCCCTCCTGTTGCTTACTATTTTTCAGTCTCTCTTGGCCATTTCTTTGCTGCATGGTACTTAAATTTTGGTTCTCTGAGGTCCTGTTCTTGACCCTCTTCTCACTTTTCACTCTCTCTCGGAAGAATCATGCAGTTCTGTGACTTCAGCTACCACACTTACGCTGGTAATTCCCAAACATTTACCGTTGCTCATTCAATGGTAGATGTTGCCATTATCTGTATTTCTGGCCTTACGCAGTTCTCAGGCTTTTGTCATGTTTTCTCAATTGTCAACTATACACCTCCTCCAGGATGGCAACAGTCCTATGAGCTGACATTTCCCAATATTACATAAAATATTGTACAAACTTCTGTATAAATATTGTACAAAAATATTTGTACAAAAATATTGTACAAATCCTTCCTCCCTGCCCTTTAAAATCTGGTCCTGCTCCAGGATTCTCTGTTGCACTACAAACTCACTAAAGCAGCTGAGAAACTCAGGACAGCCTTGACTTCTCATTTGTGTTGTTGTTGTTGTTGTTGTTGCTGTTGTTTACTTATCACCCAAAATACTTAAATCCATTTATAAAAAAGTCGACTACAGACCAATATCTCTTAGGAACATGGATGCAAAAATTCATGAGTGAAACTTCATACCCATTAGGATGGCTATTAACAACAACAACAACAACAACAACAACAGAAAATAACAAGCATTGGTGAGAATGTGGAGAAATTGGAACCCTTGGGCATTGCTGGTGAGAATGTTACAGCTACTATATAAAGCAGCATGGGGTTTCCTCAAAAATTAAACATAGCATTATCACATGACCCACCAGTCTACTTCTAGGTACAGAGGCAAGGAACTGAAAGCAGGGACTTGGACAGATAGTTGTACACCAATGTCCATAGCAGCATTTTTCACATAGCCAAAAGGTGGAAATCCAAATGTCCATAGACAGATGAAAGTATGAATGCCTAAAAAAATGTGGGACACACACTGGAATATTATTCTGCCTTAAAAAGCATGGGAATTCTGAGACATCCTACAACGTAGATGAATCTTGAAAACAATATGCTGAGTGTAATAAGACATATACGGACACATATTGTACGATCCTACTCATGAGATAACTAGAATAACCAAATTCACGGAAACAGAAAGTAGAATAGTGGTTACTATGGGCTGGAATAGGGGAGAATGAGAAGTCGGTGTCTAAGGGGTACAGAGTTGGGGATGATGCAAAAGTTCTAGAGATGGATGGTGGTAGCAGGAGCTTAATCTTCACATGCAGTGGCCTGATTTTTTAAGTTCCCTGTCCAGCAGCAGAGCAATACAGAGCAAGTAAAGCTACCTCTCCCAGACACAGAAGAAGTGGAACACTGGAAATATCTGGGAAGATGGGAGGAACAGGCTCTCAGCCCATAACGGCCAAATAATATGCCCCTGTTGTCCAGGAGTAAAGGCCCTGAGCCATGGAAGCCGGCTGGGGGACAAGTTCGATAGAAAACAGAAGTCATTTCCTCTGTCTACAACCCTGTGGTCTCCATAAGAGTTTGGTTATAGTGCTTGAGCTGATATAGAACATTGAAATCTCCATTATTCCATGGGACAATCAAACAATTCCAGATGATAGTAAGACCATTCTATAATGAAGAACTTCCTTTCACCTTGAATGACACAGCTCTAGGTAATCGATTTATTCTCTTGTTAAACATTTACTGCATGTTGACTAAAAGTCCTGTATTGTGCTAGGCACCGAGAATATTAACATATATGAGAAGAGTTCTTGCCTTCGAGAAGTTCATATTCTGGTAGGAAGGAGAAATAGTAAACAATTGCATGACATGATAGATAAATCATATGTCACAAACACTAAATAGAGGTGTGTAAAAGGGAAGAGAAAATCAATTCCACCTGGGTGAATAATAGAGGAAGAGGACATCACAGCTAGATCTTTCTAGATGTTTTTAAAACAAATGTTTATTTTTCTTTTATCATTAATATAAAGCATTAATTAAAGAAAATTTGGAAAATGAAACTGAATTTTCAAGGATGAGTTTATCAGGTAAAAATCTAACTTTTAAAAGAAATCAAATGATTCTTTTATTCATTCAGCGGGTATTTATTGCTTCAGCCCCATGACAGGTTCCAGCAATGCTCAAAGACAACTGCCATTAAAAAGTAAGCACAGGAGAGGCTCCTGGCTGGCTCAGTCCGGTAAAGCATGTACCTCTTGATCTCAGGGTTCTGAGTTCAAGCCCCATGATGTAGAGCTTGCAATCAATCAATACTTTTAAAAAGAAAAAAGTAAGGACAGGAGGCATTGGCAGCATGAGGTTACATCTAACCTGGCTAGATTGAAAATGCTGAGATTTACACTGGTAGGCCAGGATCATATTAAGCTTTGTCTTGATTTGATCTACATTGTATTTGATATTTCAAAATGAAGGAGTGACACGAGAAACTCCCACAAATGTGTCTGACTTTGCAAATGAACAAAAGCTACTATAGACATATCTCTGGGAGCTACTCACAGTTTGCCTGCACGTTCCCCCTCCTCCCCCTTCCCCTGGACTCTTCTGAGGGTTACCTTGGTTACGATTTAGTCCGGGGAACAGAACAAGAGTCCAGCCAAGCGGTCCTCTGCCATAGTAGATACAGCAAGACTATCAAGTCCGGTTTCTTCCTTTCCTCCAGACCTCCTTTTGTAAGGCCCGTTCTGTGCAGCCCTGTGAGTAAAAGAAGAAACGCCTGCAAAGTTGGAAAGCCAGAACTAGGCAAACAAAAAAGCAGGGAAACTCAAACTAGTAATTGCGCAGAAGGAAGATTTTAACAGTCTCCAAGGACGTCCATATTTTACTGTAACCGTCACAACTCTGTCAATTCAAGTGAAGGAACGGGTTCATGGAAGAAGGTAAGCAACTTGCTGGGGGTCACAACACTCAAGGTACCCAAGCCACCCCCTGCGCCGCGGGGCGCAAGAGCACTGGCGCGCCCTCAGCCTCAGCCCGGGAGCGCGGGGCCCTCTGAGGGTTCCGGCCCTAACGCCCGGGCACGTGCCAGGGGCGCCTCCCGCTCTCCTTCCCGTTTCTCCCCAGCCTAGAGCCGCGCCGGGCACACGGGGCTCGCTCAGTGCCGCGCGGGCGGCCGAAAAGCACGTCACTCCGGGGTCTGCTGCCGGCGCCCCCATCCCCCGCCCGCCCCCCGCCGCGCCAGGCCTGCCGTCCGCGCGCTCCACGGTGGAAGGCGCTCTGAGAAGCAGATTGGGTCCCGGCCCTGCCGCCACGCGGAACGGCCCTCGAAGCCCCTTCCGCCCGTCCTCGCCTCCGCCCGCGCCGGGGCTGCAGCTCCCCGTCGACGCGCCGGCCCACCCGGCCCACCTCCCGCGCCCGGAAGCCGGGCGCCGCGCGCTGCAAATGTTCGCGGCGCGACCGCGGGCGG
>NC_048236.1:5105172-5251735 GCF_002007445.2 Ailuropoda melanoleuca
AAGATTCAGGAAGCGGCGGCCACGCGCGGCCCGTGGGCGCTGGGCGGTGCCTCGGCCTCCCCAGGCGAGCTGTGCCTGGTGCAGGTGGGGCTCGTGTGGCACCGCTGCCGCGTGGTCAGCCAGCAGGCGCAGGAGAGCCGGGTCTTCCTGCTCGACGAGGGCCGCACCATCACGGCCGGCGCGGGCTCGCTGGCGCCAGGGCGCAGCGAGTTCTTCCACCTGCCGTGCGAGGTACTGGGCTGCGTGCTGGCGGGCCTGGTGCCGGCGGGCGGCGGCGGGGGAGGTGGCGGCGAGACCCAGCACTGGCCGTCCAGTGCCGTGGACTTCCTCAGCAGCCTGCAGGGCAAGCAGGTGCACGGGCGGGTGCTGGACGTGCTGCTGCTCCACCGCCTGGTCCTTCTAGAGGTGCCCGGGCTGTTCCAGCAGATGCAGGAGCTCGGCCTGGCGCGGCAGGTGCCCGACAGCCTCTTCCGCTCGCTGCTCAAGCGCTACCTAAAGGCGGCCACTGTGGGCATGGGCTCCGGGGCCCCGGTCCTCCCGCGAGTCCCTCCCAAGCAGGAGCAACCTGGCCTGGATTACTTCTACCCGCAGCTGCAGCTGGGCGTGACAGAGCCCGTGGTGGTGACCCAGGTGTGCCACCCCCACCGCATTCACTGCCAGCTCCGGAGCCTCTCACAGGAGATCCACCGCCTGTCCGAGAGCATGGCCCAGATCTACCGGGGTTCCATGGGGACGGGGGATGAGAACTCGACCAGTGGCACCTGGGAGGAGAGGGAGGAGAGCCCAGACAAGCCCGGCTCTCCGTGTGCGTCCTGCGGGTTGGACGGACATTGGTACAGAGCGCTCTTGCTTGAGACTTTCCGGCCCCAGCGCTGTGCCCAGGTGCTCCATGTAGACTATGGAAGGAAGGAGTTAGTGAGTTGTAGCAGCCTCTGCTACTTGCTGCCTGAGTATTTTCGCATGCCCGTGGTGACCTACCCTTGCGCTTTGTATGGACTCTGGGACGGCGGCCGAGGCTGGTCTCGGTCACAGGTCGGTGACCTGAAGGCCCTGATACTTGGCCAGGCAGTGAATGCAAAGATTGAATTTTACTGTTCCTTTGAGCACGTGTATTACGTCACCCTGTACGGAGAAGATGGGATCAATCTGAACTGTGTATTTGGAGTCCAGTCCTGTTGCTTGGCTGACCGTTTCCTTCAGAGCCAGGGAATCGGAGAGGACGAGGAAGAACCAGAAACCGCTTTTCAGTCTCCGTCTCCTGCCGAAGATGTGGATGAAGAGATCTCACTCCCGGCCTTAAGGTCTATCAGGTTAAAGATAAACGCCTTCTATGATGCCCAGGTAGAGTTTGTTAAAACTCCTTCCGAGTTTTGGATTCGGCTGAGGAAACACAAAGGCACGTTCAGCAAGTTGATGAGAAGAATGTGCAGTTTCTATTCCTCAGCCAGTAAGCTGGATGGCGTCGTTTTGAAACCCGAACCCGATGACCTTTGCTGCGTCAAATGGAAAGAAAACGGGTATTATCGGGCTATGGTCTCCCGGTTAGATGACAGGAGTGTGGATGTGTTTCTAGTTGACCGTGGCAGTTTGGAAAATGTGGATTGGTATGACGTGAGGATGCTGCTTCCCCAGTTTAGGCGGCTACCCATACTGGCTCTCAGGTGCACACTAGCGGATATTTGGCCTTTGGGGAAAAACTGGAGCCAGGAGGCAGTTTCCTTTTTTAAAAAGACTGTGCTCCACAAAGAATTAGTTATCCACGTCCTTGATAAGCAGGATAATCAATATGTTATTGAGATTCTTGATGAATCGAGAACAGGGGAAGAAAACATTAGTAAGGTGATTGCTCAAGCTGGGTATGCCAAGTATCAGGAATTTGAAACAAAGGAAAGTGTTCCCACAAATGCCCACTGTCCAGGACATGTTTCAAGCCATTTTACTGCTGAAAATAACAAGATGTCTCCTGCCAAAAAGGGAGAAGCAGAACAGAAAGCCAAGAGAGACAAAACGACATCTGTTTCAGAAATTTTGACTGATACGACGGTCATTACAGGTGTTCCAACTGGACTAGTTGTGTGGGAAAAAGAGAAAAGAGTATCTGTTTATTCTTCTCTTATACAGAATTTCTTGGAAATTAAGCCAGGCTCTTGTAAAGGAGAGCTGAAAGTTGGAAGTACAGTAGAAGTCAAGGTGTCTTATGTCAAAAACCCTGGCTACTTCTGGTGTCAGCTGACCAGGAACATGGAAGGATTTAATACTTTGATGTGTAATATCCAGGACTACTGCGAGAACACGGCTGCTCCTTACCAGGCGACCACCCCCGCTTGCTTGGCAAAACGAACAGTAAATGGAAAATGGTCCAGAGCTGTGATTAGCGGGGCACAATCCGCAGAGCATGTCAAAGTAATGTTCGTAGATTATGGAGACAAAGAAATGGTATCTGTGAAGAATATTTACTCAATTAGTGAAGAGTTTCTCAAGGTTGAGGCTCAGGCTTTTCGGTGCAGTCTATACAATTTAATTCAACCAACTGGTCAAAATCCTTTTGCGTGGGATGAGAAGGCAATACAGGCTTTTAGTGAATTTGTAGACAACGCATGGGAAGAGAATCTCGAATTAAAATGCACGATATTTGCTTTGGCTTCAGTACAAGATGAACTGTTTAATGTTGTGGATTTGCTAACACCCTTTCAGAGCGCCTGCCATTTTTTGGTAGAGAAGAGACTCGCAAGACTGGTTAAACTTCAGAAGCCTCTGGAGTCCTCTGTTCAGCTACATTCTTACTACTATTCGACACATGATATGAAAATTGGAAGTGAAGAATCCGTGTATGTAACACATGTTGAGGACCCTTGGACGTTTTATTGCCAACTGGGAAGAAATGCGAGTATTTTAGAACAGTTGTCCTGTAACATTACACAATTAAGTAAAGTTTTGCTGAATTTAAAAACATCTCCCTTGATCCCTGGAAACTTGTGCCTTGCCAAGTATACTGATGGAAACTGGTATAGGGGGATAATAATAGAAAAAAAAACAAATAAAGTCTTCTTTGTGGATTTTGGAAACATTTGTGTGGTAACAAACGATGATCTGCTTCCAATACCTAGTGATGCATATGATGTCTTACTTTTGCCCATGCAAGCCATTAAATGTTCATTATCTGATATTTCTGATCATATACCAGAAGAAATTACAACGTGGTTTCAGGAGACTATTTTAGACACGTCATTGAAGGCTTTGGTTGTAGCAAAAGATCCGGACGGAAGACTGATTATAGAACTATATGATGACAGTATTCAAATCAATGCTAATATTAATGAGAAATTAGGGCTCCTTGGCTACAAAGGTGGGACAAGAAAGAAAGAAAGTGAAGCACTCCTTGCTGCAACTGAAACTCCTGAAATTAAGAAGGAAAATATGAAGTTGTCACCTACAGAGTACGTAAGTGAATCAGTAGAGAACAAATTATGTAGTTTGGAGATCTCGGGAGAATCCTACAAATCTAAGATCAACACAGCATGTAAGGAAACCAAGCTTTTACGAAGCTCAGCAAAGACAAACTTAGTCACTCCGGATCAGGACTGTGTGGGAAATCAGGGTAATCAAGCGTGTCCACTAACACCAGAAAAGAAAGAAGAAAGTGTTGCTGAGCCACCTTTGAAAGCGGCAAAACTAGAAGCTACTCCTTCAGAGAGAAACATAGGAGGCTCCTATAACAAAGATTTGCCTCTAAAATTTCCTGACTTCCCTCAGAAGATTATAATGCCTGGCCTTAAAACAGCTGTGTATGTTTCTCATATAAATGACCTTTCAGACTTTTATGTTCAACTAACAGAAGATGAAGCTGAAATCACTCATCTTTCAGAGAGATTAAACGATGTAAGAACGAGGCCAGAATACTATTCAGGTCCACCCTTGCAGAGAGGGGATGTAATATGTGCTATTTTTCCAGAAGACAGCTTATGGTATCGAGCTGTGGTCAAAGAACAGCAACCCAATGACCTTCTTTCTGTACAATTTATCGATTACGGTAATGTTTCTATGGTTAATACTAACAAGGTAGGCGTGCTTGACCTTATGAATGCACTGTTACCAGGACTGTGCATTCACTGCTCCTTGGGGGGACTCTGGGTCCCTGAGATTTTAAAATGCAAGGAAATGATGCATTACTTTTCCCAAAGGACAGATGAGGTTCAAATAAGATGTGAATTTGTTAAATTTCAAGACAGGTGGGAAGTTATTCTTGCGGATGAACATGGGGTCATAGCAGAAGATATGATTAGCAGATATGCTTTCAGTGAGAAATCTCCAGCAGGACTTTCTAATCAAATAATTACAAGTGCCTGTTCAAAGTCTGTCAACAAAACTGGCATCGACATTTCACTGTTTCTTGACTGGTATAACCCAAAGATGAAAATGATAAGAGCTTATGCCACCGTGATAGATGGACCTGAGTATTTTTGGTGTCAGTTTGCTGATACTGAGAAACTTCATTATCTAGAAGTACAAGTACAAACTGCTGGAGAACAGGTAACAGACAGGCGACGTTGTGTCCCATGCCCTCGTATTGGAGATCCTTGCATCGTGAGATACAGAGAAGATGGGCATTATTATCGGGCACTTATCACCAATGTTTGTGATGATTATCTTGTATCCGTCAGACTTGTAGACTTTGGAAACATTGAAGACTGTGTGGACCCCAAAGCACTCTGGAACATTCCTTCTGAACTTTTGGTGGTCCCCATGCAAGCCTTTCCATGTTGCCTGTCAGGGTTTAATATTTCAGAAGGTGTGTGCCCTCAAGAGGGAAATGACTACTTTTATGAAATAGTAACAGAAGATGTGTTGGAGATAACAATATTAGAAATCAAAAGGGATGTTTGTAATATCCCTTTAGCAGTTGTTGACTTGAAAAGCAAAGGAGAGAGTATTAATGAGAAAATGAAGAAATATTCTAAGATTAGTATTAGTAACAGCAATCTGCCCTATGAAAAAAAAGGCCCAGAGACAAAGGGAGCCCTTGGGCCCCTCAGTCCTGAGGCTGGACTTAAGAAACCCAGCAGTAAACCTGGACAAGAGAAAACACCATACCTAGAACCACAGACAGATGAGCTCCCTGAAAGAGTTGAAAAAGACTTCAAGGTTATCGAAACCAAGCCAAGTAAATTCTATGACCCTGACACTGATAACATTTTTGAAGCTTTCGAAAACCCATGCAAAGGTAAAATTGGCCCCGAGGTACTGGAAGGTAAAATAGAGTGCCATATGGTTGACAAGGAAAAGTTTGATGATAACTACCTCATGACAGGATTTAACACGTTCCTACCACAGGCGAGCGAAACAAAGGAGATACTAGAACTGAACTCCCTCGAGGTGCCCCTTTCTCCCGTTGATGAATCCAAGGAGTTCCTGGAACTGGAGTCCATTGAGTTACAGCATTCTCTCGTCGGGGACGAAGAGAAAGAAGAGCTAGGCCTGGTGCCTCCAATAGTGCCGCTGCCCCAGGGCTGTGGCCCAGGAGCCACCCTGCAGCCGTTTACGGTGCAGCTCCCCCTGAGCTGTGACTCGGAGAGACAGCCGGAACTCGAATTACCCACAGCCCAGATGTGTCTGGATGACAAAATAAACCCCACGTCTCTAAGAGTTGGTCGGAAGGCCCAAGAACCCACGTGTGCAGAAGACACAAGAGAGTCAAGTTGTGTGGAATGTTTCGAGGATCAGCCCCGGTCACCATTGCATCCCCATGGAAAGAATCGTGATCCCAACATGCAGATTGAAGCGAATACATATAAAGAAGAATTTACAGAGTATAACAACAGAAATGCCATTTCTTCATTGACTTTGTTCTCTGAGAAAGAATCCAGAGCTGGAAGGAAGCCCCATAATGCTTTACAAGGTCCTGTCTCAGGTAGGTGATTTCTCTTACCTTATTTAACTCAGTGCCTTTCAAAAGTACTTATTTGTCTTAAAAATAATGATCATTTTTTTGGTCTTATTTGGTTTTTTATGTTAATTTTGGGGGAAAGGGATTAGAACCTGAAAAGAGAATCAGATTTGGATTTCATGAAGATCATTTTAAATGTGGGGAGATTAAGTTGTGAAATCAATGTAGAATCGTGCTGGATGGAATGCTGAATTGGTAATATTGTGTTTAAAAGTAGAATGCTTAAAATTTGTCTCCTAAAGTAATTATGTTTAAAATGTAAACAAATAAGCTTTAAAATCAAGGGGTTATGTATTTTGGAGAGTCTTAACAAAACAGCGTTCCTTTGCTAAGCATTATACTGTAGGCATGAATTGATGATAGGGATTACTTTTGCAGTTTTCAAATTTAACTGTTTTGTTTTATGCATATACCTTGCCATTGATTTAGAAACCCCTAAACAAACACTGGATTTAGGGAGCTTATATTAACCATACAAGAGAACAGCCGTGAGTAAATATCGAGGTTCAAACTCAACGTTAAGTTATTGTCATTAACTTTTCATAAATTACATTTATGGATATTTTCTTGGCTACTTAATAAGATTTAAAAGTTACGTGGAATGACTTTTAGGGTTTTTAAAATAATCAATGTTAGACTTTTTATAAGTCAATTTTTATATTGTTAAATTTGAGCCATCATACAGAAGAGAGAAAATAGCAGTCTAGAGAGAATGAAAATTGCCTTAATCCCACCATTGGTAAAGCGGCAGTGCACTTGCTTGCTGTCGTCTTTCACCCTGTCTCTGTGTGTCTATTTACATACATTTTTAAAAACTAAACAGAAATCACATTATCGTAGTGGGTAATCCTGCATTTTAATCCCTGAAACATGGTTTCAAAATATTTTAACTCTCTGGTACGCCACTCTGTGGATATACCGTGATTTACTTAAGTATTACTCTGGATTTTTAGTCCTCATTGCCACATTTTAATAATAATGAGTAATAGCTTTATGATAAGAATGGCTGCTAACTTGTAATATGGTGCTTCGCTAAAGAAATGGTTGTTGTAACCATGGACCACACCACATGTGGCAACAATAACCAGCCTTTAGGAGCAAGTTACAAAGTCAGGAATCCAATTCATATCCTTCAAAACCACATCAAATCATGGTGGTGTTTTTTGAAGAAAGCGGAAAGGAATTATCTTGGGATGGGGCACCAGAAGAATTTAAAATAAAGTTCAGGAAAAGAGACAGACTCAGACCATACACGATGTTGATTATATAGGAACACAAGTGCAGATTAAGAAAATGCTTTGCTTGCGTATCTAACGTTAAGGGGTTAAGAGGTATGCATTGAGGCTTTCTTCACTTTGGCAGCTCAACCGGAGAAAACCTACGCTCTGAAAGGATTTACTGTTGGATCCAAATGTGTTGTGTGGTCAAGTCTAAGAAACACATGGTCTAAATGTGAGATTCTAGAAATCTCTGAAGAAGGCACAAGGGTAAGTGGAAGTATTTTACCTCCAAATGTACTTGGTGACTGTTACGGAAATTTTACCGGACATTACCAACTAGGAAATGCAATTGAACAGACATTTGCTGCATCATTCCTCCTGATAATTTGGAGCAAGAGTCATTTCAAAGTTCATCTACAAGCATCCTAGCAAGAAACCATCTTAGACTCTTTCATTTCCCTGTTCTCTGACATCCTATCAGTCACCAAATTGTACACTTTCCACTTCTTATCGCTTAGTTAAAACTTTTTATGCCTAATGCCACTGCCTTGGTTTTAAGCCTCTTGCTTTACAAGTAGATTGCTCTATTACCCTTCTATTTGGTTTACCTCTTCTAGTCTTCCTTCAGTTGATTCTCTAGAACTGCCAGTGTGAAGTTTGTCAAATGCAAATCTGACTAGGGCATTCCTGCGTGTAAAACTTGCTGGGGCTTTCCAGTTGATGGTGCTTCCCCTGTGATCTAAAAACCACCCGTATCAGAATCACTTGGTGTGTTTCATAGATTGTAGATCCCTAGACCTTGCCCTGGCTGGCCGATTCAGAATTTCTGGGGGTAGGACCAGGAATGTGCATTCTTATACCATTAAAATTTGAGAACCTCTAGTCTAGGATAGAAAAGTCAAGCTCATTAACACGGCATGGTCCTCTAGAGGACCTGGAAGTCTTCTAGGGTTGGGTGTCCATATTCTTCTCCAGCCTTATGTTTATATTTTGTACCTTATATTAGATGGACGACAAACTGTTTGATTTCTCTTATTTATACCTATATATTTAATAATGCAGTTCTATTCACTTGTATTCTGTCCCCCTCCCAGAGTGATTAATTTTCACTTATCTTTTAAGGATTTTCATTGCAACTTCATTTTCATTTTGTGTTGCCTCTTCCAGGAAGCATTCACTAGCATTATTTTCTAAATCTCTCCATTTTGGGATGCCTGGGTAGCTCAGCCGGTTAAGCGTCTGCCTTCGGCTCAGGTCATGATCCCAAGGTCCTGGGATTGAGCCCCACATCAGGCTTCCAGCCCTGTGGGGAGTCTACTTCTCCCTCTCCATTCTGTCTCTCGAGCTCTCTCTCTCAAACAAATAAAATCTTTAATAAAAAAAAAAAAAATCTCTCCATCTTTTCACCCTCCCCCTCCCACCAAAAAACTTTGGCTTGATATCTATATTATATTCCTATTCTTCCTGCTACAGAAGTCTGTAATTCCTACATTGTATTGTAATGCTCTGCGTATAGGTCTGTTTTTCCACAAAATTTTGAACTTCTTGAGATCTCATTTTTAGCCATCTTTGACCTCTAGGCATAGATACACAATATGTTAATTGAACAGAAGTTCTGTTGAATTGAAACATAAAATTGAAGTTTAATAAAATTATTTTCATTGCCTTTTGAGATATTTCATTTGAAGGATTGTTATGGTCTGTAAATCACTTAGAGTTTTTGGAAACTACCAGTTTTTATTAATTTTTTTTTCTTTTGCAGGTTTTGAACCTTTCAAATGGTATGGCGGAGATAGTGAACCCTGAGAATGTCTGGAATGGCATACCCAAATTGGATAAGAGTCCGTTTGAGGTACAGAATTATATAAATACTAATTATTGAGAGCATTATCTTTCATTTTAAAAGGTGACTTAAGCTATTTCCAAAGCCCTTGTGTTTGGGAATAATGGAGGAAAAAAAATACTAATACTGGGATAACAACAATGAAAAACAGCAGGCATAAAATCAATGATTCTTGATTTTATGCCAGGTATCCCTTTGGGCAAACTAGTTTTGAATGTTTTACTCTTTGATTTTTTGGAGGGATTTTAAACATGAAAATTGTTTGGTGTCTGAGACCTTTATAAAATATGTTTGATGTAGAAAATCTGGAAAAATGCAGAGTTTAAAAGGAGAAAGTATCTGTCACCTGTAATACATCCATCCGAGACAAAGAAATTGATCTGTTTTGTGTTCTTTCATAATTTTTTTGTTTTTATGGAATGTAAGTATATCATCTACATATTTGGAGCATAACTGATTTCATTCTACATAGTTTTATATTCTGTGTTCTTCATTTAAAATGATATGGGGGACAGTTTCCCATGCTGTTATAACATCTGGGCATTTGAGTTTATTCTATTTGGAGTTTGTTGAGCTTCTTCCTTTAAAATCTGTGTCAGATAATTCCCGTACCTGGTCATCTCGGGGCTTGCCATTTAATGGTTGCCTTGAGGGGCGCCTGGGTGGCACAGTGGTTAAGCATCTGCCTTTGGCTCAGGGCGTGATCCTGGCGATATGGGATCGAGCCCCACATCAGGCTCCTCCCCTATGACCTGCTTCTTCCTCTCCCACTCCCCCTGCTTGTGTTCCCTCTCTCGCTGGCTGTCTCTATCTCTGTCGAATAAATAAATTAAAAAATCTTTAAAAAAAAATGGTTGCCTTGAAAAATGATTAACTTTTCCTGATTCTTTGTATGTTGAGTAATTTTGGATTACAGCTTGAATGTCTTGAATATTATGTTGTAAAACTTTGGATCCTGTTAAAATCTAGAAAATATTGAAGTTTCTTGTTTTAGCGGGTGATCAACTGTTAGGTTCATAACACAAGTTCTGTCTCTCCTGTGCTTGTTGATTCCAGTATTGGTTTACTTTTTTTTTTTAACTTTTTTTTTCTTTAAAGATTTTATTTACTCATTTGTCAGAGAGAGAGAGAGAGAAAAAAAGAGAGAGAGGAGGAGGCTCCCTGCTGAGTAAGGAGCCGGATGCTGGACTCAATCCCAGGACACTGGGTTCATGACCTGAGCCAAAGGCAGATGCTTAACCGATGGAGCCACCCGGGCATTCCTACTTTTGTTTGTTTGTTTAAAGATTGTATTTATTTATTTGAGAGAGAGCAAGCAGGAGCGGGTGGAGGGGAGCAAGGGGGCGGGCAAAGAGAGAGAGGGAGAAGTAAACTCCCCGCTGAGCAGGGAGCCTGACACAGGAGCTGGATCCCGGGAGCCAGAGATCACGACTTGAGCCAAAGGCAGACGCTTAACCCGCTGAACCAGCCAGCGCCCTTCAGTTTACTTTTCAAAGCCATTGCTGTGGTGTTTGGGTCTGTCCAGAGCATAAGGCACTCAGGAACTTAGGTCGCAGGTCTGTGTAGAGCAGATCGGGTCTTACAGGCTTTGCCATCTGAGCTGGTTCTCTTCTGCGTATGCATAGCTCAGGGTTGACCTAGGGATTTCTATCAGTTCATATACAGTATTAGGGGTTCACATTTTCCAATTCCTTTTCTCTCTTCCCTCTGAGCTGTCACGCACTTCTGTTTCACTTGACTGAGCCTGCCTTTGGAGTGAAGCGGAGAGAGAAACAAGAGACAAAATAATACCACCCCCACCCCCACTCCACCCTTTCAGGTAATGGGCGGCTCTTTTCCCAGTTCCACCGGGCAGAATCTTCTCTCAAATGTTCACATGCCTGTCTGCTGACGGCTGTCCCCAGGCAGCAAGTGAGGCCGGGCTCAGGACAGGGCCAGGCAGAAAACACGAAAACCACTGAAGAGATCTCCCACCCTTTCCTCACTCCCTAGCATTCAGGGGCCTCTTTTCCCTATCCGCTGGCAAGAAGTAGGGATTTCTCTAAGACTTGAGCTCTGACTTGCTGGGGCTTCAGGTCAAAACTAGGAGACAAAGAAGGAAAAAATAAGAAAGAAGAACGCAAACCTGCGAACCTCACCACTGTGATGAGTCATTATTCTGGTTTTTTACTTCAGTTCTCAATCAGCCTGTACCTATTTACTTTTCAGGGTCCACAGATAGTTGCTTTTTGTATTCTTTCCAGAGTTTTTTTAAAAAGATTTTATTTATTTGAGAGAGAAAGAGAGAGAGGGAGCACAAGCAGGGTGAGGGGCAGGCAGAGGGAGAATCAAGCGCCCCACGGAGCAGGGAGCCTGACACGGGACTTGATTCCAGGACCCCGGGATCATGACTTGAGCTGAAGGCAGACCCTTAACCAACTGAGCCACCCAGGCGCCCCTCATTCCAGAATTTTTAGTTGTAATTAGTGTGAGAAAGAGGCCATAGTTGGCTGCAACCAGAAGGCCATAGTTGCATAACATTCTATGACATGAATGGTCAGTCACTTGTTAAAACAAGCCTCCTAGTGGGGCACATTAAGGTCACTTGAAATGTTCCACTATGAAAAATCATCAGACGTCTCTCTCTACCTTCTTATATTAATTCCATGTTTTTGTTGACTTGTCAAAAATAACAACTTGCTTCATTTATGTTGCTTCAGTATTTACTAAAACTTTCTTTTCCATTCTGATCTTTTCCATTCATTGATTTTCAAGAATCCACAGCCAAATGCATAGATAAATACATACAAGATTCTGTTTGGATAAACTACCCCACACCTGGAGACTTTCTGATTACATTTTTTTTTTTTTTAGAAATTTTTTTCATCTGAGCAATTTCATTTCACGGGAAGAATATGTCTCATGAATTGATTTCTGTACAGACCTCATGTACGCACACAGTGCTGTTATTTGTTGAAAGGAATACCCTCTTCATTAAGTCTTTAATAATGGATAATGTGTTCAAATAGTAGCTCTTGAAAAAGGTACCAGACACTAGAGTTGTGGGTTTGGGAGCTAAAAATTGGAAAAGGGTACTGAATTCCTTGTGTGGATTGCTCCAGGAGAGATGTTCCAGGGCAGTAAGTATTGGAAAGATAGAAAATGTACTCGGATGATTCTTCACTATAATATCAGATCATCATGCTTTTAAAAGGATACGTGTTTCACTATTTACCTTTTTTTTTCTGGTTTCTCTATGGTCCCCTTTCTGATTTTAATCATTTTGTGTCTGTAACAAAAAAGATTGGTAGTAATCCAAAGATTCTTTTTGTTAGGCTACATTCCACACAAGGAGAAAAGATCTTTACTTCAGGTCATCGGATGAGACTACAATTGAAGGTAACTTGTGTTTTTAAAAGAAAATAACTCTTATCACCAGTTTGCTAAATCTTAAAGATACCGTTATCCTGAATCCTCAAATAAAAATGGTTTATCAATTTCCTTAGATGTCAGTAGTAGGGAAAAAAAAAAACAAACCCAAAACAACTCTTTAGTTAAAAATATTAAATGTGCTTCTGGGGATAAATAACCAAAAAGAGGATTTCTTGAAATATCATAAGAAAACTTATTTGTTGATTGCATTAATCTTGAAAATTAGATTGTGAATTTGATAAATTCATATTTCAAAAGACTTTGAAGAGTTTTCTCAGTGTTGATTAACTCATACATTCAAATGATCTCTGTATGTAAAACAAAATCTTGGAATTCCTTTCTAGGTTTTTAGTTTATCTGTAAGATTCGGTTTGTCGGAAGGGACCGGTTATTGCATCCTCTTGTTCATAAGGAGCACGCTGGTTCTTAGAATTGAGGTACATCGAGAATGAAACCAGCTCTGGGGGGGCTGTAGTATTACATGAAAAATACAAAGTAACGAAAGAGAACAAAGGATTTACTTGGTTATCAGCTTGGCTCACATCGTTCTAGCAAAATATAAAATATGCCCATTTGATAACGTCTTAGAGAAACTTTGTTTGATGACAGGTAGAGCGTGAGAACCCAAATACCAAAAGAAAAAAAAAAAACCCCAACAATCTCTGCAGGAATATTTCTCCATAGAATAATTCTCACCATTTTGAGAGGACATTACATTGTTGTGGTAGCACCATGTAAATAATTTTCTTGTTTCTTTCATTTTCAACTTGAAGTTTCTCTCTCTCTCTCTCTTTTTTTTCCCAGAAAAGGGGTCTGGAAGTGATATAGATTTAGCAATGGATCCACAGATGTGGCCAGTCCGTCAGAAGCTGCTCTTGAATGAGAAGGATCTCGTGCGGACCGACAGAGCATTCGAGCAAACGGGGAGCTTGTAGTCACCAAAAGCTGCCATTTTTGAAAACTTTGATGTGCATTGAAAACCAAACAGATGTCAGGGTGGTGATGCAGTGGATTTATAGCGGTGTCGCTGTATATACGGATCTGGATCTTTCTTCTCTCTTTTCTCCCTTTAAATGTGTTGTGTTCCTAATCAGTTAGGAGGATTTATTTTGCTAATTTGCTAACACATCACCCAAATTTCGGAAAAAAACCCCCTATTTTTGTTTCTTTTGAGTATAGTGCTTAAATTAAAGTAGAGGATTATAGGGTTATGACAAGTGTATGATGCTCCTTTGGGGGATGGCTTTGGTAGCAGCGCCTCCTCCAGATTTTTTGTTTTGTTTCCAAAGCTTTGCCCCATCTGTCTAGTTAAACATTTGACTAATATTCTGTTTGATTTTGGAAGTATTCTAATATGACCCCAGATTTGAATAAAGTTTCTCCTGAAAGGTGTGGTGGTTTCATTTGATTAAAAAGGAAATATGATTCTGGAACATGTGTGGTTCTGGATTATCTGTAGTAACGGGGGAAACCGTAATCGTCAATATGAGCTCTTACAGGTCAGTCCCTGAACTGATGCTTTAAATGCATTTCTCATTTAAATCTCAGCCACAAGGGGCATATCAATATTAGACATATTTTATAGGTGAGAAAACTGATGCTTTTTAGAGAAGTTACATAACTTCTCTAAGTCAAAGAGCTGGAGAGTCTCAGAAACCTGATCAAACCCAGACCCATCTAACTTCAGAGCCCATGCTGTTAAAACAGGGTTTTGCGTAGGTGGTGGTACAGATCCTGGCTGTGGGATGCCTCTTAGCTGTATGCTGCTAATGAGATATGTGACCTGGACAGGTTGTACAAGACCTCTGAGACTTGATCTTCCTCATCTGTCAAATGGGGATAATAAAACCTTTTCTTGAAGTGGTTTGAAGACCAGAAATAGTATTCTTTTGCTTGAAAGATACTCAGTGTGCACATTGGGTCATTATTATATTTTTAAATTTTAACTCATTAGGTCTTTTCCGCGGTTTTATTCTCCTTTAGCATCTGCATGAACCACCGACAAAAGATTTTTAAAAGATGCTACTGAATGAGACATCAGGACAATCGGAAGGGTTATTCATTTCTGAAACAAATAAGGAGGTTTGCTACGTGAAGGTGGGGAACGATGTATGTCTGTGAAACATTATCGGACCCCGAAGCCCAAGGGGGAATAGGGAGAACTAAGGACATTGAAACCTGGGTACAATTTCAACAAGTAGAAAGGAGAGGGTTTTGCAATAAACATAGTTGAGGTAGGAAGCATGTTGCTTGTTCTTGGAATAAGAAGAGACAAGTTTGGTTCATTCCTGCAGGTGATATAATTGTGGATTAATGGCAGAAAAGTTCAGAGAAGATACATTAGGACCAGAAAGCCCTCAGTTTCGTGCTAAGAAGTTTAAGTCTTTAAGAATTTTAAAAATCAGGATGGCTATAGGATAGGATAGAAGTCAGATTTCTCAAAATGAGTGATTTTGCACCCTAAAACATTAAGATAGTCTGAAGTGTCACATCCAAATACACGACTTATTAACTGAGCAGAAGGGGTAGGGGATGGAATAGTTATGGTTAACCAGGCTTGCTTACGGAGTTCTGATTATTCCTGTTCACACAGGCTTAAACAGTTATGAATTCATAGGAACCAGACCATAATTAAGCCAAAATATACTTAACTAATGAGTGGCACACATTTTTATATTCCTCGGGAAACAAAAACCATCTCCCATGACTCCCAGATGTATAAGCATAAAGTTTTAAGCTTTTTACCTCCACGTACAGACCTACCTCAGAGAGATGTGGGTTCAGTTCCAAATCACTACAAATACCATAAAGAAGTGAGTCAAATGACTTTTTTGGTTTCCTGGTGCATATAAAAGTTATGTTTACACTGCAGCGTAGTCTATCAAATGTGCAATATCATTGTCTAAACAAAGCGATATACATACCTTAATTAAAAACTATTTTATTGCTAAAAAAAAATGCGAACCATCATCTGTGCTTTCAGTGAGTCGTGGTCTTTTTGCTGCTGGAGGGTCTTGCTTCCATGTTAATGGCTGCTCACTGATTGGGGGGCAGTTGCCGAAGGCTGGGGTGGCTGTGGCAATTTTTAAAAGTAAGACAACCAGGACATTCGCCACATTGACAGACTCTTCCTTCCATGAACGATTTCTCTTGCATGCTGTTTGACAGCATTTTACTCACAGAAACTTCTTTACAAACTGGAGGCGGTCCTCTCATGCCCTGCCGCTACTTTCTCAACTAAGTATAACTCCCAAATCCTTTGTGGTCATTTCGACAATCTTCACAGCATCTCCATCTCAAGCCACTTTCTTTGTTCATCCATAAGAAGCCACTCCTCAGCCATTCACGTTTTATCATGAGATCGCAGCAAGTCAGTCCCCTCTTCAGGCCCCACGTTGAATTCCAGTTCTCTTGCAATTTCCACCCCACCTGCTGTTACTTCCTCCACTCCAAGTCTCGAACCTTCAATTCGGAAGAACTGCAGTAAACTGCAAAGCCCACTAAAGCAACGTCTGCTTGTATTGTTCTATCCCACTTCCACGACTTCATACGGAATTAAAGAACATAAAACTAATTGGAAAAAATCAACCAGTTAAAAGTAATTCTGAATGTTTCCTTTGCTATCCTTCACAGCCTTTGGGTGAATAACATGTTATAACTGGAGTGTCATGTCCTATGCACCTTTCCTGAGTAGGGAGAATCCACCAGAAATAAACCATCAAGTAAATGCAAACAAATTATAAACTCTCTTTAATCCATTTTAATCTGCTGCCTTTGCCTTGTCTCCAGTATTCTTACCCTTGGCCACTCCCCATTTAGTTACGATATTGAAATGGGTTAGTGTCCCGAATCCTGTGGTACAACAATGTTTTTATCATTTGCTTGATCTAATTTTTCTTCTCATGACCAAAAGTCAAAGGGAAGTGCTTCCAGTTTCTATCTAGAATACCAGGTTGCTAAAACTCAATTCTACCCACAATAAAAAAAAGAGGCATGAAAACCTGTATTGTATTTGTAAGGAGCGTTATGTCTTTGCAACACGTTTTCTTTAGCATTGTGCCCGTTTTGATATACTTATCCACTAAAGTAGTGTAAAAGTAGTTATTAATTTTGACACTAAAAAGCATCATCTTACTAAAATCAAAATTTAGGCTGGCATGGTTTTGATATACATCTGTTTTTCTTTACATTAAAAGAAAAAAATTTGTCTAAGCTTCAGTCACTTTTATGGTATAGTCTACAGTTTACAATATGAGTTATTTGAGAAAATACATTACAATCATACACACACACACACTTTTAGACCGTTTTTAAACAAGACTTTTAAAAAGGTGCTTTTAATCTAAATTCTATTGCTCTGTTCCTGTAGAGTTCTGTAGAGTGACATGTTGGCTGGTTATGTTAATGTTGGTCCCTGGGATAAGATTATCATCATCTCCTTCAATCAAAGAATCCCACTGATCAAAATCTTTCTGCAGTCCTGTAAAATAGAAACAGTAGTTAAGCGTAGTAAACGTTTTGAGAGCATGAAACAGCTCAGTGCCTCTAGATGGCAGCACAGACTCACTAATGATGCATGATTCCAGCGGCCTGGTCCGCTGGGTAGGAGCTCCCCACAGCAGCTGCTTCTAAGAGATGGGACTATGGAAGTTGGTGCAGCCGCTTTGGAAAACAGTATGGAAGCTCCTCAAAAAGTTAAAAATAGAGCTACCCTATGATTCAGCAATTGCACTACTAGGTATTTACTGCAAAGATACAGATGTAGTGAAAAGAAGGGCCACATGCACCCCAATGTTCATAGCAGCAATGTTCAAATAGCCAAACTGTGGAAGGAGCTGAGATGCCCTTCAAGAGACGAATGGATAAAGAAGATGTGGTTCATATATACAATGGAATATTATTCAGCCATCAGAAAGCATGATTACCCAACATTTGCATCAACATGGATGGAACCGGAGATTATGCTAAGTGAAATAAGTCAAGCAGAGAAAGACAATTATCATATGGTTTCACTTATAGGTGGAACATAAGGAATACATGGAGGACATAGAAGGAAGGGAAAAACGAAGGCGGGAGATAAGAGGGGAAGACAAACCATGAGAGACTATGGACTCCGGGAAACAAACTGAGAATCTCAGATGGGAGGGGGGTGGGGGGATGGGCTAGCCCGGTGATGGGTATTAAGGAGGGCACATATCGCATGGTGCACTGGGTGTTACACACAAACAATGAATCATGGAACACTACATCAAAAACTAATGACATACTGTATGGTGACTAACATAACATAATAAATTTTTTTAAAAAAGAGAGATGGGACTAGACACCACTAGCTGCCAGGCCCCTCTGCAGGGGAGTCCACCAAGTCTGCGCAGAAACACTATTACCTTTAACAGGTAGACTCATACATAGCGTGCAAAGCAGCAGAATTAAATCTCTCATGCTTTTGTTTTCAAACTGATTTACTGCCCTGTTGTTACATTGCAGACCAGCTGGAGACAGTTAAAACAGGACTAATGCTGGATGAAGACAGTTTTGTCCTAAGAATCACCTGGTTTATGTCATGAAATATACTCTTAGTTTCTTACCTAAATGCTTTTGTAAAAATGCTAATGAAGCTTTGTTGCTAAGATCAAGTGCTACATTTGAATCTATATCTCCTTTTAAGGTGAATATGTATCCAACTATTTTGCCAGTTGCAAAGGTGAAATCAGCAAAATTCTGATGGACTGAGCCCCTGAAAGAGAAATGAGACATTGATAAAGCACATAGTTTGAGAACATTATTTTTGTAGTTAGGGTACAGGAAGGATACTGGCCTCACCGGCTATTTACTGAAAACTAAGGAAATAAAACCTGTAGATTTTGGTCCCTTTAGATGTGTTTGCGGGTCACAGCCTGCACGTATAGGGATCTTAGTGTATATACTCATCTCCCTTCTAGTAAACAAAGATTCCAGTCTTCCTTGGCATCTTGGCTTTAGAAGAAATGATTCCAGCTCTTTCTTTTTCTTTTTCTTTTTTTTTTTTTTTGAGCTGATACAATGTAGTACGTATCGTAGGGACTGTGTACCCAGAGCCAGAAGCCTATTACATTTGCTTACCAACACCACTTAACTTCATATCTATTTGATGCTGGTCAAAACACACTGCACATAAGCCTAGGATTAAGTAGATTTAAGGAAAAAAACCCTTTCGCTTGTATTGTTTAAACTGTAAGTATCTTATATGTATCATTTATGCTGCTCCTTAAACCCACCAACAGCCTCACATCAAGTACAACGGCCTTTTTTTAGGGCTCATTTTCTACTGCCTCTGAGACATTTGATACTTTCTTGCAGTTTTTCTTTTTCCTGTGTTTTCTCGACCTTCTCTTCCCTTGTTTGTACCTTCCCTTCTTCCCCTCATCACTCTGTTCTCCCCTGGCTCATCACATGCATGAAGACATTCCTCAAGATTCTGTTCTCAGACCAATTTTACCCACTTGGTGGTCTTCTCTATTCCAAAGGCTTCGTGTATAATACAAGCATTTACTTTCCTAGTGCGTGGCCAGACATCTCTACCCAGATTTCCCTGGCTCAAGCTGAGAGATCCCAAGTTTAGAACACATCTTTCCAGCCCTGCCCGTTGCGGCTGCTTCTGCTAAGCCAACCACAGCTCTCAGTTATCCATCCTCGAACCAGAGCCACCTGCCTCCCCCACTCCTACTTCCCTGCTTCCACTCACAAGCTGAGTGTCAGAAGCACAAAGCAGGTAGAAACAGGGTCAGGAGCAGACTCCTGGATGCTCCCGACAGTGGAGGAATGGCCTCAGGAAAAGGAGGTAGGGGAGAAAGAGAGGGAGCAGTCTCCACGATAGGAGGAGCAGCAAAGAGTAGGGTTGTAATATCCCGGGGAGGAGAAATAGGGGAAGTCTACAAGGTCAAGGTCGAATGGATGCAGAGAGCAGGGTCCAGGCTGCAAATAATCTGCTGGGCCTTTTTTGTGCTTGGTCGGGCGAGTTGCAGTACACTGGTGGGGGTTTGGGAAGTTAGCCCATAGGAATCAAAGTAAAAATGGAAGTACAGATGAACTATGAAATATGAGCTATTCTGTCCAGGTTCCTAGCAGAGAAAGGAAGAAAAAAAGGTAGAGAAGAGCCTAGTAAGGAAGTGGGATTGAGGACGGCTAGACATTCTGCATCATTTCTGTTTTAGAATTAAATAGACTTGTGCATACAAATATTGAAGCCCTTAACTAACTTGAAGCTAAACTACCTAGATCCTCCTATCTTTCTAAAGTCTCTTGATCCTTTGAGACCAGTTCTACTCCCACGTCTTCCAAGCAGCCTTTCCCGAACACCTCCGGTGGAAAAGACACCAGTCTCTGACCCCATAGTGCTCGCTGCCTATACGGTTTATGTTTCCTTCCCACCACCTCTTCTTCGAAATAAATCAGGTTTCAGAAGAGGGATGAGCCCTACCTTGTAACAACACATTGTCAGTTCAAAACTCTACTGGGGTTTCTTTTTCACACCCACGATATCAGCATATCACTGATGCTCAAGGGCATCCCATTATAGCTTTGGGGAATTTCTAAATTCATATTCTTTCTACACAGGTACACACTGCGGATCTCAACAGATGCTCTGCCTTTTTCCCCCCCAAAAATTCATAGTCTAGCCTGCTCCCTACCCCAGCCCCCAAATGCATAAGCCTGCTCTTGTGTTTAGATAAAAATAGCATGTATCCTAATGTAAATTTTAATTATCAGTATATGAAGGACTTATGTTAATGCTACTCAAAATATCTGCATTTCAAAAAAGAGCAAGCATAAATGCACTTAGACCCTGAAATTATCTAATATTCTCCCTCATCGAAAGTCTCAACAATGAATTTAAGAGCTCTGTCATGCCTACCAAATGGTTATCTTTTGATGTTTATCCAAGTTGCAAGTTTCTGTTTCAGATGATGAAATAAATCACTTACTAATACTTACCTGATTGTAATCATGTTTCTTTCTTTGCCAGGCAAGTAGCTTTTTTCCATTCTTTTGATATTAGCAGGATATTGGAACCGTTCCGAGTTGATAAAAAAGAGAGGCTGAGGAATTCTGGAATATATTTCATCATCCAGTGGAAACATCCAAGCATCAAGGGCAATCCCGCACCTGCAGGAGTTCGGGGACGATGACAAAAGAAGGCTGGTTACACACTGACTGACATACGGAATTTCTAGTGATGTTAGCATTAATGGGCACACACCATCCTGGTTTACTATGGGCTATCTCATGGGTATTATACTTCAGTGTGGGAAGGGGCTATGATTAGCTTTACAAGGTAGCAGACTTGGAATTACATAATCATTTTCTTTAGGAGGCATTTAGAAATTGCGACCTTTAGAAAGATATAGTGTCTTTATGATGTTTTATTTATTTTTGCTACATTGCTTTCAAAATAAATTCTTAATAATTTCTCCAAAACTGTGGGGTGTCCAAAGACATATACAATACACGCATATTGCCCCTGCATTTCCAGACCTTCTAGGCACTCTGCAGTCAATTTATTATGCCTTTCTCACAGTTAACTGTTGGACCAGAAGCTTTATAGTCAGAGGTACTTCACCTGGAAAAGTGTCTGGAGGTTGAAGAAAAACACAAGGGGTATATCATTTGAAAATGTAACTTGCTTTTTAAAAGTAAGCTTATCCTACATTTCTGGACCTTTTGGACACTCCATTTTATGTGCTAAATGGGCAAAAGAAGAGAATTCCCTTATGGAAACAGATTTTAAAAATTTGTGAGGTGAAGTTTCACAAAGGGTCCTACCCATGTTCTATATGGTTGGTTCTTCATGATCTCATCAAGTCTGTGATGCCGTGGTTCAAGAAAGAAAATATTTTTTCAAGTTGTAAGACCAGAGCCTGGTCTTGACTCTTGCTCAAATAACTGTAATTTAAGACCTCTATCCATCTTTTTTTTAAAAAGATTTTATTTATTTATTTATTTATTTGAGAGAGAAAGCCAGTGGAGGGAGGAGCGGAGGGGGAGAGGGAGGGGGAAAGAATCTCAAGCAGACTCTGTGCTGAGTGCAGAGTCCAACCTGGGGCTCAGTCTTACGACCCTGAGATCATGACCTGGGCTGAAACCAAGAGCCAGGTGCTTAACTGGCTGAGCCACCCAGGGGCCCCAAGACCTCTATTCATCTTAAAGACGGAAAAAAAAAATAATTTAAAAAATGCCTTGCATATTGGGGAACTCCAGAAATATCGTAAGATACACGACTGATATCACAACCATTATGACATAGATAAAATGTATATATAAAGATACATTTCCCAGTGAAAATATTAAGCCCTTAAGCAGATAAATAAGAATGATTCAGGAAAATACATAAGAATGGGGAGAGCTTTTAATAGCAAGAGAAGTAGATGGTTTCTGTCTGGGAAAATTCATATAGAGTACTTTATGGGGGCAAAAGAACAGACTTATAAACTCTGAAGGATCCTTTCCTTGGTAAGAATTTGATAGATATTCTATCTCACATGGGTTATCATTTCCCCTCTTCCAATAACTTGCCGTTTTCTCTCTTTGCCTCCCCTTACCTGAATCTCTGGTCTTCACTAAGAGTTTGAATAACCGTGGCTCCACCAAAAGAGTGTCCAATCACTGCTATTTTATTCCTGTCGATAGAGTCCTACACGAAAAAGCACAATATATATTCATCACTATCTCACCCGTGGTTAGTATAGAACGGTTTTTTAAATTATGAAATTATCATTCATTTCATGGGCATGGTTAAGTCTTTTGATTTCTTGTAAAAGAAATACATACACATGTATCCTCACACATACACACACACACACACACACACACACACAGTTTACGTGTTGAGCATTCGTAGAAGTTCAGAAGTAAACTTAATGATCCACGTAGGCACCCACACTTGAAACACCAACACCACTGCAGGCTTCTGCCTCTCCCCGCTCCACGTTTAATTCGTGTGTTCATTCCACGCGTATCTATTGAGCACCTGCTCTGTGCAGGCACCGCAGACCACGCTCACTGAGACCCCAGTCCACCGGCGGCAAAAGAGACACAGACGCACGATGCAGACACAGCGGGTGGTGCCCAGGAGCACGTGTGAAAGACAGCTCACCATCCCAGGGGTGGCGCTGCGGTCCAAGAAGGCTTCTTGGAGGAGGCGATGCCTGACTTGAGTTGAAGAGTAAGCAAGACTCAGGGAAAAGACCGTGTCAGGCCAAGGGGACAACACGTCCAAAAGCACGGAGGCAGGAGAGGGAGGGGCTGGCTAAGGGACAAAAACTCTTTGCAGTATCAGGTGAACAGACCATCATCTTCTGCCCGAACTGAAGTACTTCTAGTTCTCTCTATCCCGTCTACTCCAACCTCCACACACAATTTTGGGCCTTTGGTCATGCTGTCCACTTTGATAGTCTTTCACTCCCTCTCAATAGCCTGTTGACAACTTTTGACCACCCTTTCAGGATCAAGCTCAGAAATATGCAAAAGCCGTCCCAGAACTTACACCACTTCCACTGGAGGTACTGAGTCGAACCAGAAAAATTGCTATTTTTGCAGCTCAAAGCTGGCTGTTGGCATTTCATATCTAGTGGACCTAACACATACCTCAGTGCTGTAACAGTTCACGTATACTTTTTTTTTTTAATTTGCAGCCCTTTGTCATGTCATTCCTTGCATTACAGCAGAAAAGCAGATAAGAAGGAAAAATAAAGAATGACAGGACAAGGGAAATGGCTTTTTCTTAAGCTGACCTTCAGTTGTTCCACATCAAACTCTAAATCCAAGACATTCTTCACTGGCTTTCCACCATCCATGTCCAGAATCAAATCGAGAGCTTGCGAACACTCCTTTGCTCTTATCTGTACCTAACATGATTATTAGAAAAAGGAAATGACAAAATAAAAAAATGACAAAGATTCGAAAAATGACCAAAAAAATGACAAAATGTGACACTTACGTTAGAGTCTGTGTAGGCACTGCCTGTGGGAAACATGGCTGACTGCGTCTAAAGTGGAAATGTCTAAGTGCTGGTGACTGGAACACAGCCCGGCGTGATGACACGGGCCCCAGCTTTGCAGGTAGTTATAGCTTAGTGCAACTCCTAGTTCTGTCGCTTACCTGCTGTGTGACCTCAGATGAGGTACCCGACCTCTCTGAGCTTCCATTTATTGTGGGATAATGCCTACCTCAGTGAACAGTGGGTGGGATTAAATGCAAAGACATATGTAAAGCACCCACTGGAAAGCTTGGCACAGAGGTGAAAGCCAGTGTGCCTTCTCTCATCTTCCAGACACCCCTGTGAAAAAGATACTGTTATTATGCATTATATTGTAACAGATAAAAATAGAGGCAGAACAGTAAGTAAGTAACAGTAACTAACGTGTCCAAAATCATCACTATGAAGTGATGGCACCAGGATTCAAACACAGAAAGTTGGATTCTAAGGTCTGGCCTCGGAACACTATTCCATGCTGCATCTTCGAAAAGCAGTGTCTTTAATATTGCCTTGAAAAGGAGGATCTTTGTGGATTTCTCTTCTAGCACTTCCGAGGTTCTCAAATTAGACGTTCCATTGCGAAAAATTTCTGAATATGTACTGTCTTCTCTCAGGATTTTTACATTTGTTTTTACTACGATCCGGACTTTTCATTAAGGGAATTGTATCACTCAGAGAATCTTCTGACAGGTCTTTGGGGAATGGGATATAGGAGAGCGAGGAGTGCACCTTGCACTATGTAAATGGCATGAGCAAGCGTCATCCTTTTGCATATGCTTTTGAGTCACCACGCCCCCTCCCCTCCTGCTGCCGTGTACCTGCTCATTTCGTACAGGCATCTCCTCGTCCTCTGATTTTAGGCTTTTAAGATAGAGCCAAGACTTATTCCCTATTTCCGCAGCAGACTGGTCTTGGAAATAGTAAGTCGCGGAGGCGGACCCATCCCTACAATGCAAACAGATTCAATGACTTACACTCGCTCTTCCTCTTCTCCGTCCCCTCCCATGCTCCCACCCCCACCCCCAAGTTCACTCTGAGTTTTCTGACCTCCCTGTCTTCTTCCATTCTACTTTTGCTTTAAAATCAAAGAGGCCCCCAAGGGAGTCTACGAAAACGTCACTGCTGGGGTCAAATCCACCCATTCTATCTTCACAATTCTAGGAGGTCCCTTAGAGACTCACACCAGGAGTCAAATCCCAGTGCTGCCACTTACTCACCATCTGGTTTGGGGCAAGTTACTTACCTTTTTCCAGCTTCGTTTCCCTCCTCCTCAAACCAGTGATAATAGTAACCACTTCAAAGGGTTTTTACAAAGATTAAATGATGGTGTATGAACAGGGCACACAATAAACCCCAGAAAAGCTAGCTGCTCCTGAAAGTTTAACTCGGTCTCCTTTTTTTCTTCATCATGTAACCACAGTTGACAATTTCACGGATACAATTTTATAAATCTTTTTGGAAGTTAGAGCCCAGGTGACCTACCTGTGTTCTACAGCAGCAACTATGAACCCATGCGATGCCAGATCAATGCCAATAGCAGAATAAATTGTCCTTCAAAACAAAAAGAGGAAAGCATTGAACTACCAGCCAGGCTTAGGCAGGGCCCGCTAATAAGCCTGGGAACATGGAGGCCGTTATACCCCCATAGTAGTGCCAGGGGGTAAACCAGATAGCTGTGATTCTCAAAGAGGGCAGCTCTGCCCCTCAAGGGATATTTGACCATGTGTAGCGGTATCAGGACTGGGTAGAGGGTGCTACTGGTATCTAGTGGGTAGAGGGACATATCCTACAGCGTGTAAGACCACCCTCTACAAGAAGAAATGGTTTTCTGTGAAACGTCGGGAGTCCCAAGATCGAGAAACCCTGATGCGGTGATTCTAAGCATTGCTTTTGAGAAGGCTTTAATGTTGGCCCTCCTACTTATCAGCTATATGACTTTAGGTAATTACATCATTGAATCTTTGTCGGCACCTGTAAAAGGGGACTAATACTGCCTTTGCTTTAGAACAGTTGTGAAGTTCTCATAAGACCGCATACGTAGGAAGGCAGTGCAGTGTGGTGCTTAGGAGAAGGGGACCTACAGTCTGATCCCTGCATTTGAATCCACCACTGATCAGCTGTCTGCCTTGAATAAGTCACTGATCTTTCCTCTGTCATGGTAGGGTACCTGGTGGGATTACTCTAACTATCAAGTGAGTAATACATTTTCAGTGCTCGTAAATATGTCTAAAACAGGGGAAAGACTGAACACATGGCAACTCTTAGTTAAATGATTGGACACAAAGAATCATGTGCTAAGCAACTGCATTCATACCCCCTTTCCATTCTTCATTCTGCACTAGCTTCACATTTCATTCATTCAATAGGAAATGGCAATAGAGAGCCAAACGGAGGTAGTAGGAATTCCATCTTCTACCGTTGAAGACACACAACCTACTCAAGAAGGGATCAGCAAACCTTCTCTGTGAAAGGTCAGGATGTGAATATTTCCAGTGGGCAATATAATAACTGTCACAGCTACTCAACTCTGCTGTCATAGCACAAAAGTAGCTGCAGATAATGCAAAAGGTGGAATGAATGTGGCTGTGTTTCAATAAAGCTTTATTTATAGAAACAGGCAGCAGGCTGGATTTGCCAACCACTGGTTAAGTAGAAATTAAAAAACTAGTTAGACTACAATTAAAGTACCAAAGATCATTTCTTTTTATTTATCTATTTATTGATAGAGAGAGAAAGAGAAAGAGAGAGAGCATGAGCAGAGGGAGAGCCAGAGGGAGAGGGAGAGAGAGAGAATCTCAAGCAGACTCCCCACTGATCATGGACCCTGCTGCAGGACTCGATCTCACCACCCTGAGATCATGACCTGAGCTGAAATTGAGAGTTGGACACTTAACCCACTGAGGCTGCCAGGCGCCCCCTGAAGATAATTTCTTATTGCAGATACCACCCAACTTCTTGCCAGCTAAAAGCCACCTATTTCTGAAAGTCTTATAATCCTCTGAGGTAGAAAAAAGTGTAGGCAGCTGAGAAGATGGAAGAGGAGAGGGTGTGGAGGTCATGCAAATGTGCCAGTCAGAGGTCATGCCATAGAGCGCATAGCTGACTAAAGACCCCACCCAGCCTCTGCCCCTCTAGGTCCACCACCACCAGCTAAGCTTCCTGTGGGATGCACCCAGTGACTGGCACAGCGTGGGTACTAATGTAGGCCCATTCTGGTGAGATGCAGGACTCCTTTGATGAGCAACTTCTGGTCAAGCACTCCCTCAGTTGGCCTGGTCCCATCTCTCCTTGAAGTGTGCTGTAATCTGAGACTCTTCATACCCAGTCTCTCCATTCCCCATCTCCTTCCCATGTGTTCAAGCTGCATCATGATCTGAAGGTTCTATCTTTTCCTGCTCGGTTCCCTCTAGCCTTCACAGACATTTCTCCCAATAAATATCTTTCACAGGTAACCCAATCTTGGTGTCAATTTCTCAGAAGACCCAACCCAGGGGATGATTTTGAGGGTGTAAATATTATAATATAGAAGGGTGACAGCCAAAAATGTAAACCCTTCCCTTCTTGTCATGAGGCTGGTCTCCATGAGCTAGAAGGAGGGATCAAACTACTTGACAAGATAGGACTGGACTGATCAACGGACCACAGCCAATGTTTGAGGAACCCCAATTCCTCCAAGATGGGGGCCAGTGTGATACTCTAAAATCTGTTCTTCTTTTTTGGGGGGGGAATGCATTCGGTCATTGGTCCTTGGGAATTAAAATTGTTCAGCCTTTCAAACATTACCGGAATGCTCCAAGACCATGAGAAAAAACAATTAGTGGATATTTTTCACCAGTCCTCAGAGGGGAATTCCAGTCTGCGGGAGTTGTCATTGAACCTAGACAACAATGAGAGATGATAATTAGTGTTCTCTCTGACTTGAATGTTGCTGGTTAATTTAACTTACATCTTCTTAGTGCAAATCCTGACCTGTGGAATTTATATTTATGTTTTTAGGTATTACTAGTAAATTCATTAAAAAGCCTGCTACTAGATACCTACCAACCAAGGACCTGAAGCATGGAGTTTTCCCCAAGATCATAAAATCATTAATCATCAGTTCCCCACTGCTAGCTCTGTGCTTAAGATGAGACACTTCCCTACCTACAGGTGTATTTAGAAAGGCTATTCTTTAGTACCAATGCCAGGTGTTGGCCAAACTTCAAAGGGAATATTCTGAAACTGAACTGAACCTCAGGAGCATTACACCGAGAACCAGAATCTTCGAATCAGGGACTCCTTTCATTCTAACTGGCTTATGATCTAAAGAAACAGACCATGGACTTCATACTCAGATGTGGTTTTGGACGCAGCTCTGTCACCTACTATTGACCTTGAGCAAGTTACAAGAACTCTCTTGAGTTTCAGATTCCCCTTTTTGTAAAACGGAGCAAATGGTATCTTCCAGGGCTTTTGTGAGAATGTTGTCTAAGTAGGGACTATATGCAAAGCACCCATCTCGTGACACAGTAAGGGGCTCAAAATACGGAAGATGTTGCCTTCCTTCACTTCTCAATCGCTGTTGTCGTTACTATCTTCAGTCACTTGGGTTCCATTTTCTCATTTATAAAACAGAGATGCAGTCATGAAGATCGGATGGGATGATCACTCTGGAAGCGATTTATAACTTATTCAGCACCATAAAGACCTGTAGTTCTATTTCCATCATTTCTGTTATAAAGTGGTTTTTAAGAAAACTCCAAGGAGACGTTTAAAATAAATGCTGTTGTAGGTAGTTCTGAGAGAGAGGTTTGAAGATCTGGTTAACACTGGCCCCACAGTACTGTCTGATCAAACAGATAACATATTAGTGATCTGTAGACAAACGAAGCCATCAACGCACAGAAGATGGTGTTGGTGAGAGGAGCTGGTTCCTTGCGGGTGGGCGAGGGGAAGGAGAGTAGTCTCCTTGCTTACCATAGGTGAGGAATTAGCTTTCACTTCCCTACAGAGCATCCAGGGCACTGGGTACCTCAGCCAGCCTGCTACTTACTCACCGGATTATTGCTTCCCCACAGTATGTAAGCGGGAACATTAAAGACCAGCCAGACACAGATATTACAGCCAGTCGGAAAGTCTGACACTTTCTGTCCCTCCACCTACCCCAATATATGCAGGACAAACAAAATGAGAACCCTTGATTCTCGGATAGTCACCTGGGCTTTTAAGAAAGACTTTGTCATCTTAAGAGGTTTAGACTGGAGAAAAAAATCTACTTTGATCCTCGCCTGAAACTTTTGCGTTTTCAAGGTTTTCATATATTCTAGAGCCTACAAAGCAGGATCAACGGAAATCTTACCAAAAAACAAGCTCAATATTTTGCCCATAAGCCAGTGCGTTCCAAGATATTTACTAAGACCAAAAAAATATTCTTTGTTGGGGATCCAAAGGGTGTCAGAGTGGTGCTCGTCCTCTTGGGAAGGATAATACAAACGCAAGAAAGTGCCCTGTAGAGGAAAGGAATGTACTTTTAGTGAGGTTGCTTCTCCGTTCTGTTCCGATGGCTATTTTGCATACTTAATTAGTGGAGACCCAGATACCTCTGTTGTTCACAGAGAGGTCGAGAGAAAAGTTTTTAAGCTGCTGTGGTGATTAAAAACAGTAGACAGAGAAGCAAAATAGAACAATATGCCTTCGGAGTGAAAAGAAAGTATGAGCAGGCTGGTTTCAACCATTTAGGAAGGGGAAAATAAAGAGAGTTTATAGGTAAATTAGTCCCATGACAACAACAAGTTGGGGGATGACTTAACCAGCGAAAGGCTTCCTAGACAAGACAAATGGCAAAATGAGTCATTCTCAGGTCAGGGCAAGGGCCAGTTTCAAAGCCTTCTAGTGGGCAATAGTCACAGTCAGTACTCGAATATAAGGATAAGCGGTATTAATCAAAGCGTTACCTTCTTTGTATAATCAAACATCAAATCTGTACAACCGACAGAATAAGGTCCATTTCCTTTGGGAATTTTAGACTGGCCCACACTTGCAGCAGCCATCAGAGCTTGTAGTTTATTGGCCCATGCTGAAAAAAAGGTAAATATTATCTCACTGCCATTCATTACACTCCCGACTTTATTATGCAAAAAGAAATTCCAAGGCAATCAAGTTACATCTCTTAGTTTCTGGCCTCCTTCATTTCTTTACCCAAATAGTACAATACACAAATAATTATTGAGGGCCCAGTGGAAGCAAAGTATTGTGTGGCAATAAAGATAGAGGTGGACATAGCCCTTCCCCTAAGGTGCTTAAGGCTATCACCTCCTAACACTTAGAGCCTTGCCCTTAGCTTCCACTCTGATCCAGATCACGTCAAAGACCGCTTCCCCAGTCTGGTTTTTCCCAAACAGGAACCTTACCTCACATTTCGGATTTGGGCTTACAACTTCCTGTTGGGTGCCTCCACCCGCTGTCCTTCCCGTTAGGAACATTAAGGCCAATGGTCCAAAGTAAGACTGAATGGCCATCTCCCAACTCTTCCTCCTCATCCTTTAACCACACAGCCTGCAACTCCAGCATTTCCTATCTCGTGCATCCCAAGCCAGAAACTCAGGAATCAGCCCCCTACCTCCTTCTCATCAACCCCCTACATCCAACTAGATCTCAATTTCTAACATTTGTTTTTAGCTTAGAATTCTCTCTCCAGTATAGCCCTGGTCCCCTAGCTCAGCTGTGTATTTACACATTCACGGTCTCTTGACCAGAGAGCTGTCCTCTCTCCTAACTGTCCTATTCATCTTGGATCTTGACCCCTTCAAATGCATCCTTTACACAATGCTTGGAGTGATTTGAAGCACAAATTTCACCAGGCAATGCTTCTGGTAATTTTTCAATGGCTGCCTATCACCAAGTGGGTACTTCTTTTTTTTTTTTTTTTTAAAGATTTTATTTATTTATTCGACAGAGATAGAGACAGCCAGCGAGAGGGAACACAAGCAGGGGGAGTGGGAGAGGAAGAAGCAGGCTCATAGCAGAGGAGCCTGATGTGGGGCTCGATCCCATAATGCCGAGATCACGCCCTGAGCCGAAGGCAGACGCTTAACTGCTGTGCCACCCAGGCGCCCCACCAAGTGGGTACTTCTGAAGGGGGAATATATTGGAAACTTTTTGGAAGGCAGTTCGTAGGGCCGTATGTAAATCTACACACGCCTTCCTACGCTATGTCCACTGCAGCTGGAGGCACAGATGTGGCCTATCCTTCCAGCGCTCCAGGGTTGAAATGTACAGAGTTCGCAGGAGCACACGTCACATCTCAAGTTCCTGGGCACCGTAAGAAAGCGGTCTGAAGGTCCCCTGCCTTGTACTCTTTTGCTTTTTCCTTGAAGTTACCCACCTCCCACAGGCCCAGCAGAGCTACACACTGAGCCATTTGCCGCCTCTGCACCTTAATAAATTCTATTTCCTGTGTTTGAAATCCCAATGGCAAACTCCTGTTCAACTTTCAACATCTTGATCGGATGTCAGGTCTTCTCAGAAGCCTTCCCGCACTCCCCAGACTTAATCATTTCATCTCAGTATTAAATCAGTTCCCTGTATATATTTTTATCATTCTTCTTATCCTATATATTAAAGTGAGGTGTTTGCATACTTTGTCTCCCACACGAGGCTATTTCTTAAGAGCTGTATACATCCTCAGATCTTAATGCTGGCACACAGTTGGTGCTCCATAAATATTTGTGAAAGTGAGCCGAGCTAAGCTGTTCATTGCCACTGGGCTCTCATTTGCATGAAATGCTTTATGGTATATATCCTTTTTCCCACCCACTCTTGAAACTGTTTCTCCCTCTTTGGTGCTAAAACTCTTCAACATACCTGCAGTTGTATCCGTTCTCCTCCTTTCTACACCCCACGCAAGTCCATATTTACTTGTACGGTGGTGAGTCCCAATATCACTATATCCGGACTCTCACTTTTCTTGATTCAGCTTGCCTACTTGTTTTCTTCTATTGGACTGTGAGAGTCTATTTCTCCACTAGACAGACTCCTTCAAGCTTTCCATCCCATTCTGCCTCTGCCACTGAGACACTTGGAGCTATGTCAGATATGGAAATTACATCGATATCATAGGGCATCACCCAGAAAGGTTTTGAGTTATAAGAAGCCCATCTTTCATGTAGGTGACTCATGTGTGAAGACCTGCCAGTGACGAGCCCTTCAATACATCAGGCTTGCGACTCAAAGCCAGTCCACGGATCAGCATCACTGGTGTCCGCTGGGAGCTCGGGAATGCACGATCTTCAGCCTTAGCCCAATTCTACTGACTCAGAAAAGCTGTGCCTATTAAAGTTTAGAAAGCACTAGGCAAAGGTACCAGAGTGCCTAGTCTGACACACAATTCACAGTCCAAAGGCAAGCAGGGAGTTCCAAGGAAGGGAGGAGATGAATGGACCTGGGGTATTAGAGCCAGGTGGTCTATTCCGCATTCCAGCTAGACCTCTGATGCTATGAGGCTCCCGCCTAGGCCATTTACTCCCCTCTCTTATCCTCATTTGTGAAGTGAGGCAAAAAGCACTTGCCCACCCGCAGGACAGCTGCAAGAAGGAAGTGATAATGGGAGTCAAGTGCCCAGCACGGAACACAACACATAATCAGCAGACAGCCGATGCTACGTGTCCCTTACCTAGAGTTAGTTAACTCTGGCTACCCCAAATTTAAGCCCTTAGAGGAGTGTTAGTAGATGTAAACTAGACCATACCATTTTCCCTTTGGGCAGATTCAAAATCCAAGGTGTTTCCTCAGACAGTAAAAAAAAAAAAAACAAAAAAAAAAAAAAAAAAAAAAAAAAAAAAAAAACAAAAAAAAAAAAAAAAAAACAAAAAAAAACTTCACCCATAAGGCTAACATTTTCAGGTCTACTTAGAAAGGCTCCTTCTTTCCCATTTAAGATTGTCTACCAAGCCATGCTTTGCAGTGTAACCGGGAGACACCCGTCAATAGGGAGACATCAGACCTGGCTTTCCCTCCTTGGGGAGCAGCCGTGTTCTGCTGTGCCGCCCCCCACATCAGCCATGATGTGACGGTAGCCGGTTTGAGGGGGAGGACTCTGGCTCACAGAGTTTGAGGAGGAGCCCCAGAGAGACCACAGCTGCCTTGGCGGTACTGCCTCTGGAAGTAGGAGTTCAGTTCTAGAGCCGTGGGAGGGTTCCGAGTCACACAGGGTTTCTCTTGTGAGATCTCAGTTCCACATAGGCTCTGGGAACCTTGCTCAATCACCTGGGAGTACCCTGGTTCTCGAAAACCTGCCCTACCGCAGAGCCTCCTCACTCAGCATTCAGGAGCCACAGGTCAAGGTGAGGCTATAGGGCTGCCTATTCCAAGACACTTGACCCCTCAGGAAGCCTGGAGCTGCCCCGGGTTGGGGTGTAGGTCTTCAGAGCCCCGCGGCTGTCCAGTGCCAGAGCGGTTGTAGGAAAGTTTCATTGGCCTGCAGCTAGTCCAGTCATGGTCCTGGATTTCCGGTTCTCGAACCATCTGTTAGATCAGGGCTCATCATGAAGGATGAGGCAAGAGGAGGCTTGTCAGGTCGAATGGCCACCGTCTAGAGGATACAGTTTGTGGTTCAGAACTTAGACATGTCACGTCCTATTCTTCTTCAACTTTCATTTAAGAGGAGCACTGGAACCTCTTGAGTGCTATGAATCTTGTTACACGTTTCCGGTGGTGTTCAGTTGTCAAGTATTCCTGGTATTCATCCTTGGGTTTTGAGACGGATTGTATACATGCTAGGAACATGACATCTTGTACAGCTTTACAACCTCCACTCACAAAAAGGACATCTCTAGCCCATACTTGACCTACGTAACCATGCTTTCTATATATTCATTTGGTTAGAAGAATATAAATAATCACCTATTACTTTAATCCTTTATTTAATACATGATTTCTAATAATTTACAAAATACTTTTGCATTCATTCCTGAGTACTGAGAATGGGGCGCTGGGCTCAAGGCTGGGGCTCCAAAAAGGAATAAAGCAGTGTCTCTTTCCCCAAGTTCCTGCCAGTCCAATGCCAGCTTTCCAATGATTTTCAAACATGAGGGGGATATAAAACATGCTTGAAATTTGCACCCTTGACCAATAAGAAGTGCATGATGTCAGTGTGTCCTCGCTGATAATCTGCTCATCATGTGAGATGCTACTTGTTTCCAATCCTTGGAAAATACGGTAATGGGAAACTTAATTTTTAACTAGGCTGGAAGCTCTGTGAGGCTTGTCCACAAGCTCACAGTCTCAGTCACGAGGGCCTCAGCTTCCGGGTAAGTGTTGTTGAATGAGTGCGCCTGTGAGATATTATGCCATTTCCTGTGCAAATGTAGGTACAACACATAGTCCTTTCCACGGATGCCTTTACTTCCCTAACTATGAAGCAGGGCAATATTTATCAGGCGCAGGGTTATGAAAGCTCTTTTGTAATTGTTACAAGGAGGAGTCACCCATCAAACCTGAACAGCTAGTCCAGAGTGACCAGCTGTGTGGCCACAGGCAGAATGACACCATGCAGAAGCCACCCACACGGTCCACCTGACGGGGAGCTGGAAGGAGAAGATTACGCATCACAACGCTCTGCGATTTGCAGGCATTCGCAACGCTCCAGAAGCCATCTCTTTGCAGCAAAGGTCCTTCTTAGTGATGGCAGACGTACTTGTCTAGAGATGGCTGCCTCACTCTGGCCACCTCTTCTGGGCTTGACTAAACTTCCCCTCCTCTGCTTTCCTCCCACCACAAGGTAAGAAAGAGCAAGAGATGCACGTCTGTTCTCACCGGGAGTTCTTCAGGTTGTGCCTACCTCTCCTAGTGATGACAGAGAAAACACCGTTTCCCTCTGGACCCCAAGACCCTACCTTGCCATGTTCCCAATCTCCTTCCAGTACTAACCAGGACCACACCTGTTGATCAAGACAACTGCCTGTCCTGCCCCTGTGTGGGAGCAGGTTTTGCGGTTGCCTCTGAGGGAACTCCAGCGGGGTTGTGTCACTGCACCTGCGTGGGAGCAGGTCATGGCGGCGAGAAAGACAAGGGGCCGGGTTGAGGAAGTTCTCCACAGTGGTTGAGAGCTGAGCATCCAGTGTGTCTGAAAATGCCTCACCCTGATTCTGTCCTGAAGTCATGATGTTGAAGATGACAGGAGCTTCTTCAGTTTCGGTTGGAATGAGGGGAAACTGAGGCCCTGTCCCCTACCCCAGGAGAACACAAGGTCTCCATGAGCCTCTTGGTAATAAAACTTGGTGAGATGTCCCCACGTACACCTGCTCTGGGGCCAGTGGAGTCTGGCAACGAGTCGGCTGCTCAAGCCTAGAACAAATAGCCCTCTTACCTGATGATCTAATATGGGCAACAGGATTGAGGTCTTGCCAGTCAATAGGATGGACCAGTGCAAGGCAGCTGCAGAGGCAGAAAAGCGCATGCAGTTTGGGTGGCAACATCTTGCAAGCTGAGAGTGGTTTCAGCGTCACCTTCTTCAAGGCAGGTTATTAAAAGAAAAAAAAAACATGCAATAAAGAGGACTTAAATAGGCTGACAAATCAGTGCGATTAAGGTACTAGCAACACGACTTTACGAATTATTAAGGGAAGAAGGCACCTGGAAAGGACGGAACATGCATTGTCTGAGCTGGGCTTTTGAAAGGCATCGGAGCGGCAAAATCCTTGGTAATGCTGGGATTGTAGAGCATGGAAATAACACTTCTAGCAGTCATAGCAGGGCTCTGCTCACTCATTCTCTAACTCTGTAGCAGTCTGGTTTGGTCATAAAGAATAGCATCAAGGGGCGCCTGAATGGCACAGTCGGTTAAGCAGCCAACTCTTGGTTTCAGCTTGGGTTGGCATCTCAGGGTCGTGAGATCAAGCCCTGCATCGGGCTCTGTGCTCAGCACGGCGTCTGCTGGAGTCTCTCTCCCTCTGCCCCCTCCCCGAAATAAATAAATAAATCCTTAAAAAAAGAATAGCGTCAAAATGTAACAATTATAACAGTCACAAATCACAATCATAATACCATCCACAGCATGCCTAGTGCAGGAGTGAACAGTCCATAAGTTCTGGCTAATGTTTCCATCACAATTATAAGATGATTATATTGCTACAGCTGTGACTGTTTTGGTGCTGATGACATTTTATTTTTGGTGATCTCTGAAATCTTCCTACACTGAAACCTTCCCACAGGCAGAGGTCGGGTCTTACGTACCATTCCCACTGCCTAACAGAGGGCCTTGCATGAGGTGGTGTTGCATGAATGTTTACAGAATTCATGAATGAATATTTGTAGTCCTACAAACAGCATATTAGACTCATGATAACAAGAAATGATATTACAGTTGGGGGCTATGATTACATCTTTTTTTAAAATAATTTTTATTTTGTTACATTAGTCACCATACAGTGCATCCCCAGTTTTTGATGCAATGTTCCATGATTCATTATTTTATGCTAACATCTTATTAGCAAAAACTATCTTGCATTGGTGCATCGCCTTCCCCCTTCAGAATTTCTCCCTTCAAAAGACTGAATTGTCTCTTCACTGATAGTAATTTGCCAAGGGATTTTTTCCAGATGCAGTTCTATGCTTGAGTACATACCTGCATGTATGAATACATACACACATACACACACTCACACACACACATACACATACACACACACACACATACACACATACACTCACACATACACACACATACACACACATACACACGCACACACATACACACACATACGCACACACACGCACACACATACACGCGCACACACATACACACATACACACACACAGGCACACACATACACACAAATACACATACACATACACATGCATACACACACATACACGCATACACACGCATACACACATGCACACACATACACACACATACACACATACATACACACACATACGCACACATACACACACGCACACAAAGACACATACATACACACACATACACACACATACACACATACACATGTGTACGTATAAATATACGTATATAAAATATATAGTTTTAAAATTCGTTTGCAGTATTTCAAGTTACACTTTAAATCTGATAGTATGTTTAGAGTCTTTTCATATGAGTACACGGCACTGTAATTTGTCTATTTATTTTAAAACGGCACTTAGGAATTGCTCAAAAAAGTTTGTTCCGTGGGGCCCCTGGGTGGCTCAGTCACTAAGCACCCAACGTTTGGTTTTGGCTCAGGTCGTGATCTCAGGGTCGTGAGATCAAGCCCCACATCTGGCTCTGCCCTCAGCATGGAGTCGGCTTGAGATTCTCTCCTTCTCCCTTTGCCCCTCCCCTTGTTCTTGCTCCCTCACTTTCTCTCAATAAATAAATAAATAAATAATTTTTTTAAGTTTGTTCACTACATAAATAACAATGTTGCCAACATTTGAAGGCTTAATACGTGCTCAGCATTTTTCGGTTTCTGGCACATGTTACCTTCTTCAGTCATCACTACAAAATCTGTTAGGGAGATTTAATTATCCCTATTGTATTGATGAGGAAATCGAGGCAAGGAGAATTTTTTTTCTTAAAATTTGTTTTTAAAGATTTTTTATTTATTTGACAGAGATAGAGACAGCCAGCGAGAGAGGGAACACAAGCAGGGGGAGTGGGAGAGGGAGAAGCAGGCTCATAGAGGAGGAGCCTGACATGGGACTCGATCCCATAACGCTGGGATCACGCCCTGAGCCGAAGGCAGACACTTAACTGCTGTGCCACCCAGGCGCCCCCGAGGCAAGGAGAATTTAACTGACTTGTCCTTATCACACAGCTAGTAAGGACTGGAGACGGGGCTTGAACCCAGACTCTCTGAGTCCCTGCTTTTAACGACGACACACCAACTTTGCGTAGCACCATTTCTCTTCACCCTCAAATGATAATCTAAAGTTAATGAGCACAACGGTTCTTTTACGGATGCTAACGTGTTCAGGAGCTTCCTGGATTGAAAAGATGACTTAATATAAATTGTTCTCTGAAGAGATGAGCGCCGGTCTCATTGTTCTTGCCCTGATTTGTATTTGGAACAACACACCAGAACCCTTGGAATCCGCAGAGTGCTGTGTCTGAATGCAGAGAAACAGCTCCTGAGGTTCCCAAAGCAGCAACAGGAGCAGCTGACCTGAGTCAGGCAGCGTACTCACCAGCCTCCAGCACTCCCCTGCTGTTGGACAGTCACAACGGGGTTTGTCATCAAATAGCATCATGCACAGAAAGCATTTACAGGGACCTGAGCAGAGGGCTTGAGAAAATTCCACCCGTGGTGCTTACAGCCCATGACTGAATAGGAGGAGTGTCATTTGGCCATTTGGAAAATCACGGGGGACGAAGATGAGGAAAAAGGAAGGCAAAGTGAAACACACAGGGACGGCAACAGGGATTTTTTGGGAACACCACATTAACCCAAAGAAAGTTAGTTTGCCCACAGTTCCTTGGTGTTTGGGACATCCATCGTGTAACAACCTCAGGAAGAGTTAGAGAAGCCAGTTGTGGGAAGGGCTTCGGCAAGTCCTCCAAGCAGGACTGGGGTGCTCGGCCCTCCCCAGGCTTCCTACGAGACTTATGCCACTGCCATGACCTGCCGTCCTCAGAGTGAAGCAGGGCCGATTTAAGGCCAGGTGAAATGTGCACTGGAGTTCCAACCCTGAGCTCATGCAAGCTATAATGGCTCTGGGGGAACCTTTGGACATACTGCCTGGGGCGCCTGGGTGGCTCAGTTGGTTAAGCGTCCCACTTTTGATTTTGGCTCAGGTTGTGATCTCAGGGCCTTGAGATCAAGGCCCAGTTCAGCTCCAAGCTGGGTGCAGAGCCTGCTTAAGATTCTCTCTCTCTCCCTTTGCGCCCCCACCTCCCACCCCAGCTCATGCTCACGTACTCTTAAAAAAAAAAAAAAAAAAGCATATTGACTGATTCCTGAGTCCCACCCCAGACCTACTGACTCAGAATCTTCAGGCATGTCTGGGCATCTGCACTTTAGCTCCTGAGGGATCCCCACACAGCCATGCCCAGAATGTACTATTTGGAAACTGCTGCAATAGAACGAAAAGAGTACTATTTGTTTATTATTTTTATTTATGTATTTATTTATGTATTTATGTATTTATTTATTTATTTTTTATATTTTTATTTAAGTAAACTCTATTCCCAACGTGGGGCTCAAACTCACGAACCCGAGATCAAGAGTCACACGCTCTACCGACTAAGCCTCCCGGGTGCCCAGAGAGTTTACTATTTGTTTAGAGGTTCTCACCAGGCTATCACATGTGCTGTCTGATCTCATCCTCAAAGTGGTAATCCTCTAAGTAATTATATGATTGGCTGCCTTATTCATTCATTCACTCGTTCATGTATTCATGTACTCAATTTTCTGAATGGCAATGTGTCAGTCTATGCGTGGGATCAAAAGATTTCTAAAATTTTTTTTAAAAAAGGTTTTTAGTCATTCGTATGTCTTCATTGGAAAAGTGTCTGTTCATAGCTTCTGCCCATTTTTTTTTATGTGATTATTTGTTTCTTGGGTATGGAGTTTGAGAAGTTCTTTATAGATCTTGGATCTTTTATCTGTAGTGTCATTTGCAAATATCTTTTCCCATTCCGTGGGTTGCCTCTTTGTTTTGTTGACTGTTTCCTTTGCTGTGCAGAAGACATATGAATGGCTAACAGACACATGAAAAAATGTTCAACTGTCATTAGTCATCAGGGAAATGCAAATCAAAACCACATTGAGATACCACCTTACACTAGTTAGAATCGCAAAAATTGACAAGGCAAGAAACAACAAACGTTGGAGAGGATGTGGAGAAAGGGGATCCCTCTTACACTGCTGGTGGGAATGCAAGTTCGTACAGCCACTTTGGAAAACAGTGTGGAGGCTCCTTAAGAAATTAAAAATAGAGCTACCCTATGACCCAGCAATTGCACTATCAGGTATTTACCCCAAAGATACAGATGTAGTGAAAAGAAGGGCCATATGCACCCCAATGTTCATAGCAGCATTGTCCACAATAGCCAAACTGTAGAAGGAGCTGAGACACCCTTCAACAGATGAATGGATAAAGAAGATGAATGGATATATACAATGTAATATTACTCAGCCATCAGAAATATGATTACCCAACATTTTGCAGCAACATGGATGGGACTAGAGGAGATTATGCTAAGTGAAATAAGTCAAGCAGAGAAAGACAATTATCATACGGTTTCACTCATCTGTGGAACATAAGGAATAGCAGGGAGATCGTTAGGAGAAGGAAGGGAAAAATGAAGGGGGGGTAAACAGAGGGGGGAATGAACCGCGAGAGACTATGGACTCTGGGAAACAAATTGAGGGTTTTAGAGGGGAGGGAGAAGGGGGGATGGGCTAGCCCGATGATGGGTATTAAGGAGGGCACATGTTGCAATGAGTACTGGGTGTTATACGCAAACAATGAATCATGGAACACTACATTGAAAACCAAGGATGTACTGTATGGTGACTAATATAACATAATAAATAAATAAATAAATAAATAAATAAATAAATAAATAAATAAAGGTTTTTAAATAAATGTGATTTTTATCTTCAAAATTCCAGTGGGCTGAGAGACTTTCAGACGATTGTGATGAACGCTGTAACAGACTCCTTACAAAATGTCACGGGAATAAAGGTGCAGTGGACATAACCGAGAAGCAGATATTAGCACCCTGCATTTTTCATTTTGGGGGAAGAAGATCAGTGAAAGACAGGCTGCAGCTCCAGCCTGAAGTCACACGGTCACCATCTGCGGGCAGGACTGGAGGGCAGGTCTTCTTCCTTTGAGCCCAGCGTACCGAGTGACAGAAGGACCCAAATGGGCTCGCTCTCCTTCCTCCACCTTCCCAGCGCCACAGAAGGCACTGCCCTCCACGGCTGCCTCAGGCTGTGTGCTCCGTGGGGGGGAAAGCTGGGCCAAGACTGTCCCCCGCTGGTGGCAAGACAGCTGGGTCCAAAGCAGTGGGCAGTCATCACCAAGGTTTCCCTACAGTCAAGAAAGGAGGCCTCCTCTGGGCCTGGCTCCTCAAGGGCAGCAAAGAGGAAGGCGCTTCCCTCCTCAGCGAGCAGAGGCTCCTGTGTCTGGGCAGAGTCCGGCCACGGAGCCACCAGCCACACAGAAGTCCGCCCCCTCCGCCCTCGCAGCCGTACAGGTCTCCGTGTGGGCACCTGGCAGCCGCTGCTACGAGGCTCTGTGGACAGAATTGCTTCACCCGGAACCCTGTGAGCAACTCCAGGGCAGGGATCGGTCTCACGGGTCACTTACTGTTGTGTTATTGTTAGGTTATCTCAACAAAGGGCCCAGTAGACAGCAAGCCGTAGGAAATACTTCTTGAATGAGAAGGAAGGATCCTATCTTCTTTTTGGCGTGGGCTACCAGGTAGCCCAGAAACACATGCCCAGATGATTTCACACCAGGGGTGACTTTTCCAGACACTGAAATGGGTAGGGGTCAATTACTTGGGTGTCATCGCCTAGAAACCAACTCCCTGGGTCTGAATCCTTACCTTGATGCTAGTAGTGTGACCCCCCGCAAACTAAGGAATCATTCTGTGCCTTATTTCCTCATCTGTAAAATGGGGCTGAGGATAATGACAGCACAAGGTTAAATGATGAATATATGTAAAACAGTGTTTTTGCATATAGCTAAATGCAAATGTTAGCATTCTCATTTTGCATTGCTACCAGCATGCCTTGCCCCTAAGTAAGTAGTTACTTAATAAATATTAAAGGAATAAAAGCTAGTGCATCAATCAAGACCGTGAGATGGGAACAGGAAGGCATCCTTGATCATCATCCCCTTTGTCCACTGGTGGTTTGCCAAATAGATCTTATAGTTTCATCAAGGGCTCTAACAACCCCTAAACACTGTAACTAGCATTTCTCCTATATTTCTTGGGGGAACTTTGTATTCATTGGCCTTCTTCCCTCTGCAGCCTGCAAGGGCCCTCATAAGGCCAGGGTACCTCTTGTTCTCTACCACCTGCTTCTTAAGACTTAGGAAATGTTCCTCCCTTCAACTCTTTACCTGACTTTTCAAGGTAACAGCTCCCTAGTCTAACAAGCTGCTAAGAGGTTCTGGTTTCCTCATCAACTTCCAAATAACAGCCCTTTCTTTTAGCCAAGGTCTCCTGGGGACATCCTATCAAAGCCCCTGAAAATTTACTCTAAAGGAAAGAATCATATACTTTGGGGAAGAAGTGCTTTGGAGAAAAAAAGGCCTTTCAAAGTCCTTCAAGTCTGATCCTGGGGGCAGTAATCCACTCTGGCTACCCCAGCATCCTCTGGCAGCCAAGCTTCCATTCAGCACTGCTGCGAAGGAGAGAAAGTCTGTAAACTAGGCGTCTGAATTATTCAGAGCACAGTTTGCCATGTAACTTCTGTAGTCTGAGAGAGCTGGGTAATAGATAATATTTAAGGGATGCAAACAGTTCTATTCTGGAGATGCAACCTCTTCTCATCATTAAAAACAAAAACGGGAAATGTGTTCCTTTTTTGAAACCATTTTTTTTTCTCTATGCTTGGGACAATAGAAGCCAGTCCTCTTTCAGGAGGTTTAACAGTGAATGGGCAATTCTGGGCAAGAAGCCCTTTTAAAATTAAACTAGTGATGTTCTACAAAAAGCTGTAGTGAGAACACCCTGGACCCGGAGGGAGACTTGATGAAGCATGCTTCTGGAAGCATCGACCAACGTTCCTGCTTAGCATATCACAGGCATCTGAGAAGAGACTCAGGGATTGGTTTTCCAGTGTCTCAACTTGTTGGCTTTGGTTTTTGTCTGCTTGAATACTAGCAGAAACTCCTAAAGAAAAACAAAGAAGCATTTTGACTGCAACTCAGACCCTCTGAATCCAAAACCTGATTCCTGATTTAGTTAAGAAATTTAAAAAGGTGAAATGAGGTATCAACGACTGTCACTGAGCACCTACTATGTGCCAACGCTGTCTGGCTATGTACGTAATGTAATCGCTGGTCCTTACAATGAGAAGAGTTAGGCAGGTGCTATTACCCCCATTTTACAGTTAGCAACACTGAGGCTTGGAGTGATTTACTGACTCCAATGACTGGTAGGTTTTGGAGGCTTGATCAACAAGCCCAGCCCTGTGAGGTATCTGGATAGAAACTATCAGTATAATATGCTCTCATTTTCATTTAAAGGTGTGTGTTTATACACAAGTAGGAAAAAAAAAGTCTAGATGAATATAAAGCTAGAATGTTTTCAGTGGTTATATTTAAGAGGCAGGATTATAGGTCGTTCTGGTTTTCTTTATAACATGTACTTTGCTAATTTGTCAAAAAGCAACATGCACTGCTTGAGTGGAAGAAAAATAAAAGAAAAACCCAAAACCCTAGCTCTTTACTTGAGCACCAAAATGTAAACAAATAGCTTCCTGTCAGAAAGAAGCTGGACCCTTAGAGATTTTTGGCCCAAGTCAGAGATAATACTAATTTGAGGCTTTGTTTTGGAGCAGTAATTTTAGGAGAAAGGTGTGCTTCATTTCATTTTGAAAGTCTGGGGGGGGCACCTGGGTGGCTCAGTAGGTCAAACGTCTGCCTTTGGCGCCGGTCTGATCCCGAGGTCCTGGGATGGGGCTCTGAGTCCAGTCAGGCTCCCTGCTCAGCAGGGAGTCTGCTTCTCCCTCTGCCCCTCGCCTTCCTCGTGCTCTCTCTCTCTTTCACTCTCTTTCTCAAATAAATAAATAAAATCTTAAAAAAAAAAAAAAGAAAGTCTGGTGTAGGTATTTTTTCCGAAAAAAATAATCAGTGCTTTGCGGTTATTACAATTTCAAATTACTACCCATTAGCCAGGCATCGTGCCAGGCTTTTAAGAGAGTTTCAGAGTGTCAGGGGATGGGGAGAAGAGGGAGGTTTGAGGTGTAGGATGACAAACAAAAGAGAATTTATGCTTCAAAGATGCCTGGTTTTGTGCTCCAGATAAAGATAAAAAAGGGTGCCTGGGTGGCCCAGTCTGTTAAGTGTCCATGTCTTGGTTCTGCTCAGGTCATAATCTCTGGGTCCTGAGGTCGAGCCCCGCATAGGGCTCTGTGCTCAGCATGGAGTCTGCTTCAGATTCTCCCTCTCTCTCCCTCCCACTGCCCCTCCTACTCTTTCTCTCTAAAAAAACATGAAATAATAATAATAAAAACAGATGAACATAAACTACTCCAGTTCTGGTGAAACCATGAGACACTAACAAATCTAATCCCTTGTTTTACCTACAGGGAAGCTGAGGCCCCCAAGGGGGAAAAACTGGCCTGGCCCACACGGCAAATCAGTGGTCACGCTGGGATCAAAATACCCTGCCCCCCGGTCACTAGGTCATCAGGTTTGCAGCAGCAGTGAGGCCAACCCTGGACGGCAGGTGCACCTGGGCTCTTGTGGAGAACATGGGGTCCCGTCAAGCTCTGGACAAGGGCAAGAGGAAAGGCCCAAGCCTGTAATCAGAAGGATGAGCTCGGCCAGTCATTGCACATCCGAACCCTAAATCCCCCAGCTGATGAAGAGGAGCGAACACTACTTGTGTCGGAAGGTTGACGAGGTGAGGGGACAGGCCGGCACTCTCCGTGTGTGTCCTTTTCCCCTTCTTCACCGGGAACCAGCTTAGTTCCATCGGGAGCAAAATATATTAGACTCGAGAGACTACATTCTGAGAGAGAAAAGAGCCTGTGACCTGAAAGTTGGGGGTGTCCCCTGCCCAGTGGCCCAGGCAGCACAGTGCGGGCTCCCTCACCACCGCGTTCCTATTCTCTGCACCACTGACACGTGGGACCAGTCATTCTTTCTCGTGGGAACTGTCCTCGAGAGTTAGCAGCATCCCTGGACCCCAGGCACCCGAGGCCAGGAGCAGCATCCTCCCCCCTGGGCTTGTGACAAACACAGATGTCTCCAGACATCGCCAACTGTCCCCTGGGGGGTGGGGCTGCCCCTGGTGGGGAACCACTGGGCTGCATAAGGAACAAGGGGTACAGGCGGGAAGAGGGCTACCTTATCTAGGAAATGGGACAAAACCACATGCTCAGAACAGAGTTGAAAAGCATCCATTTCAGGAGAAATGACTGTAACCAGGAGCCCCCTTGCTAACTAAGCAGGTAGGCTGACCCAACGGCGTACGTCGGGTTTGTTTTACGTACGGGTTTAGGTTTACACACTTGCCTTTCATCATATCCTCCCTATAATCTAGCTGGGTATCTTCTGCCGTGATGCCCTGGATGGTTTCCTCAGCCGGAAGCCCCTGCCCCTCTCCCATATCCTTGGTCCTCCATCATGGTGTGTACTTTTCCCCGCGATGTCTCCTACCACGACAGCCTGGGCACCAGGCCATCCGCTGACCCACCCATCCATTCAAACATTTATGCAGCACCATCTGTGTGCCCAGCACCAGCACCCCTGAGTGCCAAGTGTATGGCTGGCTCCTACGATAAGCATCCTACAGCCTCTGTGTGGTCGAGACAGTACAGCAAGGACTCCAAAGCTAGGAGGAAATTTCAGTCTTGATAAATGCATTTAGAATATTTCAATCAAAAAATCTGTAAGTGAATCGCTCTAAATATATACATGGGTTTTATGTCCTTTTGGCTTAGCATCGTCTTTCTCTCGAACGGCATGCGGAGGACGGGGACACGGTGGCGTTTGCAGCCTGGTAGCTTCGAAGGTCTCCACCCTGCTCTGGCTCAGTGCTGAGGAGGCACGGAGACAGCCAGGGATTTTCGATTCCTGGCGGTGCATGGTGCTCAAAGGCATGGAAAGCCCTCCCAGCAGAGGTCACGCAGGAGCTGACGCTTGCAGGGGAAGGATCCTTAGCAGACTGACCTGAGCTGATGGGGAGAAGGAAGGCATTTCTCCCAGACGAGGCCGTACGCGAAGGCCGTGTTGTGATGCAGCCTGGCAATCAGCGAGCTGTAGGAGATGTTGGGAGGTCGGAGGCAAGAGTGGGGGGCCAGAGCACAGAGACCCTTACAAGCCGTACATCCGAGTGGACGTGTGTCTCACAGGGAGTGACACTTCCCGCCGCGTCCAGCAGCACGGGCCTTTGTCCTAGCAGGTGCCCAGCAAACATGCCCTGCGCCCATAGAAGCATGACTTCGGCCCTGCTGAATGCCGCACGTGTCCGCAGCCCAGTGACGTGTGGATGTGCGTGTTGTGTGTGCATCTGCAGTTTCAGAGGATGTCAAGTACAGGGGGCTAGAGCCTCGGCACAGCCACAGAACACAGCTGCGCCCCAGACCACACTTCAGCCTACCTGCGTCCCAGTGATTTCCTTACCCCTTAGCTCACCTCTCCCCACTTTGCTCCTTAAGTGGATGCACTCTCCTTCACGCTGCCCTCCCACTCCCTGCAACTGAAGGTGTAAAAGCTTCTTCTCCAAGGAGCACAGAAACACCAGGGACACTCCCGCTGAAGGCTTCCTCTCTGCCTTTGATTTAATTCCAGACCATGGCTCACCCTCTCCTCTCCACGACCAGCTCTCAGTCCCAGGCTCCGGCCTCATTCCTCCTCAGTCAAGGGGACCTGATCTTGATGGTAACTTCCCCCAGTGCCTCCTCAGCACCCCAAAACCGCTCTCACTTCACACCCTTATGTGACGGTTAATTTACGTGTCACTTCTTAACACTTAACACTGAAACATCTTGTCCATCTTCTTTCCCCAAATAGTTGAAGCTGCTCCTGGAAAAGGTCCACTACCCTTCACCTTTTCAAATGTCTCACAGTCCTATGTACTTTCACAACACATTCGTGTGGTTTCGAACCCAGGTCTCTAGCTTGATTTCTTAGGTAAAGCTGTTTCGCTGTTTCACGCGATTTTATTATAAGCGAACGCCAATCCTCTATGGAAGTAAGACACATTTTAGATCAATATGGCCAAACATTTCCCATATTACTAAAATGAAAACAGTGCTTCCTGCTTTTCTGAACAAAGGACTACTCTCAACCGCTGCAAGTCCCTGGCTTTCTCGGACCCTGCCTTCTTTTAACTTCGGATGGCCATTGAGATGACTGAGAGGATGATGAAGGGAGGCCTCTGAATCGAAACACAGAGGGATAATTCATAGGAAGTCTGTTAACTCCCATGGTTCTCTTTCTACAGAAAAGGACGTTTTTCTCAACCGCAGGATTCAAGTTAGCTAGAACTGAATTTACTTTTGCAAACTAGGGCCCGGAAAAATATAATATTAACTTTGGACATTTACAGCTGGAGAATCCAAGGTGACGACACATTTTGTACGGCAACGTTACTGATCATAATGTTTGAAGGTTCATTACTGACACCACCAGCCAATAGGACCTTTTCATGGAGGGAGATGTACCTGGCCAGATAGAGCAATAACTGGTAAACAAAAAGCTGGGAAACACAGGACTTATGAATTCTTTCTCTGAAATTTACCAAAGCATAGTCGGCAGTTCTAGTGCGGTTATAAATAGGTACCCTGATTCTTGGAAGGCAATCGGGCAAGCCTTAAATTGCCCATATCCTTTGATCTAGGATCAGTACACACAAAAAAATCATATTCACAGGGAAGAAAAACCCTAAAAATATAATGCATTATTGGTGTTCGTTCCAATCCTATTTATGAGAAGCAGCACACACATACACACAGGGAAAGCCTACAGAACCTCAAACAACAAGGGAATATCATCCACGGATTTTATTCAGTTATTAACATGATATTTACAAAACACTTCGTTATGACTTGGGAAACAGTTTACATGCAATTCTAATTGAAAAAAGATTATAAAATTTTTCTGTGTAAAAATTCACCCTAAAAGACTATTAATATAATAAGGGTGATGGAATTATGGTGGTATTCCCATAATGTTTCCACATTTTCTTTTACTACCAAACATATTGCCTTACTAGTTGTAAATAATTTAAAAAAGAATATTTAGTGGAGTTTGTATGATCATGAAGAGTATTTATGTTTAATATTAAGTAAAATATCATGTAGAGAATAAAGAGGATTATCCATGGTCTCAGAAACATAAAAGGCGAACAAGAAGAAGGACTGTGTATGTGGCAGGCAATAAGAACAAGAAGACCCAAAATATATAAAAGAAATAACAAATATTTACAAAGTTGACCCTCTTTGAAGAGTCTGTACTTAGAAATGGAAGGTAATTTTTTTTTTAAAGATTTTATTTATTTATTCGATAGAGATAGAGACAGCCAGCGAGAGAGGGAACACAAGCAGGGGGAGTGGGAGAGGAAGAAGCAGGCTCATAGCGGAGGAGCCTGATGTGGGGCTCGATCCCACAACGCCGGGATCACGCCCTGAGCCGAAGGCAGACGCTTAACCGCTGTGCCACCCAGGCGCCCCTGGAAGGTAATTTTTAATCCTTCCTTCTACTTTCCTCTTTTCCAAGAGAGAATATTTACTTAAAAAAAATCAATACTCTTCCAACTAATAAAACCTGAAGAGCATTTCCTTTACCCTCGACTCCTTGACCACTAGATAAAATAACATCCTGGCAGATCAACAAGACCTTTAAAGAGTGCTCAGAGAACACATTCTGTTCCAGTCCATTTAAAAGTTGATACCTTCTGGGGGCGCCTGGCTGGCCTCAGTCAGTAGAGCATGTGACTCAATCTCAGGGTCGGGAGTTCAAGCCCCACACTGGGGGTAGAGATTACTTTATAAAAAAGTTGATACTGTCTTTTCTTCTGTGTACTTAATGTCTTTCCCTCAAGCCACAGTTTCCTACTTGCTCTTCAAATCTCAGCTGAGATCTCTATATAATACCATGACCTCTGCTAACCCTCTGTTCCTCTGTCACTAGTAAATTCTCATCAAGCATCATTTCCCTTTTTGAAACAAAAGACAAACCAAGATAGTAGGCAAAATGTCCACTCCTGAGTCCAGAATTTGTCAAGAGCTGATGAGTAAATCTGTGTCAATCCCAATCCTGGCAAGAGATGGGGGCCTGTGCCTTACACTTCTTCTGTTCTTGGTAGAGACAAAAGAAATAGCTCTTTCACAAGTACCAGGACTCTGTTCCTCAAATTCTTTCTAATGAACTTTTGGAATGGGAGGATATGGCCGGCAGCACCATGACACTCCCCCCTCCCCAAATCTCCACATCGAATCCCCAGAACATTACATGGCAAAGGCGAATCAAGGTTACAGGTGGACTTATGGTGGCTAATCAGATGACCTGAAAACAGATTATCCTGGATTATCCGGGGTGCCCGATGTAATCACAAGGGTCTTTAAAAGTGGAAGAGGGAGGGTGGCCGCAGATGGTCCTGTGACGCGAGCCTGGGCGTCATCCTGAGTGGTCCTCAGGTCAATCAGGGCCAAGCTATGGCCAAGAGCCTGGGGTTCGGTGCAGAGGACATTAGAGTCCCTGGCAGCTCAGCGCCCTCCCCCCCCAGGCTCTCTGAATGCCTCGTGGAGTCCTGCAATGCACAGGCAGGGTGGCCACTGCTGTGGGCGTGGGTGTGCCTGACAAGATGAAGAGCCGGATCCCAGTGATGCTCCCGGCCTGTGGTTCCTTCATCCCATCGCCAGCATGCACCTGTGCCTGTGTGAGGTGGCCAGAGACCACCTACACCAAACCAACAGGTCCGTCGGGGTGGGGGACGNATGTCACCATCACCATTATTAAAATTGCTCGGTGTACAAATTCACAGCATAAGTGGTGGCATACACTTCCTCCATCATATTTGGAGAGCTAACACCCCTTAGCCCTGAGACATGTGGACAAGTCATGTTCCTGGCCGTGAAGCTGGACATTTCTCAGGGTTTGCCACCCCCTGCTATCTCAAGTGGCCCATGGATGCTGAGAAGACACTGGGCACTTTGTGGGGCACCTGGGTGGCTCAGCCGCCAAAGCATGTGACTCTTGATCTCGGGATTGTGAGTCTGAGCCCTGCATTGGGTGTCGAGATTACTAAAAAATAAGAAATAAAAATAAAAAAATTAAAAGACGCTGGGCCCTTTATAGAAACTGTGTCCCGGGGCATTCTTTCTGGTGCTCCCAGGATTTAACCCAGTGAGGTTGTATTAGGCGTCCGACCTACGGAACTGTAACATGATAAAGTTGTGCTGCTTTAAACCAATAAATCTGTGAGGTGCCTGGATTAGGGGGCGTTTAGGCATCCAACTCTTGATTTCAGACATGATCCCAGGGTTCTGGGATCAAGCCCGGAACTGGGCTCCGAGCTCAGCAGGGAGTTGGCTTGAGGATTCTCTCTCTCCCTCTCCCTTGGCCCCTCCCACCACTCTCTCTAAAATAAACAAATAAATCTTAAAAAAAAATCAACCAAGAAATTTGTAATACATCATTACAACAGCAATAGAAAACTAAGAGAGCATATAAAGTTACAGAGTGAAAGCAGAGAACACTTTGGATATTTTACAATAGGATGAAGGCAGGAAGCTGTCAATTTTCCAGCCCCGAATTCTAAGCAATATATTACTTTTGTTGTTGTTGTTGCAGTATAGCTTGCTGTTCTTGTATATTAGTGTTGCATATTCATTCTTTAAATATTCAAAAATTATGGAAAGATGTAACTTTGAAAGTCCAAATCTCTGTAACTTTACATACCCATTCCTTCCCCTGTTCCAGATCTAGTGAAAACTTGTTGTTCATAATAAGAGGGAAATGACCTCATGCATTTTTCTACAAGCAGTGTCTTTCAGCAACTATGCCTTCTTTGATAAGGAAACAGGATTTACTTCATTCTGAAATACACTAAACTTCACCCTAGAGCAGCGAATCTCAACTGGGGCACCCAGAAGACATTTGGTAATGTCTGGAGACATTTTCGGTTGTCACATCTGGGAGGGGACAGCTCTGGCATCTGGGGGGCAAAGGCCAGGGATGCTACGAGACATCCAGTACATAAGACAGACACCACAACATAAACATCTGGCCCAAAAGGTCAGTAATGCTGAGGCTGAGGGACCCTGGTCTAAAGGGAGACTGGAGAAACTATATCCTCCTTTAATAAGGAAGAAATATTTATTTCATTCTGAAACTGGCATTAAGGAGGCGGATGCCTGGTCAATACAAGGAAGAACTTTTTAATAATCAGGCTGTTGTGATGTGTACGTTACAGTGTGGGGAGAGTGTTCTGTCATGAGCAGGGTTCCAGTATCACTAACTGGCCCCCTGACAGGGGCGCAGGGGGGCAGGGAGGGGGGAATGGAAGCATGGGTATAGCCCGACTCCAAGGTTCCATCTTCTTCTAAGATATAGGGCTCCTTTTAAAAAGTATCAGCAAAAAGTTGCCTCATACTTGCTAATACTAAAACTTGGAAAGAGAAAAGACAGTACCTACCTATTCATATTATTTTCTCTAATATGGTAGGTATTAGCTAAGAGAATCAAAACTTCACCTGCACGTTATCTCAAATGTCAGACTCTCAAGTGACTTCTGCAAAAGCGTGTAAAGCCTCTTATCTCAGGCACAGTCGATACAACTCTTGTGTAATCATTTCACAACCGAAGAAAAGAGGGTCAAAAAAGCAATATAAGAAGCAGTTCCCTATTGTGGGAGTAACTGAATGAAACAGACACTGGCAAGTGTTAAGTCCTTAACCGCTGCAAATAAAATAAAATTAATCGACTCTACACCCATTTTGGAAATGGAAACTCATCTGCATCCGGTTTCCAAATATGTGGTGTCCTTTATAGCTTTAAGGCCATAAATGTTAAAAGTGACCTAAGACCGCTGGGCAGTTTGCTACCATCCTGGAAGCATAGCCCTATATTCCACACCAGTGAAACCACATCTCACTGAACTGGTTGGGTTGTTTACAGGCTTTCACAACTGAAAGTTTATTCAAAAGAACAACCGCTAAACAATAACCAGACTGATGAGGGAACAAGGCGACAAAGTCATAGGAGGAGGGGCTCAAGGAAGCAGGAGTGGTGGCTCTGGGGAAGACCTGGAGGGCACATGACCACTGCTGTTCTACAGAAAAAGGGCACGAACGTGAACCCAGACTGAAGGACTCTGTAGCAGGAGCTTTTCGACAATTATCCTTCTAGCAAAGGAGCAGCTGAAGTGCCGGTCTGGGGACTCCCAGCAAGGATCCTGAGAAGGGGACTCCTGCACTGGATACGGGTAGAAGGGGGAAGGACAGGCAGGACTAGATAGCCCTAAATCCGAGGTGTAAGATCAGAAGGCTGTGAGGGCCAGCCAGGCAACTCAAAGAGCTAAACAGACAGGAGTGACAGACAAAACAGTGGTGGGGACTGTGGCAAAGGAGCCCATACAAAAAGGAACACCACCACCCTGTTCCAGTTGATGCTGGCATGCAGTGTGTGTGTGTGCGCGAGCGCACGTGTGCATACGTGTGCATACGTGTGTGTGTGTGTGTGTGTGTGTGTGTAGGGTGAGAGCTCCATAACACTAGGTTTTTTTTTTTTCAAGAAAAGCTGGAAAATCATATTTCCATGTAAAATCTGATTTTTAAAGGATAGCTGCTAATTCAACATTTCAAAACATTACGGGGTGCTTGGGTGGCTCAGTCGTTAAGCATCTGCCTTCGGCTCAGGGCGTGATCCCAGCGTTCTGGGATCGAGCCCCACATCAGGCTCCTCTGCTGGGAGCCTGCTTCTTCCTCTCCCACTCCCCCTGCTTGTGTTCCCTCTCTCGCTGGCTGTCTCTCTCTGTCAAATAAATAAATAAAATCTTTAAAAAAAAAAACATTTCAAAACATTGCATAAATCAAACAGAATAATTAGGCACCTCTAGGAGAAATGATGACCTCTCCTTTAAAGACGCCCCAACCACTCTCAACCCTAAGGGACTACCCAGACCCCACAATCTCTGTCATATTTTATATGCAGTTTGAATCATCAGACGGGCCACTTGAAGCCGAAATCAGATGCCCTGGCTGATAGGTCATGCACGGGGTCTGGCAAGTGAAGATAACCGGGAGCCCGTCAGGTCACCAACAGCAGAGTCCTCCACTGCACACCGTGTAAATGAGGAAGGACGTCTGTTTTCTTCCACACCGACACACCTCCTCCTAGTAAGCGGCACGTCAAAATGAGGCAGGAAAGAGAAATAGGGTTGCCTCATTGTGGCAGTTTGTTGTCCTGTCCCTGAGAAGGTCATCCCTACCCTCGTTGGTAAACAACTTCAAAACTCATCCCTAGCCCTTTAAAATTTCGTCAGTGATCAACCAGGGAAAGTTCAAGAGTCCCCTGTGAGAGAGAATGCTTCACTAAGGGAAACAGTCCTGTTCAACTCTGGTTCACAGCCCTCTCCAGAAATTCTGCTGGCTCGCATAGATTTTCAATTACCAACAGATATTTGCACTCAGATATCTGCACACAGCCACGTCCAGGCAACGGCAAACCTGCTAACTTTCTTTTGAATTTTTATTCCAGTTTCCAGACTCAAATATTCTACTCGGGGTTCTCCCTCACCACCCCGAACTCCCCAGAGTAAGCCAGCCAGTACGGTAGCATTAGTTTCACTCCATTCTAGGATAGTGTGTTTTGTGGGTAACTCTTAGTTCAGATTTTTCAACCTTCTGAACAGATCGAAATAGTTTTTATAGACAAGAAACACAGTTTATTGTAAAGAACAAAATAAGTCAAAGAATTACATTTATTATAAAATCTTTGAAATTGAAGCACAGGAAATTCGAAGTCACACACTACTAGGAAATAATAGTAACAAAGTCTTACGTTACCCTTAGGAACGTGATCACTAGCTTATTTTTACGAGAGAAGCGGACCAGGTGTAGCAATGTCATCGTCGCTAGGTAGATGAGAAATGTGAGAGAGAAGCCTCAGAGAACTTCCCACTCTACCACCCGAAACAGCTTCCGTCCACCTACTGCTACCACGGTCGGCTGGGTCACCATAATAACCCTGCAGCGGGCCTCCTCGCTGCCCTTCTCCTCCTGTGATCCGCTCTTCACACGGCCCCCACAGGAACCTCTGAAACAACCTGAATCTATCACGTTCCGCCTCTGCTTTTGGCCACCCACTGCACTTGAAGTCCAGATGGCCGACTCAGCCTACCTGCATGACCCGGCCCCTGGCCCTCAACCTCACCCCTCCAGCCACGCCTGGAACACACTCAGCTTGTTGTCAGGACTGTGTGATTGTGGGTCCCTGCGCCAGAACAATCTGTCAGTACTCTGGGGGCTCACCTCAAGGTCATCTCTCAGAAAAATCTCGCCTTCGGGGGCGCCTGGGTGGCTCAGTGGGTTAAGCAGCTGCCTTCGGCTCAGGTCATGATCCCAGGGTCCTGGGATGGAGCCCCGCATTGGGGTCCCTGCTCAGCATGGAGTCTGCTTCTCCTTCTCCCTCTGCCCTCCTCCCCACTCTGGCGCGCTCTCTCTCTCTCTCAAATAAACAAAATCTTAAAAAGAAAGAGAGAGAGAGAGGGAAAAAGAGAAAAATCTCTCCTTAAAACCCAATCTAAGGAGGCACCTGGGTGGCTCAGTTGGTTAAAGCGTCTGACTCTTGGTTTGGGCTCAGGTCATGATCTTGGGGTCGTGGGACGGAGCCCATGTCGGACTCCACGGCTCAGTGTAGAGTCCGCTTGCTCCTCTCCCTCTGCTCCTTCCCCTTCTTGCTGTCTTTCTTGCTCACTCTCTCTCTCTCTCACACACACACACACGCCACAGTACTCTACCACTGCACTGTTTCCTTCTCTCCAAAGCGTGTAGTAGTGAATTTACCTTGCTCGTCCCTCAGTTCTAGAATGTGAACTCCATAAGGACGGAGACCATATCTGTCTTACTCACTGCTCTGTACTCAGTGCCAGGCACACAGTAGGTGCTCAATAAATATCTCTTGAGGGGCGCCTGGGTGGCACAGCAGTTGGGCATCTGCCTTCAGCTCAGGGCGTGATCCCAGCGTTATGAGATCGAGCCCCACGTCAGGCTCCTCCGCTGGGAGCCTGCTTCTTCCTCTCCCGCTCCCCCTGCTTGTGTTCCCTCTCTCGCTGGCTGTCTCTCTCTCTGTCAAATAAATAAATAAAATCTTTAAAAAGAAATAAATAAAATAAATATCTCTTGAAGTCAATGAAGGAACAAACAAAACTTGTTCTAGGAATCAACTGACCCATTTAATCCAATCAGTATTGATTCTTAATAGCAGGCTTTCTCTTTGTCCTCAACTGCTAAGTTGTTGTTGTTTTTAAGATTTTATTTATTTATTCGACAGAGACAGAGACAGCCAGTGAGAGAGGGAACACAAGCAGGGGGAGTAGGAGAGGAAGAAGCAGGCTCATAGCAGAGGAGCCTGATGTGGGGCTCGATCCCAGAACGCCGGGATCACGCCCTGAGCCGAAGGCAGACGCCTAACCGCTGTGCCACCCAGGTGCCCCAAAGTTGTTGTTGTTTTAACTACAAGCCTACATATATTAGACTGTTTCTATTAGTGGGTTATGAGTCACACCTGTAAAATGGAGCAAAGTGACAGTGAAGGCACATCACAGGTGCCCGGTTTCACAGAAAGAGGCAGTAAGAATCTGCTGCTCATGCCTTCAAAACACAGAGAGCCCTCAGAATTCTGGGACAATGCGATTTTACAACTCGCTGTTCCCCTTCAGGTGTTCTCTCAATACTTTCTCTTCAATTCTTCACTTCCATGGAAATTTGTCAAAGTCTCAAGAGGTCAGTCTAGCCAATTATCAGATCAGGCTTAAGATGAACCACGGTATAAATAACCTGAGGATCACCTTTCTTTCCAGGAAATACCCACTTTCTAGGGTGTCACTGAAAGGAATGCAGATTCCTAAATTCCTGCTGACATTCCCAAGGGGTCCCACTCCTGCTTTGGGACCTAGTTAGCACTTTCCTTACTGCTCTATGATGAGAGTCTCAAGGCTGGTAAATCGTATTAGCCCGGAAACCTCACTGGGTATGGAATGCATATTCCTCAGGACTGAAGTTCAAAGGGCACAGACACCCAACCTAGAGGAAATGAGGAACCAGCTGCCCAGGGAGGGGTCTGTTTTCAGGAAAGCCTTGCCCTCATCACACCTCAGAAGGGATTTCCCAACTGTAACAGGAGTGGCTGAACCAGATTAACATCCCCCCAGGTGTCCGTGTGTCGGCCTTGCATACAAAGGGCCCAGTTTACAAAGAGCATCACCACGCAGTTCAGGGCATCAATTCCTGCAGGAAGTTCTGGGGGAAGGGAAGGAACCCTCAAGGCCTACGTGCGATGAGTGCAGGCTGGAAAATGCCAAAGAGGTGGGTTCTCTCACCGGCTTCTAGGGGACCACCAGAATTCCTTCAGTGAGGAAATCCGCTGGGATGCCAGCAGCTCACCCATGCCTTGTGGTGGCCCATACTTGATGCCCTGGTCCCTGAGTTGCATGGGAGCCCAAGATTTGGTCCTGAGCCTTTGGGACTGTCAACACTTTAAGGGATACACTTTCCAGCTCCGACTTAACATACCCGTCTCCCAGCTCAGGATTCGCACTTGGGTCAAAGGTAATTTGCGCAAGACTGATTTGCTCACACAAATCTCTCCTAAAGCTGAGCTCCTGTGTCCTTCAAAAAAAAGGCCAAACTCCACGTTATGAGCCCCGCACACCTCTCCCTCCTCCAAGTCCCCTCTGCAGCAACCACAAGAACCACAGGCCTGGACGCAAGCCTGACCTTTTCATTTAAGAAGCTAGAAACTTCTACTAGAAGCTCCTACGTGTGATGGGAGAAGACAATGCTCTCTCCCGTCTGACTTTGTTTGACTTTATAAGCAAGCTTCCCCTGGACTCAGGGTGGAGCAGGCAGGATCTTATCTGAGCCGCGGGGGGTCGGGGAGCTCTGGGATGTGCAGGAGCAAGTGGGCAGAACAGAGGTAATGCTTTGTTTTTGTAGTTCCGGTCGTACATCAGCGACTCTGAACTGGGCTCCGGAAAATGCAATGCTCCACAAAGAGAGGTGCCCCTTTGTTGGTTTTGTCCCAGCAGAGATCTAGAGATAAGACATCTCCCCGTGTTCCTTGTTCCCCTGGCCTGATTCCCTCTCGGTACCGAGCTCTTAGGTTAGGGTTGCCTCCTTAGGAGAAGATTTGAAAAGCGCTGGGTTCGAATTCCGTCGCCCTCCCCGCAAAGATCCCAGCGCTGTCGCGAGGGGGCAGGGACAGCGAGTCGGCCCCCCGGCAGGAGATGCTGCGGTTCCTGCCCCCACACAAACCCCCACGCCCGCGGCCGTGGCCGCTCCGGGATCGCCCTCTTCCCGCGCCGCGCCGGTCCAGCCCGAGCCCAGCGCCCCCCGCACCTCCGCGGCCCCCCGCACCTCCGCGGCCCCCCGCACCTCCGCGGCCCCCCCGCCTCGCCCCGCGCTCCCTCCTCACCCGGGTGCTGCGGTGAGCTGCTCGCCGGAACCAGGGCCCCCGGTCCGGAGCGCGCCGAACCCGAACTGCTCCTCGCCGCCAATGATGCGGGCCTCTGGCAGCCGCAGTCACCGCGGGCGCACTGCGGGCGGGTGGGCTGCGCGTCGGCTCTGCCCTCTGTCGGCCCCGGCGCGGCGGGAGGAGGGACGGGGAGGAGCGTGCGGCCACCGGCCTCCCACAGGCGGAGGTACTTGGGACGCCAGCGCGCTCAGGCGCACTCAGCACCCTCCCCAGGGCCCGGGGTCCCGCACCCCGCACCATCCCGCGTTCACTTAACACGCCCCGGGGTGGACCCACACGCGTCTGGGGCGGGGGCTGTGCCTCCCGATTTCTCTTCTCACACTCCATCCCGATCAGGTCTGCTCCTGGCTTCCCTGGGCGTCGAGCCAGCCCGCTCTGTCCTACTAACTTCCGAGTGACTCTGCTTCCACGTGTGATCTGAAATACGTGCCCATTCCTCACTCCCGTGCCCTGTGCGTCAGACCCCGACTCGGAAATACGCGCGCTGTGCCCGGGCCTGGAAGGCCGGCCGCGGTGTCACTTTCATTTCTGCGTGGGGCTGGGCAGGGCAATCGGAAGGGCATAGCCGACGGGAAATGCTGGAAGAAGGGGCAATCTCATAACTCAGTTTAATCCAGTTATTTGGCGTTTAACTGCAATTCCCTCCTTCGTTTTCCAATGCTTTCTCTTTGATCCACTTTCTAATGAAAACGGATTCATTTAAAGCTTCATTCAGAAACTCCGGGAAAATAGTTGGAAATTCATGCGCGGCCTTATGAAAGTTCTGTATCTTTTAAATGGTGATTTTGGGGGTTTGGTGAGGTGAGGGAATTGTAGGTGAAATTTATTTTATTTTTATTCTGCAGACTCTGTGGTAACGAGGCATGGATTGCAGCTCATTTCTCACAGTGGCATGACTTTGGGCCAGTTTTTTGTTTGTTTTCCAATTCCTTCTGTTTCTCTGTTTCTTCATCTGTAAAATGGAGCTATCAGAGACTGAAATACTAGGACAGGGCGGGCACCTGGGAAACATTCTGGCTGTTCTCTAATATCAGTGCCTTTAAAGAAGCAGTGACTTATTTAAGCCTAACAATAGATGAAAATTTGAATAAAACTGTATCAGCTGAATGACATTTTCCTGTACTTCCTGCGTTAACCTCCTGTGAAACAAATTGCCCCAGAATATTAATAGAAAACGGTACATTTTGCCCAACTTAAGAAATCTCTAAGGACCTAAGAGATCTCTAAGGGCCTCCTCCTTTTGAACTTAAGACCAGATGGAGAAGCTGGAGACCCAGCATCACACCTATAAAGGTGGTGGGCCTTGAAAGTAGGTCTGGAAGGCTCATATGATGTATTTTATTTGTTTCTTTCTATGCCAGTTCTATGTTTCCCCATCAAAATCAGATCAGATTGTTTGATGGGATGGCAGTGGTTGTCATTTAGCAGGTTAGTGCCCTGAGAAAATACCCAGCGTAGTGTTGCCAGATTTAGCAAATAAAAATACAGGATGCCCAGTTAAAATTGAATTTCAGATAAACAACAAAAAGCTAAAAAGCCTTATATATAAGCATGTGTAAGTATATTCCATGAAATATTTGGGACATACTTATACTAAAAAATCCTTCATTGCTTATCTGAAACTCAAATTTAATTAGGCATCCTTTATTTTATCTGGCAACCCCAGTCCAGTGAAATTAGTAAAGAAAAGGGCCTCACATTCCAAAAGAATGGCAAGTTTTCACAGACATACAGATTAAAAAGTGGATCTGATATGGGTTTTGTTTTAATATTTGAAGGAAAAAATTATGTACTTGTTTTCATAAGTTGATTCTTTGTTGAGCTGTTTCTTATTTCTCACTCCTGTTTCCCATCAACATAGCCCTATTCATATACTTCTTTAATATAAGCAAAACTGATGACTCTCCACTCAGTGAAGATATTGGATTGAATAGTAATAATGTACTTAAGAGTATTTTCAAATAGTATTTATTCAGATCCAGCTGTATGTCAGTTACTGTTTCAGGCTGTGCCTGCAGGCTAAGGAAATCACAACACAGAGTGCTGCCCCATTAGGTAGACACAGGAGTGGGAAAATTTAGACAAGTGAATTATGAATTGTCCTTGGAAAGCGTGGAAGTCAACACTGTCCTCGCTGTACAGGATCCAAGGAGAAGAGGCTCTAACACAGATGAGCAGAGCAAGGGAATTCCAGGACGACAGCTAGGCCTAGCCTGCAAGCCAACCCATCTTGATGAAAATAATAAACTGGAGAAAATGGGATTCAATAAAATTGAAAGTGTGATTGGGAACTTGGAAACCCCTGAGGCTCTTAGATGGTGATGAATGCAAAGGAAAAAATTAAAACATTTAAGTTAATTAAATTTAAAATTAAAAAAAATTAAAAGTAGGAGCTCCGAGGGAGGAAATGTCCAGAAAAGGCATATTACTAGTGTGACACAGCTTACAATAGATTGATTTCGAACAAGTGGGTGGTATCTAAACACAGAGACTACATTTAAACCAGAAATTCAAGAATATACTTCTCCGAATGGCCCAGAAAAGAGAGTATGAACAGAGCACTCCACTAGACTGTAGGGAACAACATTCACATCATCTCAGAGTGGGAACATTGCTCAGTGGTTTTCAACTTTTAGAATCACCTTATAAACAAGCCAAAGTAGAATTAACTATGATTATACAAGAGAATGGAAATATGATTAATTTTTTAAATGTAAAAGTAAAGGTAGGTAGGTAGGTAGAAGGAGGAAGAAGTGGGGAGCAGGTGGACAGAAAGTGGGGTTTCTAGGGGTCTCTTTTTAGAAAGCTGAGAGCCAAGAGATACTGTCTACAGTTGGTAGGACAGAAGTAAAGGTCTGCATGCAGAGTAATTCTGCAGAGGAGAGAGCAGGAGAGGGCCTGAGTATGCAGATGTAATTCTATCAGGAGGCTCAGGGAAGAGAAAAGATAGAGCCAGTGAGCTTGTGAGCTTAGTGCTCACTTTCCTATTAGAAATTAGAGAGACAGTGCCTAAGATGATACACCAAGAAATAATAGTATAGCGCATTATTTTGGAAACACATGGTGATCACCAGAAATCCAGTAGGAAACACTGTTAAGAGTGATTATCTTTGGGGAGGTGGACTGGGGTTGGGGTGGGCTGAGGTGGGAGGGCCTGGCTTTTCTGTTTTGTTACTTCAGAGCAATTTAACTATAATTTAACAATTTAAAGTATGTGCATGATTACATTGATTAAGCATTTAAAACTTTTTAAGAAAAGAATTTGTGAAAAACAAAGTTCCACCAAGACAGAGGCTTTTGTGAATGAGTAGGAGGTATCTGGAAGAAAGAGAAAAGAGCATGTGGAATGCTGGATCAGAATATGGAACTACATAAGCAAAGGCACAGGGGCCTAAAAGTGAATGATGTTCCTTGGGAACTTGACATTCAGCAATCAGCAAGCCTCAGGTGTATAACTAGGAAGGCACAGAAGGGAAGGATGACAAGGTAAGCTGGCCCTACTAACAGTCTTCTGAGTAATGCAATGGGGTTTAGACTGTGAGCTCCTTAAGGATGGGGTCTATGTCATTTTTATTCCCCTGCATCCAATGTGGAGCCTAGCAGACAGTAGTTGCCCCCCACCCCGAATGTTCTCTAAATGAATGAAAAACATCTTGGGGCAATGGGGAACCACCAGCACTTAGAAGCAGAACAATAGCAGTACTGGTTTCTGGAAGACAATTTTGTAGTAAAAAAAGATGCATTGAGATTGGAGAAACTGAAAACAGCGGGAGGAATTAGGAGGCTATGGGGTGAAAGGTGATGGTATAAACTAGAACAGTGACAGTGGGAACTGAGATAGGAAGATCTACTTAAGAGATCAGCAAGGGGTGAAGGAGACAGCAGAGGGATGAGTCCAAAATGGCCCTGAGATCTCTAGCTGGGGGAACCTGGTATGTGATGGAGCCATTAACTGAGAAAGGAAAATTAGGAAAAGGAACAGTTTGTAAAAGTGAGATAATAAACGCAATTCTGTGTACATTGAGTTTGAAAGACCTGAGGCCGATGTTTTTAAATTGGGAGTCATGAACCATTAATGGCCTATTAAATGTACTTGGTGAGTTGAGACAAAAATTTTTTTTATTGTAAAGTAGGCTCCACGGGCTTGAACTCACAACCCTGAGATCAAGACCTGAGCTGAGATCAACAGTCAGATGCTTAACTGACTGAGGCACCCAGGTGCCCCAAGACAAATATTTTTTAACGAAATGGAACATGACAGATTTTAAAGTATTTCATATGTGATAAGGTTAAGTGTTGTTTCACAGAAACTTTGTTTTCATTGTATACATACTTAGGTAACTGACATAGAATGTATTTTCTACCACATGTCAAAAAAATGTATGAGAGCCTTTGCCCTTGGACTCCAGCCGTACAAGTGGTGGGTGGAGGTGACTCACTCCTGCTCAGCGGCTGTCTGTGCACATTTCCTTCCAGCTCTGTATTCAGGGACTTCACACTGATAGCTTGAAATCAGCCAGAGGGAGGGCTTCATGCCACAGAAATCAGCAAACACTACTAAATGAGTCTTTCTTCCCCTGCAGGGAGCTATCGTGTCCGGGTGGAGCCATCTCCTGGGCCATTGGTTACGCAGGTCTGAAGCCCAGTCTCAGTCTCTGGGCAGAAGTCATTTATTTGGAAGTGAAACTGTTGAGAACGCATGGGATTAGCCATCAAGGGTTTGCAGAGGAAGCAAAGGCAGAAGACAGAATTCTAAAGAACACGACAATCAGGGACTGGAGGAGAAAGAGGAGCTAGTGAATGAAATTGAGAAAGGTTAGTCAAAGTGAGCATAGAGAATGGAGAGAGAAGCGAGAGGTTTTTAAAGGTTAAGTATCACCAACACTGTTGATTAGATAGAATGAATGAAGATGGAAGGAAGGGCCATGAGGTTTAGCAATCGCAATGGGAAGGTGTGTTGACTGCTAAAACTAATTGCATCATAATAGAGGGGTGAAGGGGGAGAGTCAGTAAGGAGTAGAAATGGAGATACAAGGACAGAGAGTGTAGACCACTTTCAGATATTTGATGAGGAATAAAGGGAAAGAGAGACAGCTGTAGCTTGGGTGAGAGAGAGAGTGAGGAGAGTGACAATCTGCGGGATGGTCATGGGCTCTGCCTGATGGTGTCTGAAGCTTTCTGAGCTCTGTGGAGGCTGGAATTCACTCCTTAGTCATGGAGTCAATAGGTCTGGTCATGTGCTTTCCCTGGTGATGTTTGCTATTCCAGGAACAAGGCCAGAGAGGAGGGCTTATCTGGTCTTAGAAAATTGGAGAGCAGTTTGGCCAAAGGCAAAGGAAATAAGGGAATTGATGATAATTTGAAAGAAGATTTTTTTCCTGGTTAAGATGCAATAATACATTCCTGTTGTTAGAAATCTAAACAAAACAAAATAACAAACATAGAAATTCGGGGGTCCTCCAACCCCAACCTGATTGAGTAATGACTGAACATCTGGTACATATCTTCCTGACAATTTTCCAGACATCGTGCAGTAATTAAAAGGGCTGAGTCAGACAGACCTGGGCTTGAATCCAGCTCTACCTTTCCTAGCTCTAAAGGCCTATGGCAGGTTACGTAGCCTTTTAACCCCTCAGTTTCCTTATCTGTACAATAGAAATAATAATAGAATTTGTATCACAGGGTTGCAGTAAGAACTGAAAGGGCTAATGCACGTAAGTTGCTTAGAACAGTATTTGGCAAGCAGAGTGAACATTTGAAATATATATACATACATATATGCATATATATGATTCAGGAAATCCATTTCTAGGGATGGATATATATATAAACATGCACATATATATGTATATGGGAAAGAGAATATATATATATATATATAAACATACACATATATACTTATATATGTATATGGGAAAGAGAATTCATGTATATATGAATGTATACATGTATTCATGTATATAAATACACACATACATACAGAACATGAATAACCGGGAGGAACTGAAAAATACTGGTGACTTGAGTGGGTTGGAAGGACCTATCCTGAGGCAGAGTGACAGAAGTGGAAAGGTACAATGTCATGGTTGAAGTTGGAAGCACAAGACTTCAGAGGGTGAAGCACTCATTTCTCGAGGATGACAGGTCCCAGATGGTCATGTCTCTAAAGTTTTAAAATGGAGAGAAGATAAGGAATCTTTTATTCAATATTTTAGCCAGTTCCAGAACTCATTATCCAATGCCAGGCTAAGCCTTCCCTCTTCTTTGGCAGTGTCTCCATACCCTTTGTAGACTCCGTTTACTTAAAAACCCTGAAACTGTGGAAGTCACCAGTGACTTGTTTGTATGTGTTCAGTAACTGGACTCGATCTGGCTTGCCAAGCTGGTCTCCAGGACATTTTTTCTTGCCCAAGTCAATGATGACACCCCTACTAACCTCAGTCAAGATGTAGGAAGCATTGTGCTACGTCCAAGACTCCCAGGCTTGTCTTAGTGGCACTGTGATGCAAGCTCGCCCGGCTTTTTTATCCAGTGGCCGAGTTATCTGAGCCTATAGCCATGGTGTCAGGGTGTCAGCAATGTCCTCCTTCCCATTCCTGCCATCACTACACTAATCGAGGTCCTCAAAAGCTCTACCCTCGTCAATTACAAAATGTTTCATTTGTTTACACAAGTCATACATGCTCATTATAGGAAAAAAATTTTTTATTAGATTTTATTTATTTGAGAGAGAGAGAGTGAGCACAGAGGGAGAGTGAGAGAGAGAAGCCAACTCCCCACTGAGCAGGGAGCCCGATGCGGGCCTCGATCCCAGGATCCTGAGATCATGACCTAAGCTGAAGGCTGATGCGTAACCTACTAGAGCCACCCAGGCGCCCCGGAAAAATGGCTTTTAATACCAATTTGTTGTATATCCTATTAACCATTTCTCCACGTAAACAAGCACACACATATACCAAATTATCGGACATTTTGTAAGATCCTATTTTAATTTAGCAAAGTAATCCTAATATTTCACCAAGCCAATAGATACACATCGGATGTATCAGTTTAAGAGACTCTATAATGTTTTCCCATATTGAAATTTGAGTTACTTACTAGAAATGTGGGTTATTCACCGTTTTTAATTTTTGAAATAGCACTTCAGTGATGATCTTTTCATTTAAATCCTGGTGCCTATTTTTTAATTATTTCTTTGTGATACATCCCTGGAAACGGATTTCCTGAATCACAGTGTATGACTTTTATTTCTTCTAAGTCTTTCTGTGCATATATTACACCTTCTTGTGGCAAAATTACTTGTCTAAACATGACGGACTTGTAATTATTTGACTTCCCCGCTCAGACACTATCAATGTTTCCTGTGGCACATAGGGAGAAATAAGGTCCAGATAAGGTCTTCCACGTTCAACCCACTTTACACGCAGCCATTGTGTTGGGGCATCCCCTTTGCTTGTAGAACTTCTATCTGATTGGTCCAGATCCTGGCATGAAGTATGTGGCATCCTCAACCTGGATGACTTGATGAGTGTTTGTTACAGGGACTATTTACCAAGGTGAGAGTAGGAGTGGGGAACCCCGCAAGGCACAGTGCAGTGCCTCTGGGCAAACAACACTGGGGAGCCCTTATCTATCACCCATCTGCCGGAAGGAGCAAGAGGAAGAGGCGATGACTAGGACCTGGTAAGGGTAACGATACACAGAAGGCCACCTGACAGGAGCTGTGACCTTGGCAGCAAACCATGGCAACCAGGCAGGAAGGAAGCCAACAGACTATATCACTTTCTCATCCACGCTCCAGTCTCCTCCTGGAAATTGGCCAGGCCCAGCTGGAAGCCAGAAGACACTGGAGACCATGGATACTGCCCATTCAGGTCAGCCTCTCAAGATGGAAAACAGTGGAGAGTATCTGATGGGACAATAGAGGATTTCCGGCATCCTTTAAGGGTTCCCAAATGCTAAGTTTTGAAGTGTTTTAGTGCTTTTCTTAGGGCATCCAATAGAGTCTCAATTATGTTTTATTTCTATAATGCTTTCTTTCCTCAAATAGATCAATACCTCCTTAAAGAGAAATATGGTCTTTTTCACATGTGCTCAGATGCTCAGGGAAAATTGGTTGTGAATTTATCACCCAAAGAGATTTCCTCAAGGCAATGGGTCCACAGGAAATGGTAGAAAAGATGAAATGTCTGGACAAGAGATGCTAGGTGGAAGGGCCAACAGGTACCAAAGATCTCCTCCCTGACTGGGATGCTCCGTGAAAGCTCCAGGATGGACGTAGACAGGAACAAATGATTTGGAAGCCACAAATGGAGCCTGACACTCACCTTCACAGCCTTAAATATGGGAACCCTGGAACCTCCCTGACATCTGGCTCCAGTAGCAACACTGTCAGATGCTGGGCCAGCTCTCACCTTCAACTCTCAACTGGAAGTAGACAGATCTGGCCTGAGTATGCTTAAGCCCTCTGAGCCTCAGTTTCCTCTTGTGCAAACTATATTTCAAACTTGAGTGTAAGATGGATGAGTAATATCCGTAGAATAATGCCTGAGGCACAAAGACATTCAACAAATATCTCATTCCTTCCTGTCCCTCCCAGGTGCCAGGTCAGCTCTCCCACCACCTCACTGTATCGCCTTCTTCACAAGTACTGGTTTGAGGACAAAGTCTATATGGGTTTGTTACTACCATCTTCTTTAGAATTAGAGGGCGGTAGAAGGAAATCAGATCACAGTGTCCCGAACAGGAGCCAACAGTAAGCAGGAAATATGCAAAGGAGTGGCAGAGCGGCCCAGCCCTCCCTTGAACTTGGGGTCATCGTGCATCCATGATGTATTCTGAGCTTACTTAGGGTGGGGAAGATGGTAAGAGATGCATTAAAACGCAGTAGCAGGGTGACTTTAATTAAATAACATGATGTCAACGGGTCTCAACATTCTCATTTCTAAAGTGAATTTTTGAATCATGATTTCTAGAGTCTCTTCCTGATCTAAAAATGGTTTCTATGGACAAAATACTCCATGGAAGTCACCTCAGTCAGAAACGTTAGTCCCAGTGTTTGAGCCAGTGTGACAAAAGACCAATGGCTGGGCCACAGATATTGCCCGGTGGTCTCTGTGACCTAGCACAAAATGGGCGAAAGATTTTTTATATTAACGCCAGATGGAAGTTATTCATTCAGTCACAATATTAAAAAAATTAAAATTTTAACCCAAATAGCACACAAAGCCTTATAAAAATAAGACCAAGATAAATCCTGATCTTACAAAAATATTAATTCTTTGTACACTACAAGAAGTAGGATCTGCTAATGGGGTACTGGGTTTGCGTGGTAAATGCTTTTCAATATTCTGTGTTTTACTTTGGACTCTATTCTTCTCAAAGAAGAAAGGAGCACGAGTGCCTTGTTCTCCACAGGCCCAGCAGTGTCTGGCAGATATAAGGCATTCAATAAATACATGTGGGAAGAAAGGTACCAGAGAAAGGGAAAGGGGAAGAAAAAAGAAAGAGAGAGAGAAGAGAGGGAGAGGGAGAGAGAGAGAGAGAGGAGGAGGAGGAGGAGGAGAAGGAGAAAAGGAAGGAAAGGAGGGAGGGAGGGAGGGAGAGAAGCAAGAGGGAGGCAGGAAGAAGGCCTTTTAGACCAGCATCATGATAAAGATAGCAGATGCCCTTGTAAGGAATCAAAAAGAGGAGGCAAGGAGGAATGACCTGAAGAGTTTCTCCCTCCCTCCCTTTCTTCCTCTACCCTGTTCCACGTGCTTTATAAACTATTTCACCTACTCACCTTTCACTGGCTTATGAGAAAAGAGTTAAAACTTTATTTTATTGGTGGGGAATAAGAGTTTCAGCAAAGTTAAGGGCTTTGCCCAAGATCTCACAGCTGAAAGTGAGGGGCCCGTTGTCTCCACCAGCCCGTTGTGATTACCAAGCAGGGTATCTCTTTCACAGTGCCCTGTGGGCTGGCAATCTTTTTTTTTTTTTCAATTTTCATGCATTTTGGGTTTTTTGGGGTTTTTTTGCACTTAATTAAAACTTTTATTTATTTACTTATGTATTTATTTATTTATTTTTAATAATAATTTTTATTATGTTATGTTAGTCACCATACAGTACATCCCTAGTTTTTGATGTGAAGTTCCATGATTCATTACTTGCGATTAACACCCAGTGCACCATGCAATACGTGCCCTCCTTACTACCCATCACCAGTCTATCCCATTCCCCCACCCCCTCCCCTCTGAAGCCCTCAGTTTGTTTCTCAGAGTCCATAGTCTCTCATGGTTCATTCCCCCTTCTGTTTACCCCCCTTCATTCTTCCCTTCCTTCTCCTACCGATCTTCCTACTTCTTATGTTCCATAAATGAGTGAAACCATATGATAATTGTCTTTCTCTGCTTGACTTATTTTGCTTAGCATTATCTCCTCCAGTCCGGTCCATGTTGCTGCAAATGTTGTGAAATCGTTCTTTTTGATGGCTGAGTATTTTCATGCATTTTGATCAAATGTTCTTTGAAGAGGAGCTGTCAAGGACCAGAGAAGCAGACTGGAAGGCTGGCCAGCTTGTGGGAGGCAGAGAGGCAGTCCCCACTCCACCAGCGGGCACTGCCTCCTGAAGCTGCCATTGACTGGCAAGCTTTCATGAGGAAGGAGGGGCCAGTTTCCATGGTGTGAACACAACAAAGCTCTAAGACGCCTGCCAGTGCTGAGTGCCTCAGATTTCAAACAAGATAGTAAGTATTTTTATATTACTCCTGCCTTCAGATGTTTACTACGGTTATTATAGATCATTCATATTTATTAGAACTTATATCTACTGACTGTTTTTTTACATTGAGACACCTGCAGCAGAAAGATGGACATTCAGGTGTACTTAATCAAATTGACAAAGATTTATGTGAAGGAAAATTTGCTAAATTTCAGAAGTCAGTTGTAGGCTAGTGAATTGGGTGTTTTCCGCAAATAATTTTTTTAAAGAAAGCCTCTAATTAATAGTATTATTTATTTTTTGAACAGCTTTATTGTGATATAATCCACATATGATAAAATGCATTTATTTATAATACATAATTCAGTGGCTTTTAATATATTCAAGGTAATGAAAGCATCACTCTCCACTGTCTAATTTTATTTATTTATTTTTTTAAATTTTTTTTATTTTAAAGATTTTATTTATTTATTTGACAGAGAGAGACAGCCAGTGAGAGAGGGAACACAAGCAGGGGGAGTGGGAGAGGAAGAAGCAGGTTCCCAGCGGAAGAGCCTGATGTGGGGCTCGATCCCATAACGCCGGGATCACGCCCTGAGCCGAAGGCAGACGCTTAATGACTGCGCTACCCAGGTGCCCCTCCACTGTCTAATTTTAGAACATCTCATCACCCTCTGAAGAAATCTTATACTCACTGGTAGTCACTTCCTACCCCCACCTCATCCCAGTTCCAGGCCACCAATAATCTACTCTCAGTCTCTATGGATTTGCCTATTCTGGACGTTTCTCATAAGTGGAATCATACAATATGTGGTCTCTTATGCTTGGCTTCTTTCATTTAGCGTGTTTTCAAGGTTCGTCGATGTCGTAGCACGTGTCAGTACTTTATTCCTTTTTTAGTGTCAAATAATGTTACGTGTAGGAGCGCCCACACTTTATTCATGCATGCATCCGCTAATGGCCATTTAGATCGTTTCCACTTTTTGGCTATTATGAATCATGCTGCTTGTAAACATTTGTATACACGTTTTTGTGTAGACATATATTTTTCCTTTCTTTTAGGTATATACCTAGGTGTGGAGTTACAGGTCATATGATAACTCTATGTTTAACTTTTTGGAGGCTTACCAAAGCGGCTGTGCCGTTTTATGTACCGACCACGTGTATGCGGGTTTCAACTTCTCTGCACCCTCACTGACACTCGTATTGTCTGTCTGTTTGATTACAGTTATCCTAGAGGGTGTGAGTGGTGTGTCAGTTCAGGGCGGTTTTGATTTGCATTTCCTTCATGCCTAATGAGGTCGAGCATCTTTTCATGTGCTTATTATTTGGGGTGTATTTTCATGAGCAAATTATTTTGGAGAAACTTCTGTTTATATTCCTTGACCATTTTTAATTGAACTATTGTTTTATTGTTGAATTGTAAGAGTTCTGTATAAATTCTGGATACAAGTCTCTTATCAGATGTATAATTTGCAAATATTTTCTCCCATCCTATAGTTGCTTTTATACTTTTTCAAAGGTATAGTTTACAGAAAAAAAAGTTTTTAATTTTGGTGAAATCCAGCTTATTTATTTATTTTTTCTTTTGTGGCTTATGCTTTTGTCGTCATATGTATGGAGCACTGCCTAACTCAATGTGGTGAAGATTCACTCCCATGTTTTCTTCTAAGAATTTTAGTTTAAGGTCTTATGTTTAGGTCTGTAATCCATTTTTTAAAATGGAATCCGATTTTTTAAATTTTCTTTCTTTATTTATTTGAGACAGAGGGATAGAAAGTGAGCACAAGAGAGAAATAAGAGCAGAGGAAGAGAGACAAGCAGACTCTTCACTGAGGGTAGAGCCCAACACAGGGCTCAATCCCAGGACCCTGAGATCAACACTTGAGCTGAAACCAAGAGTCAGACGCTCAAACAACTAAGCCACCCAGGCACCCCTTAGGTCTGTAATCCATTTTACGGTAAGTTTGCATATGGCGTGAGGGAAAGGATTGACTTCATTCTTGCGCATGTGAATATCTAATTGTGTCAGTACCATTTAGAAAGATTATTTATTCCTCATTGAATTTTCCTGGCACCTTTATTGAAAACCAATTGACCATAAATGTAAGCATTTATTTCTGGACTCTCAATTCTATCCCATTTCTCTCTATCTTTATGCCACACTTTATGTCACACGGTGTACTTCATTCATATCACACTGGTTTTTGTAGCTTTGAAGTAAGTTTAGAAATCAGGAAGTTTGAGTCCTCCTACTTCCCTCATTTGCAGGATTGTTTTGCCTACTATTCTGAATCTCTTGCATTTATTTCCATATGAGCTTTTCATTTTTTTTTTAAGATTTTATTTATTTATTTGACAGAGATAGAGACAGCCAGCGAGAGAGGGAACACAAGCAGGGGAGTGGGAGAGGAAGAAGCAGGCCCACAGCGAAGCAGCCTGACGCGGGGCTCGATCCCATAATGCCAGGATCACACCCTGAGCCGAAGGCAGACGGTTAATGACTGAGCCACCCAGGCGCCCCCAGAATCTGCATTTTAACAACAGCCCAGGTACTTTATATGGACCAGAGGTTGATAAACTATGGTCTCCAGGCCAAGTGTGGCCCACTGCATTTTTTTTTTTAGGCCTGTAGTCACCGCCTATGATGGTGGCCCTCAGTGAGGGCCTGTGAGCTTTGGAAAGCCAACTGCTGTTGGCTGTTCCTAGTCTGTTCCTAGTCTGTTCCTAGTCTGTTCCTAGCACTTGTCTCCTGAGTCCACAGCTGTGCCTAGCCTCTGCACAGGGCCCTGCTGGTCACCACCTACACTTTGGGAACTCTGCTATCGGCAATTTCTTGGCACTGAGCAGTAGAGTTAGTTCAATTGTCAACTTGCCTTCCACCAGCTTTCAACTTGAAATGGTTTGGTTCTTGGAAAGGAGAGGGCATGCTGGGATCTGGGCATCACTAGGGTAGAAGGAAAGTAACCATCCTACCAGCCAGACCCCTCCCCCTTCCCCTCGAGCTGGTTGCTTTTCCCCCTGAGCACGCCTCCAGCTGAGGGCTTCTGGGCACAAAGCGTGCTCACCCACCACCACCACCCGGTCCTCGCCCAGGATGGCCCACCCCTGGCAGGAGTTTTTCTCTTGTTACATAATAGTTATGTAATGTTACATAATAGTCTTGATTTTTGCCTCTTGGCCTACAGATGCTAAAATTTTTTATATCCAGCCCTTTACAGGAAACATTTGTAGATCCTTGGTCTCTAAATTAAAGTTGGAGCCACTTGCCCTTTGCAAAGTGTGCCTTCCCCCATAGACACGCTATGCCTAGTTGGATTTTCCACCACTGCCAATGCCCAAGATGACTCTTACTCATCCCTTTGGGACTCAGCTTGGGTCACTTTCAGAAAAAAGTGCCTTTTACTTTTTAGTCCAGGGGAATGGTCCTTTTCCTCTAACCCCAGAAAATCACTGCCATCATAACACTTGGGAGATTGCTTGTTAATTGTGTTATATACTTCTTTCCCACTTTAGGGCTGTCCTCATATTTCAATGTACATCAGTAGGTCTGATATGAGACTCAATAATTCACGTTTCTAATAAATTCCTAGGTGATGATGCTGCGGGACCACAGTGTGTCTGGCTGACTCCAAACTCTTCTTGAGTTCTCAACTTAAACGTTGGGATCAAAGGGACATTCCTGCTGGTCCCACCTCCAGTGACTCTCTCCTTATTCTTTTCTTCTGTCTCAGGCCCTTATTTGCTTGTATCAGTAATTCTCAAACTTATTGGTCTCAGGGCTCCTTTACACTCTTAAAAATGACTGAGAACTCCAGAAAGCTTCTGTTTATATGGATTAAAGCTATCAATAATTACCTTATTAGAAATTAAAACTGAGAAAAAAATTTAAATGTTTATTAAATAATTTATAAAAATCATAATAGGCCTAATATGCAATAACATGAATGATATTTTTATGAAAAATAATTACATTTTCTAAAGCAAAAGAAATGAGAAGAACAGCATCTTTATTTATTTATTTATGTAGTCAAATCTCTTTAATATGTGGCTTAATAGAGGGCAGCTGGTTCTTGGATCTTCTGCATTCAGTTTGCTGTTTTGGTTGAAATATAGAAAGAAAATCTGGTTCCATTCGTATATAAAATTGGAAAAGGGAGGAGTATTTTATAACCCTTTCAGATAACTGTGAATATTTTTCTTTGATACTACGCCAAAACTGGACAGGTGATAATGCTTTTCAAGTAAGTTGGAATCTGAAATAATCTCTGTACTTTTCACGCTTTGTCTCACTAAAATCCATTGTCCTATCTTGAATGTCCTATCTTTACCCAGGCATGATTTTGTAATATTGTACACTTGTCATTTGTTCATGGAGTTACCCAGACTTTCCAAATGTTGACACGTTTTGTAACATAATATTTTAAAATCATTTTTATTAAGTCATGTAGTCAAGGGTCAGCATTTATAAAAATAAATAACTCTTACTACTTTAGTTTCTTTATTGAAACTAGCTTCTTTTTCTCCTTTCTTTCTTTCTTTCTTTCTTTTCTTTCTTTCTTTCTTTCTTTCTTTCTTTCTTTCTTTCCTTCTTTCCTTCTTTCCTTCTTTCTTTCTTTCTTTTTTTGGACTCTGTGTGTGTGCTGGTGAAGGATACCATGACTGCTAGTCTAGTTCGATGTCACTGCCACTGCCTTGCTTTGTGCGAAGGTACCAGCTGCTTTCTACGTTGTTGCTTTTGAACCATCAGGGCAAATGTCAGCACAGTGAACAAAGCCAATGACATTTTAATATTATAATGAAAATAGTTTTGACTTCATGGATCCCCTGAAAGAGTCGGGATTCCTAAATACCTATAGACTATAGTTTGAGAATTGTGGATTTATGTCTTAATGTGGTAAAAAACTTGTAAGCATTTTATTTGCATGTTTACATCTTGTCCTTCAGAGCTGGTGTACCAATAGTATTAAATTTCTCTGGAGTACCTGCTTTGTGTCCAGTCAGTAAAGTTTTCACATAGATTGTCCTTGTATCCTCACAACAACTTTGGCAAATTATACCCATGCTATAGATGAGAAAGGTAAGGCATAGAATTACACAACTGATTGAGAATCACACTACTAGCACTTTGGAATAGGAGTAGGGGATAGCACTGAAAAGTGGCTTGAGGCCAAATAGAAAATGCCAACCTTTGAGTTCATCCTATATTCCTGTAGGGAGAGGGGAGCCATTGATAGTTCTTAGGGAGAGGACTGCATGTGCTAAGCACAGTGTATGAAATCCAAATACACCCTCAGCAGAACACACACATGCAAACTTGTGAGGTAAGAAAGAAAGTAAATGATAAAGAGTCCTATGGAATCGCTTACTGAGAATAAAGAACTGTAGAGAATTTCCTAAGCGCTATGTTTTCCTTACAGGTTTTTTTTTTTTTTTTTTTTTTTTTTTTTTTTTTTGTCATGGAATTGACCAAAATGTCAGACATGACAAAGCTCCACCAAGCCGTGGCTGCAGGGGACTACAATTTAGTGAGAAAGATTTTGAAAAAGGGTCTCTGTGACCCAAACTACAAGGATGTGGACTGGAATGACCGAACCCCACTTCACTGGGCTGCAATCAAAGGTGAATGGACAATGCCTGGGTAGAATCCAGCCCTCTGAGCCCACCACTGATGAGGTTACCAGTCGGTAGTCTGTGTGCGGTAGTGGAAAGAAATATTTCTTCAGAGCCAAATGGACCATGTCAACCCTAGCACCACCACTTACTGATTGTAGCACCTTAAGCAAGTTATGTAAGGTTTCTAGGCCTTAATGTATTCACCTACATAATGGAAACGGTGATTACCTTGGAGTCTTGTGGTGAGGATTCGGTAAGATAATGGGTGTACTGTGCCTAGCACAGTTTGCTCTCAATTAATATTAATGCTCTGTGCTCTTGACCTCCAATAGGAAAAGCAGGACAGGGACTCAGTCTTGTTCAGTGCTGTATCCCCCATGCCTCACATGGCTCAGTTACAGAATTGGAGGATAGCAGAGGCAAAATCTCAGCCATTGGTCTTGTCAAGGCCTTCAGCCCTAGAACACCATTGAAGAACGTTAAGTAAAGGAGTGTCATAGTTGACTTTGCTTTTTATTTTATTTTTTTGTTTTACTTTATTTTATTTTTTACTTATTATGTTAGTCACCATACATCATTAGTTTTTGATCAACTTTGCTTTTTAAAAAGCTGTTTTGGTTTCTGTATCGAGAGTGGATTGGCAGGAAGCAAGATGGGCTGCAGAGAAATCGTTGGGGGAATTTTGCAAAAATTTGAGTGCAAAGTGATGGTAGCTGTACTAAAACACCTTTTCGTGAACATTTGCTGTATGCTGGGCATCGTGCTATATGCATTATGTCTGTCATCTCATGTGCACTTCAAAAGAACTCTGTGAGGTAAGGAACAACATTTTTCACTTACAAATGAGGAAACTGAGAATAAAGAACTGTAGAGAATTTCCTAAGCTTATAAATGAGGAAACTGAGCCTCAGACCTTTGTTTCTTACCTGGGATCCCACAGTTAGCAATTGTTACTTACTGGCAGGTATGAGCCCACATCTGTTGGACCTAAAAGCCTGCACTTTTAATCTGTGCTAGCTGTAAAGTAAGTGGGACTTAAAGTATTTTTTATTGAGGTTTAATTGATATACAACATAATATCAGTTTCAGGTATACAACATAATGATTGAATTTTTGTAGATATTATGAAACGACCACCACAGTAAATGAAGTTAAAATCTATCACCGCATATAGTTACAAAAAAGTTGTTGGGTTTGCTTTTTTTTTTTTTAACAAAAAAGCTTTTTGTGATAACTTTTAAGATCTATTCTCTTAGCAACTATCAAATATGCAAAATAGTATTATTCACCATAGTCACTCTACTATAGAATACAATTCTGTATTAACTAGAGTATAATGCTGTACATTACATCCCCAGGACTTATTTATTTTATGACTGATGTTTGTACCGTTTGACCCCCTTTACCCATATCTCCAAACCCAACCCCCTCCTCCCCGCGCCTCTGGCAACCCCCGGTTTGTTAACTCTACCTATGATCTTGGTGTCTTTTTGTTTTTAGATTCCACGTATAAGTGAGATCATATGATATTTCTCTTTCTCTATCTGACTTACTTCACTTAGCATAATGCCCTCAAGGTCCATCCATGTTGTTGCAGAATACTTGCCTTTAAATCACCATCCAGAGGCAGAAAGTGGAGCGAGACTCATCAGTGCCCGCATAGGCATGCGTAGGGTGACTTGGGAGGGAAAGCAAGATTCCTAGGAAGGACCTGCAGGAATGGACAGGAGAAGGGAGTGTCCTGTAGGGAGTAGAGGGAATAGTTGCAGAGCCCAGGACTCTGGTGGAAGCAAAGTTCATGGGTTAAAGGTGGAGTACTGAGTTCCCGGTAAGAGAGGAAGAAGGGAGGAGGGAATGATGCTAGGAAACTGGAAGGGCTTCGAAGCAAATGTCATCCCTTCTTTTATACTATCTAGGCTTTCTCTGGCCTCAGTCGGGCAGAGACATTTTAATCTTAACCTCCTCCCGTTTCTTCCTGTTACATCTAAGGGCACATGGAGGTGATGCAGCTCCTTCTTCAATATGGAGCCAGGCCCTGCCTGGTAACTGACGTGGGCTGGACCCCAGCTCATTTTGCAGCCGAGTCAGGCCACGTGAACGTGCTGAAAATTCTCCATGCGTTGCATGCCGCCATCGACGCCCCCGACTTCTTTGGAGACACGCCGAAGAGAATCGCACAGATCTACGGGCAGACAGCCTGTGTGGCGTTCCTGGAGAAGTAAGCTTCATTTATTTCCAATTAGAGAAATGGCGGAGGAACAGGAGCCTGGGGTCAAGGTCTTTGCCGACTCAGTGGTCTGAGGTCCATGAAAATGAAACAAGCAAATTCAGCCAACTGTTGTTTGAGTTGTTTTTATTTCTTTTCCCTGAAATGACTAGTTTGTTTTAGATTATGTGAAATCTACTGTTTTTGTATTATACCAAAATTATAATTATTATGATGCATATTTATAATAATTTTAACAATGTATAACTTATAATTATTGTTTTAGATTATACAAAAATTATCTCGGATAAGAGATAACCAACTTTGAAAATGGGTCATGGTACAAGATTCGTGGAGCCCCTTCAGATTCTTTGGCGCTATTCTCTCCTATTTCTCCTTTTACCTATCTGATCATTTCTTCTCATGATTTTCTTGAGCTCCTATTCTTGCATGCCTTTAAAATGCTGAAATTCCTCGGGATCCTGCCCTTGGCTATCTTCTGCTGACTCTCTCTGCAAAAATCTCAGCCCCTCCCCAGTGACTAGTGGGTGGATGAGTGTGATACCTGATCCCGGCATGACTGAAGGGAGGAGGAGTGCTTCTCCAGAGAGTGGGGGTGCCATTTCCAGGCAAAGTGGACAGGCAGAGCTGAGCAGACAAAAACAACAATGGTCAGCCACATCACGTGCAAGTCATTTCTAGTTATCGTCATCTTCCATGAGGAACTTCCCTTTTGACAGTTAAGAGGGTTCAGGGAGAAGGAATCCTGATTAAGGGGAAATTAATCTGGACCTTGAAAGATGGCTAAGATCTGACTAATGAAGGAGGGAGAAAGATTCTTGATTTGGAGTGAAAGCATCAAGTCGGAAATGTGCATAGGCTGTGTGTACGTGTGAGGATGTGCAGGGACAGTGGAGGGATAAGGATCACTGAGGAATTTCTTAACACCTCCTGTTGCAAGCAGGTGGGCTCCCGGGCTAGGATGATGAAGAGAAAGGGTATAAGAGAATTTCAGAAGAAGCCTAGACAGTATTCAACAATTTTCTAGTAAATGTGTTAGTCAACAAATATTTTTGAGCCCTGCCATGCGCATGGCTTTGAACTAGATGCTAAAAAGGATTTAAAGATGCATCAGAGACAGTGCTGGACATTAAGTTCCCTGAGAGAGGAGATACTGGCACTGAGACAGGCTAGAAAGTGGCAAAGGTCAAAGGAACAGGGCAGAGGAGGGATACTACATGGTCTAAAGCCCGTCGGTGACTCCATGAACTTCCCGCTCAGGGGCTTGCCATGTTTCTCCATCCCGTAGTCATTTCTTTAGTGTCTGAGGCATCCCTAAAGGGTGCACTTCGAGATACTTGAACTTGGCCTCCTTCCTTCTCTCCTGGACCGCTGACGTGACCAGGCTGTGTGCAGCGGGCAGAAAGAGGGGCCCAGGCTGCAGCCGGGACAGGCTCTCCCAGCCAGCTGGGTGCTGAGGGCTGCCGTGTCCCCCTCTCCAGGGCTGAGCCCGAATGCCGGGACCACCGGCGCACCGCCAGGCAGAAGGGGCTGCCTCTGGACCAGCAGGACGAAGACTGGGATGCCAAGAAAAGGGAGCTGGAGCTGTCTCTTCCTTCCTCAAATCGAAACACTAATAAGAAAACGAATAAGACAACTGGAGGCCCCAGCAGGCCCGGCCATCCTAAGGAGAGAAGAGAGTGAGAAGGACAGCATCATCAGTGCCTCTGGCACGCATGTCTGCTGCGGGGGACTGTCCCTGGACCAGACTAGGAGTGTGAGACCTGCACTGTCATTATGTGATTTTACTTATGACCGTTACCCAGGCCTTCCACCAGTAGCTCTGGACCTGCCATTCGGTCTGAAGCCTTGTTCTCTGCAGAGCTGCTGCCTCCCTGCTGATACGCCCTGTCCACCAAGATTGCCAGAAAAGGGCCGAGCGTCACCAGTCATTTGCCTGGTCAGCATCCCCTGACCCTGTATGTGCCATTATAGAATTTCAAGGGCAAAGAAAGCTCTCCCTAAGGACTTGATTGCTTCAATGAAAAGAGAAAGTAACAATAAAATCTCAGAAATCTCCTACCTACTCACTATAGTTAATCTGTGACAAAAGTGATTTGTTGTCACATAAACCAAGCAAAGAGATGAACAAATGTAGCTCGCAGGTTCCAGCTGTGGTTCTCCTTCATGGGGCAGAGGTGAACAATCCCAGCCTGGTTGTTTTAACCAAGGATCACTTCTCCGTAGGAAGAACAATCTGGGCAATAGACCAACTCGGTGAGCAATCCTGGGAACACGGACGAGAATTAGTTTTACCCCACGTAACGAATGAGAGGTAGCATAAAAATTAGAACATGTGATTTCGGCCCTACTTGTTGGATGTGCGTGTTAGGAAATCTAAATACAGATCAGGTATTTCCAGTGAAAATGTCGCATCCACCTTGAGATGTGCTCTACATGTGAAATACGTATCAGATTTTGAATATTTGGAACAAAAAAAATGTAAAACAGCTCATTAACAATATTATTGATTACGGGTTGAAATGATCATATTTTGGGTATTGGGTTAAATAAAATACATCATTAACATATATTTTAGCTCTTTCTCTCCACTTTTTAAAATACGTGGCTGCTAGAATGTTTAAAATCACATGGGTGGCTTGCTTTTTTTTTTTTTTTTTTTTTTTTTTGCCCCACCAGACAGCCCTGCAGTAGAAACCAGAAACTGTTTAGAGCTTCCACCAGGCAGCTGGCCTGATGCACTCCAACTGGCTACTCCACATGCTAGGATTCGTAGTTTTTCTACCTAAATCAATGTCTTTGGGCGCCTCACATCATTACACATTACGCAATCAATGCTTGTGTTAATACAGGCCATGCCTGGTTCGAATTCTCTGCAATGAATCGATGGTTGAAACTCTGATACGAAAGTGGTACACGTGCAGAAGATATCTTTTCTAGTGTTTATATCCAGCTCGAGCCTCAATCCCCTTTCTCTCTGCTCAGCAATTCCCAGGGGTTGTTCCTGCTTGCCACGCTCCTTTAGCTCCTCCACTGGGGTATGAACCTTAGGAGACACCTGGCTCAAGCTGGACCACTCAGATTCTTCTCCGGGGAGCCAGCTGGTTCTGGCCTCTGAGCCTAAGCTCTGGGTACAGGAGGGTCTCCGACGCTGCCCTGCCCTACACCGCCCATGACGTCTCTGCAGAGTCCATGCTTTCCCAGAGCTCACACTTCCCCCTACTGCTAGCCACAGCCCACGCAGAGGGTTGCAGGTGGAGAGGGGGTGGGGCTGGAGTGGAAAAAGGCCCAGGCTGCAACACTGAGCGGCCCCAAGCTGGGAAAGAGAAAGGCCTGTAGTTTCCCCCTCATCCTGAGACCTAGTCTTCTTAGGGGTCCTCCCCTCCCCTCTGATGACTCCTCCCTCCCTGGGCCCTCCTTCTGCTCACTAAGCCCCCTCCATCTCAGAGCACTCAGCCACATCAAAGAGTCCCCTCTCCACAATTTCAGCTCCACCCTCAACACTGGCCACATCCTCAGAAAGGCACAGACAGGGCATGTGACTGAGCTGGGCTGGGGGTGGGGAGGAGGGGGTGGGATTGGCTTCTGCACTTCCCCTCTTGGCCTGGCCCTCCTCAGGAGCAGAGGGGTCTCCGCTCCCACTTCCTCCCTCATCATTGCCTCTGGGCCCTGAGCTGCCTACAGAGGGTCTTTATCTGGAAGAACATATCCCCATGAGCACCAGCTGCCATGTGCTGGGCTGAAAAACAGCAGGGAATCTTGCCCAGAGATTAGATGAGGACGGTGGCAGTCTTGCCTGGCGTGGTTAGGCACCCATTTCAGGGGAACATTGATGACCAGAGCTCATGGGCTGGGGGTGGGGTGGAGGAACTGGGGAACCTTGGGGCTGAGCCGGCCCCCCAGGCCTGCTCCCTCAGCCTTGGTAAGCTCCTTGTGGGGGAATTAACAGAGGCAGGTGCAGGACACGGTGGGTATTTTAACAGCCAGGACTCCCACGATAAACCTGGCTGCCTTGGAGGTGTCCAAATGGAGAAGGGTGAGCACATTTGGGGGATATATAAGACTCCCACATAGGAGGAAGCTGGACTCGGGAATTTCTGTGGCCTCCCTCAGATTTCACATCCCCACCTGGATAATAAAAAAAAAAAAAAAAAGGAAAAATAGTAAAAGATTCTTGTCCTGGTAAGTTGAAAAGGAATCATGAGAGGATAGACCAGTAGCATATAACCAGAGAAATATGGAGTGGCTCATTCTACACAGGGCTGAGTAAGTGTCTGAAGGTGCTCCACAGAGCTAGAGAGAGAGAAGACTGAGGTAAAAGATGGCGGGTGCGGTGGGTGGAGAGGTGGGGTGGAAGGTGGGGGGGGTGGAGCCATGCACGCACATGTACAGCTTTCTAGTTTCCGGTTCTGGTTCTGTACTCAGGAAATCTGTGAAATACTCCTTTCATAACAATATTTCCTCTTTTGCTCACAGCATATCGAATTGATTTCTCCCCCTTTTTCCACCAGCTGTCTTCTCTAATAAGTACAGTATTTTACAGTCATGGGCTTATGAGTCAAGTGGGCTTAGCTTTATATCCTCCCCTATGAAATAGGCAAAATAATCCTTCCTTCCTGGGGTTGCGGTGGGGATGAGATGAGATATGTGGACTAAGGGGGCCACTGGCGTTCTGTAACAGGTCTGTGTGATGGCTATGATGTTCCTGTAAAAGTAGGTTTGGTTTTCTCCTGAGAATCCTGAAGAGGGCCAGGAATAATGCCCTGTATGGGTCAAATGAGGCTTTCCATTGTCCAGTCCATAAATACACCCTGTCTAGTTTCATGGCATGGATTGTAGTCTGTCTTCCATTGGCCAGACATACCTGGACCAAACTGATAAGTGTCCTTTACTGGAGCCATACCCCCATGGCCTCCTGCTGTCCTTGCTGATTTGATTGTTCGTCTCAGCGAGGCATTGGGAGGAGAAAGAGATTGTGTATAGCAAATGGGGACAACAGGAGGAGGACGCTATGAAGAAATTGTTGCAACGTGAATTCTGTACTGAGCATGTCTTATATCTAATCTAATGACTCACCTGCGAGGCAGGTCTTACTATTCCCCAGTGACATCACAAATTGCAATTCTGAGAGGTTGCGTGACTTGCACTAGGCCACCAGGCTAATGCTCGTAGAGCCCTGAAAGCCTGCCTGGACTGGAAGGAGTCCTAACCCTTCCAGCTGTGGGGCCACAGTCAGGTTGCTCCACTTTTCTAAATTCCTCACCTGTAAACTGAATTTTACTGGAGTTTTCAACAATTCTGAGAATTTGATCCAGAAGACATGCACTTTGTCAACATCCCCGTTTTATTTTTTTTTTAAAGATTTTTAAATTTATAAATTTATTTCGGGGGGAGGGGCAGAGGGAGAGAGAGAACCTCAAGCAGACTCCCCGCCAAGCTCAGAGACCCACATGGGGCTTGATTCCACCACCTTGAGCTCATGACCTGAGCCGAAACCAAGAGTCCGACAGTCAACTGACTGAGCCACCCAAGTGCCCCTCAACATCCCCCACTTTAAATAACCCTCTTAGCACAGCTTACTCTCTTACTCTCTGTGTGATCAGAACCATGACCAGCTGAGGTGCTTGCTGAAGGCAAAGGAAATCCAGAATGGGTAGTGTCGGTAGGTTGTAACAAATACCAGCTGTGAGCATGGGATCCGTTGCTCTCATGAGTAGTCCTCTTTATCTAGTCATGAACATGTTTGTCGTGTGTGTGTGTGTGTGTGTGTGTGTGTGTGAATGCAAAATGGTACAGCCACTTTGGAAAATATTTTGGCAGTTACTTCTATAGTTAAATACACACTTAGCAAAGGACCCAGCAACTCCACTCCTAGATATGTACCCGAGTGGAATGAAACTTACATATAAAATCTGTGTGTGAGTATTTATAGCTGTTTTATTCATATTGCCAGAAATTATGGGAACTATCTAAATGTCCTTAACTGGTGTGTGGATAAACAAGCTTGGTCCATCAGTATCATGAAATAAGTATTACTTAGTAATAAAAGGGAACAGACGAATATGCATGAAAACATGCATGAATCCCAATGCGTTATGCTAAATAAAAGGAGGCCAGGCTCAAAGGCCTGTTTGAATCATTTATAGGAAAATCCGGAAAAGACACAACTAGGACAGAAAACACCAGTTGTTGCCAGGGACTGGAGGTAGAGGGGAGGGCTCTCTATGAAGAGGCACAGGTGAGTTTTAGGGTGATGTAACTGTTTCATATCTTGATAGTTGTTGCAGTTGCGTGATTATATGACACACTAAAAAGTATAAACGTTCCCGTACCTAATTGGTACCTTACTTTTTTTTATAGGAGGAAGGAATTAATGTTTACTTAACTCATACACTGACATAAAGCCTTGCAAAATATCAGGAGGCTCATGAGAGTTGAGGCAGGGAAAAGGCAATATACATCAGAAATTCTTAGAGAAATTCTCTGGAAATACTGAAAGTTCAATGAATTCCCTAATTGGCTGTGCATCAGAATCTCCTTTGGGATTTGTAAAAAACACATGGATTTTACTTCAGAGACTCGAATTCAGTAAGTCACGGTTGGGACCCAGGAATTTCTATTTCTTCAATAGTCAACTAAATTCTTGTGAGGCCCATCTAGGTTTAGAACTCCTGAGACAGAATTGCTAATGTCTTTTCTGTACTAAGCATTCCTGTGACTGCGAAGAATTTAGGATGTATGTAAACTTCTCTGGGGGAGGAAAAAATCACCTTTATTGTTACTCGTACTAACTGATATTTAGCATTTCATTCAACTGTGAGTTTGGGTAACAAAATTCAAATATTAGCAATTTCTATGACTTTGCTGCACACAGACATCTCATATATTTTCATTCAATATTAACATCATATTATAAATCATGGCATTTCAGATCATGAAATATCCCGATGATATTTTGGGTATCTTGAAATAACATTAACACTTGTCATTAGTTGGAAATTATAGTAACTTTTGGAAGTATCCCCGTGTCTAGCTATATAATACATTAATAAACATATCATAAACTACTATTCTAACATTTTGATAATTGCATTTTAATAAAATTAGTTTCCTTTATTATCTTCTGCATTTTATTTTCTTAATTTAAAAACACTGTTTCTAGAAGAGGTCCAATGTTTTACCAGATGGCCAAAGGGGCTCATAGCACAAAACACTTAAGTGTGTCCATGGTAAGTCTTCCTGATTTGAATTACAGTGGTTTCCATAACTGCAGACACACCCATATTTAAATGAAAGCAGAGGGGAAGACTGGTCTAAAATACAAACAGTGACTGGGTCTTGGGTCATCTAAGGTATTTCTGGTGAACAACACCCTTCTGCTCAGTCAGATTGGCCAGGGGATTTGTTTACTTGTTGAGACAAGTTGACAGGTTGAGGGTAATATGGAAGGTATATGGAAGAAGGGCCACATAATTTACATGTTCTCTTTTAAGAGACTGTAATTAAAGTTCTGGTCATAGCAGGGGTGCCTGGGGGGCTCAGTCAGTTCAGCATCTGCCTTTGGCTCAGGTCATGATCTCAGGGTCCTGGGATTCAGTCCTACATTGGGCTCTCTGCTCAGTGGGGAGTCTGCTTTTCCCTCTGCCTCTGCCCCTCCCCCTGCTCCTGTGCTCTCTCTCTCTCTCTCTCTCAAATAAACGAAATCTTTAAAAAAAAAAATAGTTCTGGTCATAGCAGAGCGAATAAGCCCTAAGGTGTTTTTTGTTGTTGCTGTTGTTTCATTTGCCTATAAAAGATGTTAATTGCCTTCAGAAAAACATCCCCAGGGGAAATTAACAAAGACTGGTCAAAGTGAAGGCACAATGCGCGCTGTGTTTTGGAAAAATGCCATGCAAGAGGACATGAGAGCATAAGGCTAACAGACTAAGTTTTAGCCTGAAAGAGAGGGACCAGTGCTTCCCAGTGAAGCAACACGGAGCCAGCTGCTTACCTTCGTGAGCCCGATCATTCATCCATAGGACAGGATCCTGCCTACCGCACTGGCTCTTGAATGACTAAATGGTATGTGGCCAGGGAGAAAAGATTGAGAAAATTTGATGGGAGAAGAATTTCTCAAAATTATTCAAAATCAAAGGATTCCATAAAAAATAAGATCGATTCATGGAGGAAGAGAGAGATAGAGGGCTAGGTGGCTCGATGTGTGGCAAAGTAAGCAGTGAGAGCTAGGAGAAGACAGGTATACGGGTGTTTACTGTAAAATGCTTTCAATTTTTCTTTATGCTGAAAAGTTTTCTAAATACAATGTTGGGGGAACAATTGCCTCCCCATTCTGCTGGGTAGTTGGGTCTTAGGACCTGGTATAGAGAAGACACATTTGGGCAAGCCCAAGTAATTCTGTTTCTCAGCACTTTGAACTTGAGCAATTTGGTTAGCTGGCCTCATCGTCCTTTTTATCGCTCGCAGATAGTTGAAAATTATGCCTGCCTCTTAGGACTGAATGCAAATGTACCTGGCATCTCCGATTAGGAAAATGATTAGGAAATCAGAACTGGTACTATTCTTATTATCAGAGTCAAAAAACCCTTAAAATTCATCTAACCCCTCATTTAACAGATGCACGAGCAAATGCTCAGTGGGGAGCGTAATTTCCCCAAAGTCACAAACTGATTAGTCGTAGAACCAGAATTTGAATTCAGATCTTCTGTGTCCCAGCCCAGTAATCTGTCTCTCAAATCACTCTTTCTCCTGAGACTTGTTTCTTCCATCTTATAGAATTACATGAACCAACTCCATGGCGATCAGGTATCATCAATAGTTCCTATGCGAAAGAGTAAATGCCTAGTAAGAGACAACCCAAGGCTGGAATGGTGGCATTCTCACCCCTGCTGGCTTTGCTGATCTGCCTCAATCCTTGGGCAGTCCCAGATTTCACAAGATCAAGAGACTTCGGGGGCAACCAGCTTTGAGCCATCCAGGGATCAGGCCTGAGCCATCCAGGGATCAGGCCATCCAGGGATCAGGCCTGAGCCATCCAGGGATCAGGCCATCCAGGGATCCGCATGGTGCTTCCGTCTGGGCACCGTACCGTAGCATTATGGCATGTTCCATCTTTGCGGGTATAGCAGCAGCCCCTCGGCAAGTCATTCCTTGTCCCGTGTCATTTGACCAGACCAGGACAAAGAAGCCACTCCTCCTGGAATATGACTGAGGGCCTAAGTCCTGCCTGTTCTCACACATGCTCCCCCATGTTGGGCTAGAGAACTCCAAATTCTTGCTAAATTTGCAGAAGGGAAATCAGAGAACTACTATCCCCTTGCAACCGCATGACTGTTTAGCAACTTTACACCAAGGGTTCAAAAATTGGGGAAAACAGCTTTTATGGTCTGAGTCATTTTCCTCTCTCTGGCCTGCTCGTACGGGGACATTTCTCTGGCCTTCTCTAACACTTGGGCACATCATGCTAGTCTTTGAGAAAATTCATCTACAAAGATTTCTTTTTTAATGTTCAGTACAGGAATTCTCACGGCTCTAGGATTCTGGGTTTCCTTTTCAGTTGCCATGATTTCCTTTTCAGTTGCTGATGATTGCAGGCCCTGAAGAATCTAAAGTCACAAAATACTTTCCGGGGAGAAGGTAGAGTAGCATATGAGACTGTGATATGTGAAGTCTGGTTATTACTGCTTTTATAAAAACGTTAAGCTACGTAAGATTTTGGGGTGTCGTTTCTGTCATCAGAAAAGTCTCTGGCAATGAGCCGGCAGACACTGGATGAATTCTTTTAAAAAAAATTATTAAGGTATAACTTACACGCCATGGCTATGGTTCTCCTTTCAAGCGTACCATTCAAACATTTTTAGTTAACTTAGAGAATTGTGCAACTATCACCCCAATCCAATTTTAGAGCATTTCCATCACACCAAAGAGATTCTTCCTGTCCTTTAGGCAGGCACTCCCCATTCCCACTCCCAGTCCCTGGCAAGCACTCATTTGCTTTCTTTCTCTGTAGATTTCCCTTTTCTAGAAATTGCATACAAATGGGTAGATGGGTTTTTAAGGGCAGATAATCATATCTCTATTACTGATAAATTCAATCAACCGCTGAACAATATATACTATGCATGCTAATTGCTTTTCCTAAAGCCAGTGAAACAGACTAGTTCCTGTCCAGCAAGGAAGGCAGGAAGTCAAACAACTAAAACCAAGGAAGTTGATTATCTGTGAAAGGGGAGACCCAGGGTTCCCTATTATCTGGAGCCCATAAAGTAGTCTGGAAAAATCCAAGGAGGCCTCTTGGAGGAAGTGGCGTGGGAATGAAAGCAGGAAGGGTAGGCTGGAGGTAAGCAGGAGAGTTGGGAGAGAACTCTGCAGGCTGGCTGTAGAGGATGTGTGTTGAGTCTGAGGGACCAAAGCAGGTTGGGCAAGGCTGAAACATAATGTGTGTGAAAGAGCAAGGAAGGCCGGGAGTCATGGTGACCATGGGGGGTGGTCTTGGAGGAGGCGTAAAGCCAGGTCGTAGTTGGCCATGGTGTGACGCTTGGATGACGTTCTGAAGGCAATGGGGAGCTTCTGAGGAGCTTTAGGTAGGGTAGGATGTGACATGGCAAACAAACAGGAGCCCAGCAAGAATTCAGACAGAAAGACCAGCTAGGAAAGTGCTGGAATAACCCAAGCAAGAGATGCCACTGGGAGGCAGCATAGCCACGTAATTAAAAGCTCTGGAGTTTTCCAAAGAAGACATACAGATGGGCAACAGTTATTGGGGGTGCTGGGAGAGAAGTAATAAGGAATTGGCTTACACAATAATGAAAGTTGGCAAATCCAAAATCTACAGAGCCAGTGTTCCAGTTCAATTCCGAAAGGTGGCAGATTCTCATACTACCAGGAAGAGTGGATGTCTCAGTTAAAAGGCCACTGGACAGGAGAATTCTCTCTTACTTGGGGGAGAGTCCTTTTCTTCTCTTCAGACCTTCAACTGATTGGATGAGGCCCACCTACATTATAGAAGGCAACCTGCTTCCTCAGTTTATCAATTTAAATGTTAATCTCATTCAATAATACCCTCATAGAAAGGCCCAGAATAATGTTTCAACAAATACCTGGGCACACCATGGCCCAGTCAAATTGACACATAAAATTAACCATCATCTGGGTTGATAGGAAAAATGGTAGGTAGGGGTGCCATTTTATAAAGGTGATTCAGGGAAGGTATCTCCAAGGAGTGGCCATTTAAACAGTGGCCTAAATGAAGTAAAAGCAAGGCGCTGTGGTAGCGGGTGCTTCCAGGTGGAGGGAGTAACGAGTATCTAGGGCCAGTCCAGAACATCTGGGCTGGGGTAAGAAGCTTCTCTGGCTGGAGCAGGAAGCCAGTTGGGGAGGGGAGGGAAGGCGTGCCTCAGGGAAGGCGCTGAGGTTGGAGAGGTGGTCAGCAGCGGGTTCATGTGAACCCTGTGGGCCATGGCGAAAATTGGGCATTTCATTGCAAGGGTCCCAGAAGACTATTATGGAGTTTTAAGCGCATCTCTCTGGCCATGGTGCTAAGGAGAGGTTGTAGCGGATTGGGGGTAGAAGTGGGGACAAGAGTCACCGAGTTTATTGCCATAATCAGGCTAGAGATGATGGTGGCTTGGGCTACAGGGAAGGCCGTGAGAAGCAGCTGGATTATGGACATACTTTGGAGGGAGAACAGAGGACCTGGTGGGAGAGTGAAGAGACACGTTAATAGACACATTAATAGAAAATAGACAAATACTCGGGGTGGGCCCCGTCAACCCTTTTCACGGACCTTGATTATGCTTGATGACAATTCAGCTTTCACAGAGGGAATCCTTTTGCCGGGGTGGCCTCTGTCAGCTGATTATTTTTCTGAATGGCTGTGGATGTGCTCACTCTTCTGGAAAGTGGCTTTTGCTCTATTCCTCACTATGGGCTTCTGTCTGTTTGCCAGGAGAGCTAGCTGTGCACGTGCTGCCTTCACTATATCTTGGTCACCCAGCTTTGCTTTGCGAGAGCTTCTTGGCTAAATATCATAGACTTGTCTGGTGTTGTCTTATTTTTCCGAAGCATTACAACGTTAGTGAGGTATAATTTACGTAGGTCAAATGCACAGAGCTTAAGTGAACAGTTCAACGTGTACACCTGTGAAATCTATACCGTAAACATTCCCGTTGCCCAAGACGGTTTCCCCATGCCCACTTCTAGTCTGTCTTAACACCTTGGTCCCTGTCCCCGCCAGCCTCTGCTCTGGTATCTGTCACCATAAAATAGCTTGGCATATTCAAGTTCATATACGGAAATCATTAGAATGCCTGAATTTGTGCTGGGCTTCTTTCATTCAACATGATGTATTTGAGATTCATCTATGTTATTGATTGTGTCGGTAGTTTGTTCCCTGGATGGATATAGCATGATTTGTTTATTAATTCACTAGTTGGTGGCCGTTTGAGTGGCTTGCAGTTTGAGGTCATTATAATTCAACTGCAGTGAAGCATTCTTCACAACAGCCGAGATATAGAAATAACCTGAATGTCCATTGAGAGATGAATGGGTAAAGAAGATGTGGTGTATACACACGAGGGAATATTATTAGGCCTTACAAAGGAAGGAGATCCTGGGATATGGGACAACTTGGCTCAATCTGGAGGACACTATGCTAAATAAAATAAGCCATCACAAAAGGACAAATACTGCATGATTCCTCTTATATGAGGTCTCTAAACTAACCAAATTCATAGAAGCAGAGCGTAGAATGGTGGTTGCCAGGGGCCGGGGAGAGGGGGAAATTGGGAGTTGCTATTCAATGGGAAGAGAGTTGCAGTTATGCACGATGAGTAAGTTCTAGAGATCTTCTGTACGACATTGTGCCTGGGGTTACCAATACTTTCTTTTACACTTAAAATTTTTTTAAGAGCATAGATCTGATGTTCAATGTTTTTATTACAATTAAAAAAAATTGCAATGAACATTGGGTACACGAATTTTTATTTGCAACACATTTTCATTTCTCTTTGGTAAATACCCAGGAGTGGAATTGCTTGGTCATAGGGAAGGTGTGTGTGCAACTTGATTAGAGTTTTGTTTTCGATTTAGCTTTCACGCGTGGGAAGGCACACAGGACATCCACTTAAGGACTTTCCTCAACAGACCTTAGAAGGGAAATGATCCATCGGGATAATGATAAAGGCACAAATGCGGATGAAGACAGAGAGGGGGACCATGATAATGGTGATGTTTTTGTAGTACTTACCACGGGGGGCTTCCTATGTATTAATTGATTAAATCCTTACAACAACACTGAGAGGTGGGTATTATTTATCCTCATCTTACAGTTGAAGAAACTGAGGCAGGGAGACGTCAGTCAGTGTTCTCAAGGTCACTCAAACCCAAATTGAAAACGTCCACGTTTTTCAAATAAGTTTACCACCTCCTATAAGGAGTCCTGTGGACATCACCTCTCACATCTTCTCCCGATGCCATGACCATCCTTCTGGGTGGCTGCTGTGCCTTTGACAGGACTTTCTGGGTCGTCTTTGAGTCGTCTTTGAGTCCACTTTGCATGGCAGCTGCTCTCTGGTGTCAGAAGTGCTGACCTCATGTCTGCCGGTCTGACGAGGTCCCTTTGACTAGTTTGTTTGCCCTCTTCCGACCCCTTCCAGTTGGTCTCCCCTCTCTTCCCCTCCCTTATCCCTACCCACTGCATCCCACCCCTTCATCATCACCAACCTCCACCACCAAACCCCACTATAATTTACCTAGGGCCCATAAACGTGTACCCTTGAACCAAGTTCTCTCAAGAAGAATCTTCCCCCAAAACTGCTTACTTGATCCTCAAAATATTTTGTTGTTTTTGTGAAGAATTGTGCCCAGAATCATTTTTATGATGAAAGTGTTTGACTCAATGCCCTTGATTTGGCAAAGTCACCATGTAACATAAGAAATACGATGTTGCTGAGTACAGACATGGTATCTACGTGGGCACCTTTCTTTTACTTGATGGAGATTTCAAATAAATACATTTCAAACAAATTGGACTTGTTATGATTTCATTTTACCTTTTTCTTCTAGAAATATCTATTATAGTTAATATAGTTAACACGCATCCTGAGTCGATTTTTCAGCAATGAACTCCTGCCTTATAACAATACATTCAGGTAGTCCTTTCCATCTAAATTCTTCTCCATAAAACCCTTCGAGGTAGATCAAGCAGAATTAAGTGGGAAGCACAACAATTAAGTAGGAACTTGGCTAAGGAATGGGGAGGGGATTCTCTATAGTTTTGAATAGAACCTCAAGTCCAACTTCATACAAATTTCATATATTTCAGAACTCCAATATCATGGGTAAAGTAACAAATTCTACCAATTTGTGGAGATATTTCTTCTTAAAATTGAAATCAGTCTGCACTAACAATTATGTTTTGAAATATCTCAGTAAGTTACAGGCACAGTTTAAATTATTTATAATTCTGTGCTCACTGAAATTTCCCCGAAATTTAAGAGATATTTCTATGAAGCCAAGGCTCTGATGTTCAACTTGCTAGAAAGTGGGTGCCCCCTTGTGGTCTATAGAACACCAAAGAAAGATTCCAGGCCTGAAGTTCTAAACGGTCTAAACATGTTGCACGTCCCTCACCAAAGTACACACTGAATCCCGAGTGCCGAATTACGAAAGTAAGCAAAACCTTGAAAGTGGGTGGTTAAGTCTATTTAAGACATCAAAGAACCTTAGAATGTTGGTATAACCTTAGACGTTGAGGTATAACATCATTTTACAGATAAGGACACTTAAGCTCAAAGAATTGAAGTGACTTGTCCTCAAAGTTTAAAACATCACACCCTGAGGTGCTGATGATAATCAGAGACCTTTCGGGGCGCCTGGGTGGCATAGTGGTTAAGCGCCTGCCTTTGGCTCACGGCGTGATCCCTGTGTTATGGGATCGAGCCCCACATCAGGATCCTCCACTATGAGCCCGCTACTTTCTCTCCCACTCCCCCTGCTTGTGTTCCCTCTCTCGCTGGCTGTCTCTCTCTCTGTCGAATAAATAAATAAAATCTTAAAAAAAAAAAAGAATTGGAGACCTTTCATGAAAACAGCATTAACAGCATTAACAGCTAATTAACATTAACAGAGATATGTGTCAAGAGAAACACATACAGATAGTACGGCAAATATAAAAACTTTTATTAATAGCCTACTGTTCTGCATTCTTTAAACATGTTTGAAGTTTCCCACCCCACATAGCGTGAGCTGGTGGGGGGACAGGTTAGGAGGGTGAGGCAGTCATGGAAGGGAGTGGTGACACTCACCTGGGGTGGGATGGGGGGTCTTGGGGCAGGTGTGAAGCAGATGGTTTTGAGAGTTGGTTATGAGGGTGAATCCACAGACTTAACTGAGATTAATTGCTGGGAGAGGGACAAGGCCGGGATGGTTCCTAAGTTTCTGGTTTGGGGCTATTGGGTGGATGGTAACCGAGGTAGGGAATAGGAGGGCAAGAGCAGGCTTGAATGAATGGTGGCTCGACATGACTGCCAAAAAATTAATGGCTGGCTGATGTACATGTTTTTGTAGGATTAAGCCACACAGTCTGAAATCTTTTGTGAGACTGTGTGTCCACGTGGATATTAATCAATGACCACGGGATTAGAGAAAGTCTGTGCCTGGCTTGGAAGTGTTAATGATATTTTAAAAATGTCAAGGGTATGATGGAGAACTTGTTCTTCTCTCTTAATTTCCTCCATAAACTTTCATTATATCCCACTTTCAAGATGAAATTGTAATAGAATTCAGTAGTTCTAAATTATATAATTATTTTAGTTTTAATTATGATCACTTATTGACTCAAGCCTCCTTGTTTGATGTTTGTAACATCATGGCATTGGGGAGCAACGGGTTAGGCCCATAGTCTTGATACTTAGACAAAGGCAGTATTCTGACCATTTCAGGTGGGCTGTACCTTTGGGGAGGGGCTACATGTCCAATTCTTTGCTTAAAATAATATGCTTTCTAGGGGTTTCAGAGTTTTATAGGAGGTTCCAAAAAGCAGGAGAAGACTTTGGAACGTTGGACAAAGATTGCTTAATGGTGGATTTTCAGGAGCTGAGACACCTGATAAAGGACATGTCTTGGGGCCCAGAAAGGCTGAATACAGTGTCTCAAATCACACTTGAAATCGTCACTGTTTTCCCCTCCTAGAGCGAAGGGGATAAACCAAATAGAACAGGGACTGTGGTATCAGACAGAGCTTGAATTTGAGAGCTGGCTGTGGCTGACTGTGTGACGTTGTACAAATTATTAACCTTTCTTGGTCAACATTTTCTCATCAGTAATGTAGCTGGTAGTGATGATACCCATGTGATCTTAGCTCTTTGGGGTTCCTATAACCAAATGCCCAGACTGGGGGGCTTAATAACAGAAATTTGTTCTCTCACAGTTCTGGAGGCAAATTTGGTTTCTGGTGAGAATGCTCTTCCAAGATTGTGGATGGCTAATTTCTTGCTCTCTTTTCACAAGAGCTTTCCTTGATGCTTGTATTCAGACAGAGGAGTGCCTCCCCGATGTCTCTTAAAAGGATCGGGGCCCCACCCTTACGATTTCGCTTGACCTTAATTACTTCTTTGGAGGATCCATTTCCAAATACAGCCACATTGGGCCTAGGACTCCAACATTTGAATTTAAGGGCAGTGGGGATGGACACACACATTCAGTCTGTAACTTATATCCAAGGGTTTGAGTGAAGATTAAGTGAAGTAATGATGTTGAAAACTGTCTGTGTTCTGGTTGCAGCACACAGATAACACAAGCTGACTTCTTTGGCTCCTTAAGAGATCTGTCATATCTGAGTTCATACCTGTTAGCTCATTTGAAGGATTTACTGCAGGGAACACATTTTGCCACTCTTGCTAAATCTATTATTACTCGTATCATAGCATCTAACAGAGAATGGAAGAATGGACCTTGTTTTGTCCATGTTATTTGTCTAAATAGTCCTCATTTTTGTGTTGCCTTTTGTAAGCCACAAAACCATTGTACAATTATTTGTTTTCCTCTTTTTCTTTCCTATAAAAAAACCAAAAAACAAAACAACAACTAACTTTAGGCTTTGTTCTTTTTCTTTGGGTGTAAATTTGATTGTTTATTTAAGATATTTCTAATTTCTTTAAGTAGGCCTTTATCACTATGAACTTCCCTCTTAAAACTGCTTTTGCTGTATGCCATAGATTTTGGTAAGTCATATTTACATTTTCTCTTTTTCTTTTCTTTTTTTAAATTGCTTTCTAATCATTTTGGTCCAAAGGAATCTGTAAGAGTAATTCAAAACAATGCCTCCTTACTTAAAAACCAAAATTCTGAATAGTCTTTTGTCTTTTGCTTTACAACCCAAGTCTGTGATAATTTCTGGGCATTTTTAGAGTATTTTTTTTCGCCTGGATAGTTTTGGCAGTATCCTATGCAACATGACAGACTCTAGCAACCCTTTGTGTGCTCCTAGTGGAATTTTTGGCAGCGTAACAAATGAAAACTTGTGACTCAGAAGTCCATAGGATTTTCTTTTCTTCCTTTTTTAGAGAGAGAGCGCAAGAAAGCAGGGGAGGAAGAGAGAAAATCTTAAGCAGGAGAACATGGGCCTCAATCTCATGACCCCAAGATCATGACCTGAGCCAAAATCAAGAGTCAGTCTTTTACCCAGCTGAGCCACCCAAGGGCCCCAGGAGTCCATGGGATTTTCATAACACATGCAGTTGAGAATCCTTTTTCTATTGTTAACATCCCCTGATGATCAACATTATGTATGGCATTAAACATTTTTCTTGTGTCGTTTTTATTGGGATATTCAACCGAAAGTCTACTTAGTTCATCATCCAAAGTTTGGCATAGGACAGAAGGGCTTTAACAGTATTTGTTGTGATTTGATAATATTAAATATATTGACTGTATTGAGCCATATTTGGGTGTTGTAAACTTTTTTTTTTAAGTTTTTAATTCCAGTTACTCAACATACAGTGTTATATCAGTTTCAGGTGTTCAATACAGTGATATAGATATATTTTCATTTTTATTTGTCTTAACGTACTTTTTTATTTCTCCTTTGATTTCTTCATTAACCTATTGATTGCTCAGTAGCATGTTACTTAATCACATATTTGTGATTTTTTCAGTTTTCCCTAGTCACTGATTTCTAATTTCATATCACTGTGGTTGGAAAAGATGCTTGATATGGTTTCAGTCTTTTTAAATTTGTTGATTCTTGTGTTGTGGCTTAACATGTGATCTACACTGGAGAACCTTCCATATACACTTGAGAAGAATGTGTATTCGGCTGCTATGGGATGGAAGAGCCTGTATTTATCCATTAAGTCCGTCTATTCTAATGTATCATTTATGGCCAATGTTCCCTTATTGATTTTCTAAATAATCTACCCATTGATGTAAGTGGAGTATTAACATCCCCTATGATTATTGTACTGTTGTCACTTTCTCCCCCTTTATGTCTGTTAATATTTGCTTTATATGCTTAGATGCTTCTATGATGGGTGCATAGATATTGAGAAATATTATATTCCCTTGTTACATCGACCCCTTTATCATTATATAATGCCTTTCTAGGTCTTTTTTATAGTCTTTGTTTCAAAGTTTATTTTGTCTGATATAAGTATAGTTTCCCTAGCTTGCTTTTCATTTCCATCTTTTCCCATCCCCTCGCCTTCCGTCTCTGTGTGCCCTTACTCCTGAAGCACATCTCTTGCAGGCAGCATATAGATGGATCTTGCGTTTTGTTTGTCTCTTTATCCATCCAGTCATTCTCTGTCCTTTGATTAGAGAATTTAGTGCATTTACATTGAAAGTAATTATTGATAGGTATGTACTTATTGCTCTTTTGTTCACTGTTTTCTGCCTGTTTTGTAGTTCCTTTCTGTTTTTTAATTCTTCTCTTGTTCTCTTCTCCTGAAATTTGATGATTTCTTCAGTCTCAGGCTTCGATTCCTTTCTTCTTACCTTTTGTGTATCTAGTATAGGTTTTTGTTCTGTGGTTATCATGAGGCTCGCATCCTATGTATATAGCAGTCTATTTTAAGTTGATAGCAATTTACGTTTAAATGCATTCTAAAACTCTACATTTTTAACCCCCATTTAATGTTTTTCATATCACATTTTACATCTTTATATTTTTGTATCCTTTAGCTGATTATTGTAGTTAGAGTTATTTTTACTACTTTTGTCTTTTAACCTTCATTCTAGCTTTATAAGGGATTAATCCACTATTTTTACTATATATTTACCTTTGCCAGTAAGATTTATACTTTCATGTGTTTTCTTATTACTAATTAATGCCCTTTCTTTTCAACTTAAAGAACATTACATTACATTAATTACATTAACATTTCTTGTAAGGCCAGTTTAATGGTAATAAACTCCTTTAGCTTTTGCTTATGTGGGAAGCTCTATCTCTTCTTCAATTCTGAATGATAATCTTTCCAAGTAGAGTATTCTCAGTCGGAAGTTTTTCCCTTTCAGCCCTTGGAGTCTATCCTGCCATTCGCTCTTGCCTGCAAAGTCTCTGCTGAAAACTGCTGATAGTCTTATGGGGGCTGCTTTGTATGTAACAAGCTTTTATCTCTTGCTGCTCTTAAGATTTTCTCTTTAATTTTTAACATTTTAATTATAATGTGTCCTGGTATGAATTGTTTTGGTTCATCTCATTCAGAACCTTCTGGCATTCCTAGACCTGGATGTCTGTTTCCTTCCCCAAGTGAGGGAAGTTTTCAGGGATTATTTCTTCAAATAAGCTTTCTCTCCCTTTCTTTCTCTCTTCTCCTCCCGGGGACCCTATAATGTAAATGTTATTCTGCTTGACATTTTCCTATAGGTCTCTTAAGCTATCTTCACTGTTTTAAACTCGTTCTTCTTTCTGCTGCTGTTTGGGTAAGTTCCACTGCCTTGTGTTCTAGGTAACTTATCCTTTCTTCTGCTTCATCCATCCGCTATTAAACATTTCTTGTGTACTTTTGTTTCCGTTATTGTATTCTTCAGCTCTGCGTCTTCTGCTTGCTACTTTCTTATATTTTCTATTTCAGGTGAGGTTCTCACTGTACTCATCCATTTTTCTCTCCAGGTCGGTAAACATTTTTATGACTGTTGCTTTAAACTCTTTATCAGATAAATTGCTAATCTCTATTGCATTATGGCTTTTTCCTAAGGTTTCATCTAATTCTCCCATTTGGAACATATTCCTCTGTCTCCTCATTTTGCTATTCTCTCTACGTTTATTTCTGTGTGTTAGGCAAAACAGCAATCTCTCTCATTCTTCAAGGAGTGGCCTTGTAGAGGAGATGAGACTTATCTTTCAACTTTGTCCTAGCTCTTGGTTGTGTCTTAAACCTTTGGATTGTCTAAGCAGCTTGATTTATTCTTGATCGGTCCTAGTAGTTGAAGGTGTGCCAAGACCTGTCAATTTTTCAAAGCATAGGGCGAGGTGTATTTCAGTCAGCACCTAGTTTCAGGTTGCTTGGAAGCCAGGGCTTAGCAGAAGCTTTTAAAGTATGCAAATATATACAGTCCTGTGGGGCTGCAGGAGTAACCCCTGCTGGCCTCCACACCAGAGATCTGGGGGCAACCCCTGGGTGAAAAGCTCCTTTCCAGGAGATACCAGAAGCTGCAGCAAGGCCAAGGAAGAGCACAAACATGGCATTTCCCAGCCTGTATTTCCTGAGAGCTCCTCCATAACCTCTAGATATCTGGAAAACCTGAATTCTACCTCTTAGGCAGAAGCTCTAAGACAAGTAAATAGGCCTTTTTCGTAGAAAAGGGGGTGTATGTTTAGTCTGCTAATTACGTAGTGCTCTGGGGAGTAGTAGCCTGATAAAAACTCTCTCTCTAATTACAGTTACAGTCTCTTGGGACCCAGGAACACAAGCCCCTTGACTCCCAGAGTCAGGCAATCAAGGAGCATCCCCCGTGTGGGCTGCGCATGCCCACCACCTCTAGCAAGGCTGTGGGAGGGTGCAGGGCTGGGACACCTGCTCTTAAGGAAGAGGGACAGCACAAAAATGGTTCCTTCCAGTGTCCCCATCCCTGGAGGGAGTATGAGCAGGCCTCTGCTCCTCTGGAAGGTGCTTTAAGATCAGCCAATGAACCCCCTTCCCATGTAGTCTCGGTGCCTGTCCAAGTGCTGCTTTTGCACTGGTCTCTGGGGTGAGTGAGTCTGTGCACAAACCCTTAAAGAAATGTATCTGCTGACATGAGCCCCCATTGGTTTTCAAAGTCAGACATTTTGGGGAGCTCATCCCTCCACGGCAGGTCCCAAGGGTTGGGGTCAGTTCTCAGGGAGAAGCTCTGAATTTGTGAGGCCCCTTCTCATCGTGGGTTGCCACACTATGAGTGGGGTTTTAGGTGAGACCGTGTCGTGTCTCTGTCACTCCTACCATCTGGATGTGGCCCTTTTACTCTTTGTTTTGCAGAGCTGTTCTGCTAGTTTGTAGGTCTTTTTCAGAGGGGACAGAGCCATATGTGGTTGTAGATTCAGTGTGTCTACGGGAGGAAGTGAGTTCAGAATCTTCCTATGCTGCTTTGAAAAGTCTTATCCCGTGTCCTTCTTCAAGAGTTAATTCTGCATTCTTGGGATCTTTGGCTAAAGGACTTCAAACCACCTTCACCTTTGTGACATGCTCTCAGAGGGTGGGGAAATGAGACATCATTTTAAAATTACATTTCTTTAAAAAAAAATAGAACAGCTTAATACGTTTGATTCACAACCACTTATTGGAATTTGTTCTAAGGCAATAATCTAAAGTACATACAATTGTAAATGCAAAGATATTTACTGTAGCATTGACTGTGATAAGCAAAATCAACTGAAAAAGCCTCTATATCAACAACAAAGACTTGGTAAGTTAAATCCAGTATATCCATTCAGCGGAATTATATGTAGCCCCTGAAAAACATGTTGTTAAAGACTATCGACTCGGGCGCCGGGGTGGCACAGCAGTTAAGCGTCTGCCTTCGGCTCAGGGCGTGATCCCAGCGTTAGGGGATCGAGCCCCACATCAGGCTCCTCTGCTATGAGCCTGCTTCTTTCTCCCCACTCCCTCTGCTTGTGTTCCCTCTTTCACTGGCTGTCTCTATCTCTGTCGAATAAATAAATAAAATCTTAAAAAAAAAAAAAAGAATATCGACTGACATGGGAAGACATTTATTAAGCCAGGCTATGAATGTAATGTAACTTTTTGTATGGGGAAAAAAAAAAGCATAGAGAAAATTCTAGGACATATACCAAGATGCTAACAGTGGTTATTTCAGTTAATGGGATTAAAGTTAGCATTTTCCTACACCGTTTTCAAGTTTTTTTTTATATTGAATAACTACTAAGTTTATAAAATAAACTGTTAATTAAGTTTATAGCTATAAGTTTATAAGAAAACTGAATAAACATTATTTTTAAAAAGCTGAGGCATCTGAGGGCCCACAGTTTTTTTGGTGGGGCTGTGCACTGGTGGGAGCTTGCTGAGGGAAGATTGAGCACTGATAAACATTCTCAAGAAGGAAAATTTAGGAAAAAGAGATGACATTCTAACTCACTGTTTCCTTGAAAGACCTGACGGCCAAAATTTAAGTGAATAAAAAGTTTATATTATTATAAAATATACACATACAAATGTTTTTTTAAAAAAATGAAAGGTAACTGACTATATGTCAAAAGTGGGATTTGGGGTGATTTTTCTCCTCTTTTTAATGTATTTTTAAAATTTTAAACATTAAATACTCCATAATGGGCATGTTATTACACTATAAATATTTTTTTTCCTGACCCAATAAATGAAAAGGCTGACCTCTCAGGAGAAGCTAAACTTGAGGGCCTTGAAGACAAAAATGTGCAATATTCTTGGTTTTCTCCTTGGCATCCATCATGGACCCAAGTGCATTTTGGTAACTGGGTCAAATACCAGCTGGATGGTTACTATATCAAGCTGGATTCCTGTGCTACTCATGTTCCTTCTTAGTGCATGGAATTGAGAAATCAGTCACATATTAAACTAAATAAATACAATAAAATAAAATAAAAATGAGTAGCGTGAGTATTGCCTTCAGAATTGAGAATAGAACATTTCTATTTCTTCAGGAAAATAACTGGCCGTAGAGAGATAAATCCCTGGAGATTTAAGAATCAAGAGCTTTGCTAAACATACAGCCAGCCATCAATTGCTTATTTGGTTTTGTGACCAGGATCCATGGATCCACCGTCGGCATTTGTCCCTCATCTGGCCAGACAGGGGACATGTACTTGTTAATCACGCAGGGATGTGTGGTGATTGGGACAAAGCTTCAGAACATGTTGTTTCCATTTGCTCAGCCGCATGATGGTCCAAATCCAAAGCAGATGGTTGGGTCTTCTCTAAAACATGTGGACGCAGGACCATGAAACCCTATCTGAGCCTCAGAAGCTGCTCATCTTACAAGAAGATCAAAACCCAAGCTGTCATGAAGCCCATGAAATTAAATTCATTCCAGGCCTCTGATTTGAAGATAGCATAGCCCTCAGTGCAGAAACAATAACAGTTAAAGTACATCTTTACAAAGCATTTGATATATGGGAAGACATCTCTCTATATTTAAAATTCTCTTGACATGGTAATAAAAGAGGCAGAACAAGTCTCACTAGCCCCATATTATAAAAGAATAAACCAAAACATAGATTGCGTATTTTGCCCAGTGTTATCCAGTACCTTTGTGGAAGAGGTGGGATGTGGACCCCAGGGATCCCGATTTTTTTAAACTCCGTTTTATTGAGATATAATTTACATACAATAAAATCTACCAATTTTAAACATACAATCCCTTGCTTTTTGACAATTCATAGAGTTACATAACCACCAACACAGGTTACAGAATATTTTCATTACTTTACAAGTTTCTTTTTGTCCTTGGTAGTCAGTCTCCTTCTACTCCCACCCTTTGGTTCCTGGCAACTGCTGAATTGCTGAATTGGATTCTATTCCTATAGTTGTGCCTTTTCTGGTGTTTGATATAAGTGGAATCATACAGCATATTTGACTTTGGTCAGATATTTGACTTTGAGAGCTCAGCATAGAGCTTTTGAGATTTATCCATGTCGCTGTGTGTGCTGGTAGTCCAATTGTTTTTTAAATTACTTAGTAGTATTCCATAGTGACAGTATTTTATTGTGCATTCTATTTTATTCTAGAACTCTATCGTGATCTATGAATACATCACAATTTGCTCATCTATTTACCTTTGATCCATCTCTACTTTAACATCTACTAAAATCCTGAGGGATGCTTGCCCTCCCATGATCTTCACCTCTATCTAAGCTCCATGAGAGCAAGGGGACTGTCTGTCTGGTTCATGGCTGTTTCCCCAAAGCCTAACACAATGCTTGGCACAGAGGCATGATCAATAAAAAATTTGTGGGCAAATGCACGGATGAACAAATGAATGAATGAACACAATATGGCAGTCTAGGTAATTGCCTAAGAAGGAGAGCACCTGGAAAGGGAACCAAGAAAGAGAACCACAGCATTAAACTCACATTCGTATTTTTCAGGTTCTGGATACCATACACAAGTTCTCTGAGTTTGGTCTTATAAAATGAGGACCGTAATTCTTATCTTATGGGATTGTTATGAGAATTTAATGAAATGGCTTATGTAAAGCATCTTACACAGGGCCTGCCAGGTCATAAGTGCCTAATAGGCCATCTGGTTATTATCATGATAATTGCTATTATTTGGATAAGACGAAACGACATTCAAGGTAGGAAACTTTGTAGGCAGTTAGCAAACTGCTCTTCCCAAAAATTTAACTGAAAACCTCAAGGAGTGGCTAGGGTTCTTTCTTTCCTTTATGTGGAGTCACTTAGCCCATCCATTCACAGGCTGTCAGTGACTGGCATCCTTGCTTGCATGTTTGTGCAGAGCTGTCCTCATGTGTGTTTTGCAAAGTGGCTGCCACTGTAGTGTTCCTGGTCTCACCATTGGTGATTAGAAGATGAATTTATGTTTACAAATTTGATTCAGTATATGAATGTGAGCAGACCTGCTACTAATTCAAGAAGACTTCTTAGCTAATCTACTTACTTTGACTAATGACCCTTAGAATTTCCAATAATGCCCCCACACAGGCCCTCCCATTACTTGCCCCCTGTGCTAACTCAGATTCCTATTAAGGTGTCAGGTAATGCAGCTGGCCCTGAACAGAGCTGCTGGCCACTTGCATGAAAGAATCTGCTGTCCCCAAAACAGTTCTGTGGTTTTCAAAGGGAAATGGGACTATAATTCCCATGTGTTTTCTAAGAGGGCTAGCCTTTTTGTTCTCTGGATCAAGTTACATGTGTGACTTACCATCATCTTGCTTCCATTAAATGACCTCAAAACTGAATGACTTCTCCCAGGACAAAGAAAAATCCCCAAACCAAGTCCCACCCATTCTTTCTCCAACATCATCTCTTTCTGAAGAATTTCATCTGTCGGGGCTTGCCTCACCCCAGCCTGTAGCCTTGGCATTATTCTCTATGACTAACACGGTCTCCCTCCTTAAAATGTTTTAGAGTCCAAGAATCCTCAGATGACCAGGAAGGTCTTTGTAGCTAATAATTAAATGTCCCTTTTGCAATTTAAGCTGGCTTCTTTGTACCCTAACTTCAGGGACAGTAGTGTTGAAATAAATTTCCAAGGCTAGATGGAGCCATTCTTGTCCAGGGTGCCACATCAGTAAACCCAGCTTCTATGATCCTGTAAGTGTTCCAACAGACCTCCAGTCAGCCAATCCCCAAACGCCAGGCCAACTCGGGCTCTCTACTTATTTCCTTGCTCCTTGATTTTTCTAAATAAGGTCAGATATGCCACCCCAGTTGATCATGTCCTGTTTTTGTGTTGCTGCTTCTAATGCTTTGTAAAACTCGCTCTTGCCCCAAATCCCTCAGGAAGAGAACTCCACTGCTTATGAGGCACAGTGCTCCCCGAATCTGTAGACTGTTTTCCCTTGGATCAAACATGTCAAACTTATTACTCGGTTGTTTTGGTTTTGGCATTTGACAGTAGAAAATAGTTGGACCTCTTTCCCTTTAGAATCAGATTTCCTTTCAAAGAAAAACCCATTCCCAACTGTGTCTTCCCTTTACTCAACAATTCCCATTTGTTTGGTCTTCCTCCCAGATGCCATGGTCGAACTTGGCCTCTTGGACAGTGATGACCCTTGTAATTAACAGACGTTATAGACATTTCCTCAAATCAGGGGGCAATCCTTTAGCTCTCTGTTGAGTCTGTTTTAAATGCAAGTACTCTATAAGGGCTCAATAAGTGGGAAAAGAATTGGCAAACTATGAAGTAAGCCTCTTGCCTGATTCTTCCCAGCAGCATGAAACATGGGCAACTATGTGCTCTTTAGGTCCTATAAAGGAGGAAAAGCTGAAACGAAACCCACTGGATGCCCACCTGGACATGGAGAGGAGTTTATCAGGGATCTCAGTGCCCAGGACAGTAGGAAGTCTCTGCTTGGCTCCCCAGTGGAAGCCGCTGGAATTGGTCTTGGTGCAGTGCAAAATGGAGTTGCCTGCAAATGTCAATGGGTCTCCCATTTTCCATGTAGGATTCACCTCATGCTTGTTAAAAAATGTGAGTTTTCAAACTACACCCCTAAGAGGCCGTTCTCGGAGGTGTTCTGAAGTGGATTTCTGCACTGAAGATCTTTCTAATTCTTAATGTTTTATATGTCCTCACTAGGAAACTGGAGGCGGCTATGATCTTTTGATTTTCTTATAAGAAGGGAACCGGAGGAAAGCTAGCTACAAAGCACAATCAGAGTGGAAGCATCTGGTTAACATCAACCCCCCAGAGCCCTGTTTATCACAGTGTATTCCATCGACTACCTGCATGGGAAGCAGGGGGGTGTTTATTGAAAATATCGATTCCTGGGCCTCAGCCCTAATCTGAATTAGAATTTCCAAATTCTGGGCCCAGGAATCTGTAACTTAACACACTTTCCAGGTGGATTTTGAAAGATGCTATAGCTTGAGAACTGTTTTCCTCTGGGCTAAGTCTTCGTAGTAAATGGTTGGAGATGGATGCTATGGAATATGGGGCCTGCATGTTACAGATTGGTGGGGGAGACCTCACCCCTGGGCTTTGGGGGCCAGTTGTAGAGAAAACTGCCTCTCAGGTAGTATTCTAGGAGCATTGCCAGGAGCTGCATGGCTTTGGGAAGGTTTCTTCATCTTTCTGTGTCAGTTTCTTAATCTTTAAAAGGGGTGTAACAGTAGTGACTGCTTCATAGAATTGTTGTGAGGATTAAATGCATAATTATACTTCAGATCCTCCGAACAGTGTCTGGCCCACAGGAAAAACTGTGTACATGTTGTTTGCTGTTGCTGCTTCTTCTATTATAATTGTTATCCCAATCTCAACAGTCTAGGGGGTCTGTTCTCTAAAACCCAGGAGTCAGCAAACTATGGCCCTTTATCTGTTTTTTTAAATAAAGTTTTATTGGAACACACCCATGCTCATTCATTTGTGTTATTATCTATGGCTGCTCTCCTGCTGCAACAGTGGAGTTAAATGGTTGCTACAGGGACCATATGACCCACAAAACCTAAAATATTTACTCTTTGACCCTCTTCAGAAAAAGTTGGCCAACTCTTGCTCTAAATGCCTTCAGGCCCCTGTTTAACGTTGATCACCTGAAGGAACAGCGAAGGTGGTTGTGTCGGAGATTAACTGATGGTCTGATAGTCTGTTCAGAGCAAACCCTGTGAGTGAAGAAGCAGAAAGTGGCAAGTGGACGAAGCAGAGGGCAGAGAACATCCCTGAGGAGAGCTTGGAGGGATAGGACTTTGCCAGTTACGAGGGGGTCCTGGCCTCAGCTTTTATGAGGCTGGAGCCTGCCTGACAACAGGAGAGGGCTTTCCTTTTCCCACCTGCCAATGGCTTTTCTCTTCCAATCTTCAAACCCTTTCCTCGATTGGTCAGTTGATAAAATGTGCTCACTGAGATCGAAGCAAACCGCCATATCCAATAGCTTCAAAGAAAATTATATTTTACTTTATTTCATCCAGCATAATTACTAAGTGCCTACTATGTTCTAGACACTGGGACAGGATCGGAAAATAAAACATGACCCTTGCCCTGTGGAGTGCCTGATCTATCTTTGAACTGCAAAGCCATAAACTCTTCAAACCCAGAACTTAAGACTCCAGGCTTTCTCACTGGACACCCCGGGACATAAAGTGCCTAGGGTTGCAAATAACTGGTAACTAATTAACACCCAGAGTCAAGATCATAAAAAGGAAATCACCTGGGGCAGGTTATTGTCTGTTGAAGACCTATGATCCCATCAGTGGACGTTCTGCCGAGCAACAAGTGCACTGAGCACTGTGTTCTTCTTGCCTGTCTTTTGCCAGAAGGCAGTGTGCGTGGATAGAAAGAGCTAGAGTTGCCCAGATGCTTCCTATGTCCCTGGTACCTGTGTTTTATGTAGGTCATCTCACTGAATCCTTGTACTAATCCCATTAAGTAGGCACCACTATCCAATTTACACAAGGAAAGCAGGTGCTCAAAATGGCACAGCTAGTCAGTGGCAGAAGTGGGATTTAAATTCCTGTCCACGTGACTCCAAAGCTGTTGTTAGAATATATCACTTAGGTAAGTTTAAGAAGGAAGGGAAAGATAAAAGCGTATCAGGGGGTAGGGAAAGGTGGAGAGAATTCAACAGCCCCACGACTGCCCATTTGAAGAACTAACACCTGAGATTTAGCAGGAGGGGTACCAAGGCAAGAGTGTTGCCCTTTTCTTTAGAAAACAGAATAGCAAAGTCCTAAACCCCTGCTTCCTGGCTCCAGAGTGAACAAACGTTCATTCTTTTCTAATTACGTTTAAGAAGTAAAAGTCTCCTGGGTTTTCCTCCCATATACTCAGAGCCAATTAGTCTCATGGAGTAGATGTTTATCAAATCCGTCCCCACCCATTTTTTAGTCATTAGGATTGTATTAAGCCTGACCTAAGCCACGTTAGTTAGCTGTTGGGCAAGTTCAGGTTCTTTTGGAGAACACTGGTGGCTTCCTATGGTTGGAAAGCGTGGGAGATGGCTCTCCACACCCTCTTACAACCTCACAGTCCGTGGCTATAGTGGAAAGGAAGCCATCACAGATTTCCTCAGCCCATCGGAGGCTAGCCCCTGGCTCTGTCATGGCTCCTGTTTTATAGCTCACGAAAGCCCACGTTCGGCCTCAGGAAATGCTTTTCTGACAGGAAGTGCTGTTCTGACCACAGGACCAGCCCATGTGTCCACACAGTAGGTCTGAGGTGGAGACAGGCAGGCCCTGGACCTTGAATATTGCTCTGACACCAAAGACTCTCAGACCTCTTGCATGCAGGAGTTGGGGGGTGTATAAATACACGCGGTACCATGCTGGGGCAGGTAGAGACCACAGTGCACACCTCTTGCCAGCACTGCATTCAGCGACAGAATGCTGGTAGCCTGAAACTGACCATGATGGGGGTATTTACATCCCAGAAATCAGCAAACACTACACATAAAGGCTTGTTCCCTCTGAGAACTGGTTGTTGAACATTTATCTGTGCAAGACTGAATATATGCCATTTTTTTCTTCCAGTATGAATACATTTTTCTAGTTCTTTACTATTACAAAAAAATACCACAATGAATATGTTATATGGTACTTTGTGTACATATGTGTGTATTTCTTTAGGGCATATGCCTGGAAGTGGACTTTTTAACTTATGAAAGATGGACATTTCAACTTACGAGATAGCATCGGATTGCTGGTCTACCAGCAGTATGTAAGATTTCCTGTTTCCTCACATTCTTGTTGACACTTGGTATGGCCAGCTTTCTTCATTCATGCCAATCTGAGCTTGAGGTAGCATTTCATTGTTATTTGAACTGATTTTTTTTCTTTTTTATGTCCTTTGATAATTGCCTTAAAGTATTTCCATAAAATGTTTATTCATTCTTTATTGGATTTAAGTTCTTTATGGTTATTTTATAGATTATTTTTATTTCTTTTGTGAAACGGATCTTTTATCTGTTATATGGACAGTTTTCACTGTTGTAGAGGAATGTTATTGCTGGTGTGTACAAATGTTACTGATTTTTATATGCTCATCTCAGTATTAAGCTTTTCAAACATTTCCCAGGTCTGGGGGGCTTGAGATTTTATGTTAAACTTGGTATCTGTTCTTCAAAGGGTCAATGACATAGTCTTTGGTTACTTTTTTTAATGCCACAGTACATATGTGAGGGTCAAAGTTTCTAAGATGACAGCCAGGGCAAGGTCCAAAAAGTATTTATTATAAGGTGTCTTTGTTAAGTCTGTTCATTTGCAACAATGGTTTGGACGAAATCCACTTGTGTCCTCTCTTTCATCTTGTTTTTTGCCCACATTGCAGCTGTATCAGTAAGTAGAATTCTGTTCTTCTGGTTATTTAGAAATATTAATTCTAGTATATGTCATGTATTTTCTGTATGTTTATTTCCTTTCAGATTAAGCATCTCTCTGAAGGAAATGGTAAGAATCAATTGAAACGCATAGAATGTTTCTGAACTTTCTTTCTCTCGCTCAGCAGGATTAGTAACAATGTTTTTCCTACTTTTAACAGTGCGTGAGGGAGAGTTGCATGAACAGAAGGCTATTGCAGAAATCAACTTAGGTGGGTTCAATTTCTGCCTTATTCATGCTTTGAAATAATTTCAAATCTTGTGTTACAATTGCTGTAAAGCTCTTACCTTCATAATAGGGTGCTGGGTAACCTTAGGGGAGAAATATCTATTGGTGCTTTATTAGAATTTGCAGAGTTTCTGAGAAATGGAAATGTGGAAAGAGAATGATGGTTAGACCAAACTCTCTAGAGGAACCAGTGAGCGCTCCATGGATCTAGGAATACATCACACGAGTTTTGGTTGTAAAAATGTCACTTTTCCTGTTTCTATTTTGAAAAAATGAAAGAAAAGTGGATGATTTTTCCTCTTGCTACATATACACGTATATGTATGGACGTATACGTGTGTGGTCTATGCCTAGAGTTATGTTTCGAGGGGGAACCCCAGCCCCCCTACGGGTGCATCATATTCATAAACACCTGTTTGCTCAGGACTTAGGGAAGAGTGTAAAGGTGTTTCCATTTCGACATCTTGTCTACAGACATTTTTCTCGAAGAACTCCATCAGTCTGGTCCATTACTGAGAGGAGAGAGAAGCTGGGTTATCATCTCTTTTCTCTCACTTATCCTGCTTCTAAAATGAGGGAGAAGCCTTTACATTTTGGGTATCTTTGGTTTGGATTGGCAAGCAGCAGAGATAGTCATGATCTTAAACGCCATATGGTTTTGAATATCAATTGCATGTTCATTTGTCAAATACTGCCGGAGAGTGAGGGCTGTTATCACTTTGCAGGAAGGGACAGGGATTTCCCTGTGGTTGAGGTGAACTGTCCGGATCACAGATGGCAATGAGGGGGCTCGCCTCCAGGTCTCCTGATTCAGCGCAGTGCTAGCCGAAGACTACAAAACTGAGAAAACCCATACCTAAGGGTTGAATTTCTGTGGCTTTGTCACAGGGAAGGCAGGCTTTACAGGGAAGGCAGGCTTGTTGATACATAACTGGAAAAGCTTGAAATGGTTTTAAAGAAATAGTTTGGTAAGGGAAATGGGTGAATAGGCCCCAAGACTTCAGAACCAGCTTCAAATTCTCTCTCTTTAGTGTCAGGCAACCAAGGTGTATGGACTCGCGGGGATCTGTTGTAGTTTAAAATGGGGCTGGGACTGGAATTAGAGTTTTCCTGATCCCATCCTTATTTGTCTAGACCAAGTAATTCTTTAACCTTAGAGCCATTGTTTGTGATTCTTCTCCACCACCCTCTCTGAGCTGTGACTCCAATGAAGAAAGGTTACCATGTGGGTTTTTTCTCCTTTTAGGTCATTCCAACCCAGCTAGCATGATTGTTAGGGTTGGCCGCACAGCCAGATCCTACATCACAAAAACTGTTCAGGAAAAATCAGAGAGGAAATTGTCACCTTTTTACCTATCTTCTCTCCATGCCTCCCAATTTAACCTTCTACCCCAAGATTTGTTGCTTTCAGTCTTTTCATTTCAGTGAAAGCAATTCCTCCCTTCTAGGTCCCGAGGCTCAGAACCTCTGAGTCTTACCTTCTTCTTGACGTACACGTCATCAGTCAGCGAATGTATTAGCTCTACCATCAAATTAGATCACGGGTTGCGACTTCTCTGCACTTTCTCTCTTCCTGTTCCTGTCCAAGCCATCTGGTCTGGCCAGCTTCTGGCAGCCTCGTAACTTCTCTTGCCTTTCTGCCATCACCCCGCACAAGCTATTCCTCAGAGTAGACAGAGCTCTCCTTCTGATAGGATTCAGGCCGTGTCACTTCTCTTATCCAATCTTCCAGTCTTCCAGCGCTGGCCAGTGCTGATTGACATCTCATCCAACACCGAACAAATGCCCTAGAACCTGGATTCCCGAGGTGTGTTCCACAAGCCAATATCACCTGTATCACCTAAGAGTTTTCTAGAAATGCAGCACCTTCAGTCTCATCTCAGACCTACAGAATTAGCACCTCCATGTTGATGGACCCCAGCTGATTCCCTGCACATTAAATTTTGAGATGAGCTGACCCTGGCCAGCCATCTCATCTCACTTCTTACCGCTTTCTGCCCTACTTACTTGGGCTCTCCGGCCACCCTGACTTCCTAGCTATTCCTCTACAGAGGTGGTCCTCAGTGTGTGGTCCCCCCACCAGCAGCATCAGCAACACCCGAGAACTTGTTAGAAGTGAACATTCTCAGGCCTTGCCCTAGACTTGCTGACTGAGAAACCCTGAGGGTGGGGCTCAGCGGTCTGAATTTAACGAGCCCTCAGGAGACTCTCATGCTCAAGTTTGGAAAGCTGCTCTAAGACATCAAGGCTTTCCTTCCTCACTCCTTTTTTTTTTTTCTAAAGATTTTATTTATTTATTTATTTGAGAGAGAAGGAGAGAGAGAGAAAGAGAGAGAGAGAACACATAGGGAGAGGGAGAGAGAGGAGCAAACTTCCTGCTGAACAGGGAGCCTGACACGGGGTTCGATCCCAGGACCTGAGCCGAAGGCAGACACTTAACCAACTGAGCTACCCAGGTGCCCCGTGCCTCATTTCTATTCGTTGTTGCCTTTGCCCTCAGTACTCTTCCTTTATTCCCCACTCTGTCAGATTTCTGCTTTAATGCCACCTCCTCAGGGGAGCCTTCCCTGACCACCTTTATAAAATATCAAACACCCTACCCCTCACCACTTTTCTCCCCTACTCTTCTTTATTATTATTATTATTATTATTATTGCTCTTTACACCGTCTACTTCTCAACATTTGTTTGTCTGTCCTCCTTCCCCAGTCAAGAATGTCACCTCCCTGAGGGCTTTGTCTGATTCTCTGCTATATCCCTAGCATGCAGAACAAAGTCTAGCATACATTAGGTGCTTAATAAGTATGTGCTCCCTGAGCAAATTGGTTAGTGAATCTCCTGAGGCTTTTTTTTTTTTAATTTTTATTCTTTGGAGAGAGAGTACATGTGTACTCTTGCATGTGAGTGGGCGAAGGGGGGTGAGCAGAGGGAGAGAGAGCGAGGGAGAGAGAGAATCATAAGCAGGCTCTATGGACAGGGGGCTCAATCCCACAATCCAGAGATCATGACCTGAGCCGAAATCAAGAGTCAGATGCCCAACCGATTGGATCAACTGAGGCTTATTTTTAATGGACATATGTTTTTTTGGGGGATGTGCTACCCCCCCACACACACACACTGCTGCACTCTCTTACCCCTCCATGACCCCATCTACACTGACCAACCTGGGGGCCAAGGTCTGAATGAGCTTGTTCATATCATTCTAGAAGGGCCCAGCTCTCGCCTCCACCCCTAATCCAGGCCAGTGTCAGAAAATGCAAGTGTTTGTTCTTGACAAGCCTGAGCCAGAGCGTGGATAGATGAGTGCATATTACCCCTACTGAAAAGTCAATTCAAAACCTGGCTCCTACTGCCTGTGGGGCAGGGGTATCAACGCTACTTGTTTTTGTTTGATTGTGCCGTTATCATATACACAGGTTAGGCTTATAGAGGTTAAGATATAAGGACATGGGGAAAGGAATCAGGGTGCCTTAGTTAGTCATTAGCAAGTGAAACCTCAACTTTTCCTAATACCAAAAACCCCAGTGGTGTCATTTACCATGTATGAGCCGTCCGCTTTGTCACCGGGGACCTTTGTAACCATGCGAGGCTGTGGTGGTGACCCTTCAGCTTGATTTCCCAGCCGTAAATCAGGCGCTGTCCTCAGAATGAAGTACAGTCCCCTGACCCTGTTTGAAGTGCTTTGTGTTTTACAGGGAGGATGTTTGTCAAACATGAGAGTTGTCATAAGAAGAGACGCTCATAAATTTTTCGCACAAGGATCTTCCCTTTTAAGAATCCTCTTTGCAAAAACACCAGGAGGCCAGAATCAAGGAATACCATAAGGGAGAAAGTTTATCACATGAAGCTCCTGATAGCAGATACCTGGAGATAAAGTTTGAGTGGATCTGTCCATGTTTGCCTGGTCTTTATTGCAAGCTTTGAGCTTGGCTTTGGAGGCTACCATTGTTTTTTCCTGGGACAGAGCAAAACCAACCCATTTACTTTGAGTCATGACGAAGGATGGAACGATAGCAGAAAGGGCTCTGGATAGGAAGTCGGAAGTTCTCAAGCCCACTCAACTGCTGACCACGTCGTGCATTACTTCCTGTCTCAAGATTCCCTTATGGCCTCCTAATGTGCAAGAGGTTTGGAGCCAATGATCAAAAAGATCCCTTATAACCCAGAGGATGTGATAATACGTGATACGGATGAGCTATTTACATTTACTCAATTAGAGGGAGTTACGCATTGTTTCAAAAAGACTTTGACCAAAGATTAACAACGCAAGAGTTACAATGGAAAATATTAATTTTATTATGAGAAATGCCTTTTACTAATGCTCATTCAAATATTTTCTTTCTTTCTTTCTTTCTTTCTTTCTTTCTTTCTTTCTTTCATCTTTTTTTTTTTTTAAATCTCTGTCTAGCGGAGGGCTTGGACCTCTTTGAGGGAGACATCCTCCTGCGGGTGAGTATCTGCCAAGGACACAATAACATTCCTCAGGACTGGCTGGTTTTTATGACTGGGAGGTTCTGCTGTGTCCAGCTCTGGGCTGGGCACTGTGGCAGACATGAAAGAATCTAATCTGTCATTTGTATCCACAAGGGCTTCCACTGTGGTTGATGATGACAAAAACAGATGAGAAATTAGTAAATGGTACAAAGAATCTATAATTATCACATTACTTGTTCACCCAATTTTCATAGTAAGTGAAGAATGAGAGAAGGAAACGCACCAATATGTTTAAAGTGGCTATCTCAGTTTTTGGAAATTGCAGATCTTTCAAGTTTTGTTCTTAATAATTTCTCTGAAGTTTCCAAATTGTCTGCAATGAACTGTGCTGCTTTTATAATCAGAATACAGACACTTTTGCTTGAATTGTATGATAGGTTGTTTGTGGTGTGAAAGTTTAGGAAAGGAGGAGGCCAGGGGACCTCAAAGACTCACCTTCCCCGTCATCTTTGCCTTGTTTCCACAGAACTCCAGAAATGGCCTGAGAGACCCTGACACCAGGTGGAAGTTCCCCATTCCTTACATTCTGGCTGACAATCTGGGTAATATTAATTGTTTTAATTAGGAGTTTTGGGTTTTACTCTTCTATTCCCCTGCCCACTCCTGTTCATTGGCTTCAGACTGGGAATAACACCAATGCATATGAGGGTTTCCAAGCCCTGATGATTCTTTATCCCATGGGATAAAAGGCATAACATTCTATTGACCCAGTGCTGCTTAACGAGTCTGTGATACAGTGCATCAAATAGTAATTTTAAAAATTACAGAGTATCAAAAAATAATTTTAAAAGTTCAGAACACATTAACATGTTAATAAAACCAAAAGCACCATAAAGAACAAAAAAATACAATGAAATATAATTTGGCTTCACAACCACAAAAAATTTACACTTTCAATAAGTTTGTTTAGGTGAATCTAGATATATTTTCAGCATACTGATTTCTTCCCCTTTTGTTATGAGACAAACATTCCACACTTTTGAGAAATAGAGAAGTCTGTATTTCACATGCTCAGGGTCCTTGTCCCTCAGTGTTAATAATTTCAATTCTTTTCTCTCTCAAAATAAAGGACTGGTTAAGTTATAGTTCACTTGTGGTTGGAAATAATACTTGGAGGAAATAAATAAATATTCAAAGCTGCTTGTGGACACTGGCTGACCCCAAACAGGTGACTGACACCTGAGCAGCCATGATGATGCCGTGCCTGCGAGGCCCATCCCACACGGATGGAGGGAGATCAGAGGAGGAGGGAAGCTGGGACAAGCTTGCTCAATTTTAATGCGCTGCTAGTCTCCTCCCACTCTCAGGAGATAGAGCTTATGTTTCAATATTTGCCATCACTGTTATTAGTGCTGATCCCTTTTCTGGAGGAGAGCTAGATAGAAACAAATGCTGTTGTTCTCAGTGATGTTTTTTGGAAATTTGAGGTTTTATCTCCCCTCCCCACCCCATGTTGCCTGCATGCTTGCAAATTCACAGAGCACCCATATTTATTGGACTGTGATTTAAGAAACATCAACTTTGAGAGGGGTATTTTTCCCCATTACAATTTTTCTTCCTATCTGTCGCACCTGCGCTTTCCCCCCTTCCATCAAGACATAGGCACACTTATTGCATCACCAACATATGCTGGACACCGGGCCTTCACCTAATATTTGGTCTAAGCTTCACCACACCTCCGTGAGGCGTTAAGTCAGTACCTCTCAGACTTTTACGTGCATAAGTCTCCCCTGAAGATCTTGTGGAATTGTGCAGTAGATCGGGGGTGGGGTCTCAGATCCTGCACCGTCCCCCAGGTGATGCTATTGCTTTTGGTCTGTTGGTCACAGCTTAAGTAGCAAGGTCTCTTTAGCTGTAAGTTGGTGACAGATTCAGAGAGCAAGATGGAAGCCGGGAGGCCTGAAATAAGATAGCAGCAGAAGGGACACTGCGGTGGTTCTCAAGTAGCCCCACAGGAGAATCACCTTGAATGTTAGGAAAAGTTCAGGTGCCTGGGCCCATACCATTGCAAAAAGCAAACATCCTAGAGTTTCGTAATTGTATGCAATTCCTTTATTAAAGTTAAATTACACAGAGTAAAATATACAAATCAGTGTAAAAGTCAATGGCTTTCGATAAATGCATAAACTTATGTAACCCAGTCTCCCATCACTCCAGAAACTTCCCGGGTGCTTGTTTCCAGCCAATCCCTACCCCCCTCTCCAAGACACTACCATTCTAATTATTTTTCTCTATAGATTAGTTTTACCTGAATTATAGATAAATGGAATCATTCAGTATCTATTCTTTTGTATGTGGCTTCTTTGCTTAACATATTTTCGAAGTTTTTCTATATCATTGAAGACCAGTAGTTCTCTTTTTTTACTACTCAGTAGTATTCCTCAGTAATATGGCAATTGTTTATCCATTTTTCAGTTGATGGACATTGGGTTGTGCCAAGTTTGGGCTATTATGAAGAAAGCTGCTATGATCATTCTTGCACAAGTCTGCATGGATATATTATATATATACATATACATATATATTATATATATATATACATATATATTTATTTATTTGTCTTGAGAAAATGTCTAGAAATAGAATTGCTTGATCATATGGCAAATGTATGTTTAACTTTAGTAAAAAAAGACCAAGCAGTTTTCTGAAGTGGCTGTACCATTTTTCACTCTCACTAGTGTCCCATTTGCTCCACATTTTCAGTAACATTGGTGGCGTTAATCTTTTTTAAATGTAGCCATTCCGGTGGTTGTAAAATGGAATTTCACTGTGATTTTAATTTGTATTTTCCTAATGACTAACACTATTTCCCACATTTTCATGTGCTATTGGCCATTTGTGTATGTTCTTTTGTGAAATGTTTGTTCAACTCTTTTTTTTTTTTTTAAAGATTTTATTTATTAATTTGACAGAGATAGAGACAGCCAGCGAGAGAGGGAACACAAGCAGGGGAGTGGGAGAGGAAGAAGCAGGCTCACAGCAGAGGAGCCTGATGTGGGGCTCGATCCCATAACGCCGGGATCACGCCCTGAGCCGAAGGCAGACGCTTAACCGCTGTGCCACCCAGGGGCCCCTGTTCAACTCTTATCATGCTTTTTTTTTTATCGTACTGTTTGTCTTTTCATTATTTGTAGAAGAACTTCATATATTATGGATGAAGTCTTTTGTCAAAGATAGATAGATATCTTGAATATTTTCTCCCAGTCTGTGACTTTCCTTTTTTGTTTGTTTGTCTTGTTTTTTTGTTTTTTAAGCAGTGCGTTAATTTATTAATCTTTTCAAAGAAGTAACTTTTGACTTGTTTATTTTCTCTTTCTTCTCTGCTTTCTGCTTTGTAGCTTTTTGCTTGTCTTTACTATTTCCTTTCTTCTGGTTAATTCCAGTTTAATTTTCTCTTCTTTTTTTTATATATAGGTGGAAATGTAGATCATTGATTTTAAACCTTCATTTTTCTAATAAAATACAATGTTATAATATGGCATCTAAAGCTATAAACTTTATTTGAAGCTCTGCTTTTACTGTTTTTTACAAATTTTGATATGATTGTATCTTTATTAAAGTTCAGATATGTTCTAATTTCTGTTGCAATCTTTTAAAACCCATGGGTCAATTAGAAGTGTTTCTTGAAATTTACGAATGTCTATAGCACTTCTAGATATTCTGTTATTGATTTCTAGTTTAATTTTGTTGAAGTCAGGGAACATATTCTATAAGATTTGGTCTTATGAAATTTCCTGAGACATATTTTGTGGCCTTTTTTTGTGACCGTTCCATGTGCACTGGAAAAGAACTTACATCTGGCTGGCGTGGGATGTGTTGTTTTATCAATGTCAAATAGGTCAAGGTGATTATTTGTGTTGTTCAAATATTTTTATCTGCAAGGAGTTTTGGACTAATTGTTTCATCTGTTACTGAGAGAGAGGTGTTAAACTCTTTAACTGTAATGTGTGTTTGTTTATTCCTTCTTTCAGCATTTTCATGAAACTGCTCTTTTGGGCAAGCACATTGCTGTATCATCTTGCTAAATCAACACATTTAGAGAAATTTCTCTTTGTGTCTGGTAATCCTCTTTATTTTGAGGTCTACTTTGTCTAAGTTAAATGTAGCTACACCAGGTTTTTAAAACTTCTGTTTTCACTGTGGATCTTTTTCAGGTTTTTACTCCTATCCTATCAATGTCTTTATATTTAAAGTATCTTCTTTTTAGACAGTATGTATTTGGGTCTTATATTTTATCTAGTCTATCATCCTCTGAATTTCAATTGGAACATTTGGTCTATTTACATTTTTTTCAGTGTTTTTTTTTTAATTTTAATTTTCAATTTTTTCGATTTATTTTTTAATTAATTAATTAATTGATTTTTTAAAAAAGATTTTATTTATTTATGTGACAGGGAGACAGCCAGCGAGAGAGGGAACAGAAGCAGGGGGAGTGGGAGAGGAAGAAGCAGGCTCCCAGTGGAGGAGCACGATGTGGGACTCGATCCCGGAACGCCGGGATCACGCCCTGAGCCGAAGGCAGACGCTTAACGACTGCGCTACCCAGGCGCCCCTATTTTTTTAATTTAAATTCAGTTAGTTAACATATAATGTATTATTTGTTTCTGATTCATCAGTCTTATATAATACCCAGTGCTCATTACAAGACATACCCTCCCCAATGTCTATCACCCGGTTACTCCATCCCCCCACTCCCCTCCAGCAACCTTCAGTTTGTTTCCTAAGATTAAGAGTCTCTTATGGTTTGTCTCCCTCTCTAGTTTCATCTTGTTTCATTTTTTCCTCTCTTCCCCATTTACGTTTAATATAATTATCGATATAGTTTGATTTAGAGCTATCAGTTACTTGTCTTCTATTTTTTCTTTTATTTCTTTTCCTGCTTTCTTTTGGTTAAATCCAGTAATTTAATATTTCATTTGGTTCTTGTGGTGGCTTTTTAGCTCAATCCCTTTGTATTATTTTGTGATGCTTTGTTGTAGGGATTACGATTTGTAGCCTTAAAATGTGACAGTATGCTTAGACTTAATATGCTTAGACTCAATATTAAGCATTTTACAACAGTATAATTCTATTTATACCCCTTCTTTTTGTGCTATCACTGGTTTATACTTTTCAACTATACACTTTATAAACCTCATAATACAGTGTTATCTTTTTTTTTTTTTTTGCTTTGATCAGTTGTCCTTTAAAGTACTTAAGAAAAGTAGTATTTATATTTACTTTTATGCTTGCAATTTCTGGTGCTGTTCATTCCTCCTGGAGATCTGAGTTCCTATCTTGTGTCATTTCTCTTCAGCCTAAAGAACTTCCTTTAACATTTTTTTTTTTTTTAAGTAGGCTCCATAACCAGCTTGGAGCCCAACATGGGGCTTGAACTCACGACCCTGAGATCAAGACCTGAGCTAGACCAAGAGTTGGATGCTTAACCGACTGAGCCACCCAGGTGCCCCTGTCCTTTAGCATTTCTTGTAGAGCAAAACTGCTGGTGATAAATTCTCTTCTTTCTCCAAAATAACCTCTTTGTTGCCTTCATTTTGAAGGCATTTTTTTACTGGAAATAGAATTTAAGTTAACAGGTTTTTTTCCCCTTCTTTAAAGTTGTAATGATTGTTTTTTTCTTTTCCACATTTTATTATGAAAAATTTTAAATATACAAAAAGCTAAAAGAATTGTATAGTGAACACTAGTATACTCATCACCTACATTATACAAACAACATTCTGCTACATTTGCTCTATCTTATCGATCCACCCTGTTCGTCCTTCTATCCTTCTTTCAATACATTCTGTTTCTGATACATTTCAACGTAGATTGCATGGACCAGTATGCTTTGCCCCAAACACTGCAGCATGTGTATCTTTAAGTAAAGTTTAAGGTCTCTTTATGGTTCTTTTTTATGTAAAATGTACATAGAGTAAAATGCATGGAGTCTTAAGTGTACAGGTCAATGAGTTTTTAAATATTTATACACCTTGTAATTTATACGTTACACTTATACAATGTAAAAATATTCATATAACTCCTATTAAGATATGGAGCACTTTTATCATCCCAGAAAGTTCTCTCCTGTTCTTTCATAGTTACTCCCACCCTTCCAGAAATAAATTTTTTGTTGTTGTTTTAATCATAGATGAGTTTTGCCTGTTCTAGGATTTCATACAAGTGGAATCATATTTTATGGTTTTTTTGATTACTCAGTAAAATGTTTCTGAGATTCACCAATGTTGTTGCGTGCATCAATGATTTGTTCCTTCTTATGATTGAGCGGCATTCCATTGCATGAATGCAGTATATCACAGCTCGTGCAACCGATCTCCTGGTGACAGACACCTGGATTGATTCTATGCTTGACTTATCGTGAATAAAGCAACTATGATCATTCTTGTACATGCCTGTTTTGAATATATGTTTTTATAATGTCTCTGGTGTAAACATCTGAAGTGAAATTGCTGGGTTATGGTATAGACGTCGGTTTAGAGTTGGATTTCTTCCAAAGTGCTTGTACCATTTTACAATCTTCCATGAACAATGAATGAAAGTTCCTTTACTCTACAACCTTGCCAAAATTCGTTGTTGTTCTTTTTAACTTGAGCCATACTGGTGGACATATAGTGGTATTTAATTGTGGTTTTAGTTTACTTATTATTGTTTTACTTTCTGTTTTGTTTACTTATTGGTCATTTGTATGTCTTCTTTTGTGGAATATCTGTTTAAATAATTTGCCCACTTAAAAAAATTAGTTATTTGTCTCTTCTTTGAGTTGTAGTTCTTTATATATTTTAGATACAAGTCTTTTGTCAGATATGATTTTGCAAACATTTTGCCCCAGTTACATTGTCTCTGGTCTTTTTCTTACACTTTTGTGACAACCAATCCATCTTGGGTACAAATATTCATATTATAGATGCCAGTAAGAGTACGTAAAATTTCATAAAAATCTAAGTGGGCTTAATTCATAGTCTTGTTGTTATCTGTGTTGTTTCCACAAGTAATTGACTGATGATTCCACTGATTATTTATTTAATGAACTTAATATAATCTTATGACATCTGAACTGTGGAATCTCCAACCTGGTAATTTATTAAATGAAATGAGGGCCAGGAGAACATTAAGTAAGTACTTGGTAAACTGCCAAGAATTATAAACTCTTTGAAAGAATGCACAAAATCAAATGTACAAGAAATACAATTTCACTTTATATAACCTAGCTTAATTTTTAGCTTAGAGCTCTACCTTCCGTGAGTTGATGGGAGGAAAAAAAACAAAAACATGTACTAAGTAAAATATAATCTCTGTTCCTCTGGAGTATCTTTCCTCCCCACCCCATGCTTGTCTCATGCGATGCCAGGGTGTGTGCATGTTAGGCGAGAGAAAAGGCATTTGATCTTTGGTCACTGGTCCTAACCTACAGGTATTAGTAAGCATCTACTGTTCTGGCTTCTTTGGGTCCATTAGACTTCTGCAGCTTTGAGTCCAAGTTTGAGTTGTAAAAATCTTTTCGAAGGCTGTTTCAATGCTACCTGTGTAGTCTTGCCATCTCTCCAGGGTCTTGCAGGGAAGCAGGGTAACACACCATCTGTGCTCCTTATGCTTTCAAAACCCATACAGCTCTCTAAACTCTGCTCTTCCTCCAGCAAGAGGGGGTATCTTTTTAGACTGGTGTAAAGCCTTCTCCCTGCTTCTCTCCAGGTGCTTTACTCACACAGGAGACAGAAATGGCTTGCAGTCCCCACTGTCTTCTGCTCTGCAACGTGACTCTGCTGACACAGCGCGCTCGGGATCTCCGCTTGAATGGGGGAGGGGAAGAGAGGAAACGAGGAAGTTAGTTTATCATTTTGTTCAGCTGTGCACACATGAGTGTATTCTTAGTTTGTAGGTATGTTTACGCTACGTGTTTGAAGTTCGCGCTTCATGTTTATAAACATGACTAGTTTTGTAGTGCTAGTTTCCGAGGACTCTGGTTCCTACCAAAAAATATGTCATGGACCTCTGTGGATTTCATGTGGTGGCAAGATTTTCTCTAAACTATGTTATGTGTATTATCTAAGATCTAAGAAATCCTCATTGATGTTTTTACTGATTTCTGCAGCACTGAATGCCAAAGGAGCCATCCTTTATGCCTTTGAAATGTTCCGCCTCAAGTCCTGTGTGGATTTCAAGCCCTATGAAGGAGAAAGCTCATATATCATATTTCAGAAGTTTGATGGGTAAGGATGAAATTTTACAGAGTGTGTAATCATGCATCCTTTTGTTTACAAAAGGGATACATGTCTTTCGAAAGAAGAAGCTGTAAAGAAACTAAAAGCGAAATCAAATCTTTCCTTGTGAGTTTTTAAATTCTGTAAGATTTTTGATGGTCTAGATGGAGAATGAGTTGTTTAGATAACTCTGAGCCTAGGGAGATTTATTTCAATTCTTTTCCTGGGTTCAGGTCATGTTTTAAATTACAGTACTTTTTTTTCTAAGTCAGGTCTATTAAAGTATAAATTATAAACCTTTTTTTATGGTACTGGTTTTAATTATGGTGCTCTGTTGGCTGGACGTCTTTGAAAAGTTCTAGATGTCGTTTGTAGTTATTTATTTCCTGGGAGAAATAAAGGGTATATCAAGAAAGAAGTGGTTTTATCCAATGGTACTTTTGGCAACCAACCTGGGCCAGATGAGCTTGGAAGCGAAGCCACCACCCACAGTGACTGAACGTGTGTCTTTAAGACCCCCCTGGAGACACTTCCTCCTGCTGCACTTCCCCAGACTGCCTCTAGGCGTGGCCTGGATTTGGTTGTCTAGTTCTGTTGGTGTTTTTGGTCACCATGGATGGATACAGAGATGTGACAGAGATGAAGAAGGAAGTTAGCGCATGATTTAGCCTCTTAAGAAAAAAAATGCAAAAAATAGCAGAAAAAAAAAACAAAATTATGATGACCGCTCAGATACAAGTAAAGTACCTTACTTACTTGAGTAGTTGCTTTCTTGGCTAGACTTTCATTAAAAATAAATTTTATGTACACCTACTATGTGCCAGGAAGTGTGCCAGTCTCTAGATACCAAGAAACATGAGACACGGTCTTAGACCTCACAAGGTTTACAGTTGGCAGTCAGGGGTGGTAGAGAAAAAAGTAAATAGTTATATATGCTAAGGGGAGTGCCATGGGCCATTAGGGGACATAGAGGCAGAGCAAAGGGAAGGACAAAATGGGGGATGGGAAGAGAGGGAGAGCAAGAGAGAGAGGGGAAGGAAAGAAGAAGGAAGAGAAAGAGGAAGAGAAGAGAGACAGAAGAAAAAAGCAAACATAAACACAAATCTGGCTTACTTGGAGAGCTCATTCAGTTCTGAGTGTCTGAAGCTTGCATGTAAGGGGCAGAACAGTGAGCCATGGAGCCAGGACGATAAACAGACAAACCCCACGTGAGGGAATCCACCATTTTGTGCATGATTCATTGTATGTTCAGTTTTCCATTTTAGAAAGATTGCTCTAGCAACAATGGGTAAAGAGTTGAAGTGGGGGCAAGACTGGTGGCAGGAGACCAATGAAAGGATGTCCCGATTGTCCAGGACAGAAATAAAAAGGAACCCACACTAAAGAAGAAGCAGTTGAAATGAAGAAGAGGGAATGGGTTTCAGAACTATGAAAACAGGGAGACTTCTCAAAAGCTGGTTGTCAGCTGACGTGAAGGGTTAAGAAGAAAGAGGAATCAAGGATGTCTCTATGATTTTTGATTCAATGACTGGCAAGTGGTAACTTTTTTCACCGAGTCTGGGAGTATTGCTGGAAGAACCACTTAAGGAGAAAGACAGTGGATATGTTTCTGGACACATCCTGAGGTTCCTGTGGGTCAAGTGGAGACAACCAACAGTATTCGCACAGTTTCTTTTTATGTGAAGGAAAAACATGGAAAGTATAACTTGGGCCTTGCCCAGAACCCAGATTTCAGAGGTTCTCTGTTTTTGACCTTCTCCTCTTGTCCCTTGGCAAAGTACCAAAGCCTTTAATTATTTATTAAAGATTTCAGGGGAAAAAATTCATTTTCTTAACACTTTTATTTCCATTTTTAGCTACCACTTTTTTTTCTTTTCTTTTTTTCTCTTAAAAATAAAATGAAGCTAATGTGATCACTTTCCAAAAGTTCCCTTTTTCCTAGTAAAATTCTCAGGGCTCCTTTTCGGTTCGTAACTCAATCCCTAAGTACTTGATGAAGGGGTAGCTCAGCTTTGAGGGATGTTCTCTGTAAAACCGGAGTCCAGGAGATTCTTATTGCCCTTGGCCAGGAGGTGTCTCTGTTACATTTAAGTTAGGGGAAGGGAAAGGAGAAGACTGGGGGGAAAAAACTGTACCATAGTGTCCCAAACCCTTCAGGGCTCTGGTCCCCCTGAAGCGGAAGGTTAACTGGGCTCTTTTAGAAAGACAAGGGAAAAGATTCTGAGCTGCAGAGTTGTGGCATTTTTGCAACTTTCACATTTCCATCGGAGGAGGGATTTTTTTTTTTTAAAGATAAATAATAAGAACTTCCTCTGGATTTTGGATATTTCACAAAGTCAACCAGTTTGGTAATGAAATGCCACTGTCAGAGAGGCAAATTGATCATGGTGATGTTTGCATAGCTCAGTGAGGTTACAAAAGATCATTGATTGTATTCTTAAAATTGATGAATTTCATAGTATGTAAATTACACTTTAAAATGTTATTAGAAGACAATTAAGACCTGCCTTTGAGCAGAAATCAAATCCATTAGCATTTGGAGGTGTATGATATTAGCAAACTCCAGGAAAACAATGGCAGGTAAGACAACGTGATTGTCATCAAAGAACTTGGAATCCATCCATTACATTTAAAAGTATGGGCAAATCTCTGATTCTGTACGACACTGGTTAAAGTATAGATGCTCTCCTACAACTTAAAGCAGATAAGGAAACAATTTGTGGAAAGCTTCAAATTTGCTTAATAGAGGTAGAAAGTTGGATTTATGAAGAAAGACAAAAAATAGTTGGGAAATAAAGGGGCAAGAGGCTACACCCTGAGGAATTTGGAGAATCGGCCAGCAGTTCCTGAGTCTACTGTTTTCTGTGGGAAGTTATGGGTCCTTCTTGCCTGGAGCCTTTCCAAAATGGTAGGCAGCCAGCGCTGTGATTTCGTAATGCTGCACACCAGCTGACAGCCAAAGGAATGGACTTGCTTCTTTAATGAGGTTCTTTTTCATGATCATAAAACTTACACCTGCTCATTATAGGAAATTTGGAAATTCATTTCAGTATAAAGCAGAAAATTTGAATCAACCATAACCACCACCCAGAGACAACTTAATGGTACAAAATCAATAGTGTTATTCTCTGGAATGCCCTCTGGGTTTGCGAAGTGAGAAAGAATGCCCAATTTTTACATCCTTCTACTTGGTGCACTATTAGGGTTGATTTGCCTCTGAGTATATTATTACTTCAATAAGGGACCACCCCTTTGAAAGCCTGCTTCTTATTCCCTCCAGGAAATGTTGCTCATTTAAGCAATCCCCTATTTTGAACAATTAGCTTATGAGAATGCTATTGATAATTTCTTTTTTTAATCAAACCTAACTTCCTTCAGATTTGTGTTCTGGAACCCCATGAATTACAGCCACTTGAGAGTTCTTCAGGAGAAAATTTCCTTCTCTTCTTTAAAGGTGCTGGTCTGAGGTTGGCGATCAACATGTGGGACAGAACCTTTCCATTGGCCAGGGATGTGACTATAAGGCCATCATTGAGCATGAGATCCTCCATGCTTTGGGATTTTACCATGAGCAGTCAAGAACTGACCGAGATGACTATGTGAACATTTGGTGGGATGAAATTCTTCCAGGTGTGTAGAAACCCAAGGTACTTGGGTGGGATTTGCTGTTATCTTTATCACTTGCTGGGACCAACTCTGGGATGTCTGGGCCACATCTGTATGTGGACAGAAGCTTCAGCTGGGACTACAGAATAGGAAAAGGGTACAATCTGTTGGCCTTTCCTGTGGGCTCTGCTCATCTGAGCATAACTGACCCCAGATAAGGGCCTTAGGGAACGGTACATGTTGGCTAACTCAATATTAACTGAAAGTTAATCAGAAGCTTTCGCTTTGTTTCAGTGTGCTTGTTGAAAATCTATCTAAAAGGCTATCTATTTTCCTGCCGTAGTCAACTGACATTCTCTGAGGATGTCATAGTCATTTTTCTGGGTGTGAGATCACATGTAGGACTAGGACTGTGCATGAAGTTTAGTTGAGCATACGATGACCCTAATATATGCTCAAGAACCTTTCTGGTGCTTTACCAAATCAGTGACGGGTGTTTAAAAACAAAATAAAACAACAACAAAAATGAGTTCTTTCATCTGAACTTGTTGCCCCAATTGTGTTAATTCCGGTTGATAGTCTGAGTTCTAGTTAATTGAAATTTACTGGCCTTTCTTCTTCCTGTCTTCCTCCGTCCTCCTTTCTAAGTACCTCTCTCCTTCTGCCTCCAGCCACATTATGCAAAGGATAACGTGGTCTTATTTTACTTATTGTTATGCAGGTGTGTTATTCTAACAATTTCTTATGTTCTTTAGTTTCTGTAGACTTCCTTGGACACCACCTTTCCTAATTGTTGGAGAGAACTAAATAGAGTGCTTTGAGTATACTAAAACACTTCTTTTTGAAAGATTTTATTTATTTATTTAAAAGAGAGAGAGAGAGAGCACAAGCAGGGGGAGGGGCAGAGGGAGAAGCAAGTTCCCCACTGAGCAGGGAGCCCAACGCCTTGGGAGCCCAACCCTGAGACCATGACCTGAGCTGAAGGCAGACGCTTAACTGACTGAGCCACCCGGGCGCCCCCATCCTTTTATTTATTTTTTTAAAAGATTTTATTATTTGAGAGAGAGAGAGAGTAAAACACTTTTATTGAACAGTTTCCCAATGTGCTAGAAAAAAAAAGTCAATACTGCATTTCTGAGAACACCTAGTTTTTAATTAGGAATTAGTTCAGGAAGTGGAAAATCATTCTTTTTGGCAGCAATAGATTAATAAAACCTTAATATATTAAAATGCCTTAACTATTGCTATATGTGGCTTTCACAAAGTAAATAATTGCCTTGTAATTATCTGTTCTATTTAGATTCCGATTTCATATATGGCTTCAAACATAGCAGAGCATCTATAATAATTTCACTTTTAGGGACTTATAAGATCTTGTCATACTTTAAAATTAAATACAAGTCTCCAAAGGACTTCTGGCAGAATTAGCTCATTTTGAAGTAAGGTGGATCAATGGTTCTCCCATGAGGTGGGGTTAGGGATGGGTAATCCTATCAAAATCACCTAAGGGGTTTCTCGATCTGGATCCCTCCCACTACCTCATATTCTGATGTGTCTGTGAATGTGAGGTGGTGGGGAAAGGAAGAAAACCGTATAGCTTGCAAAAACCTAACATGACCAGGATTGTATCCCCACACACACTTCCACCCAACCTACCACCCAACCACTGAGCTAGAGGTCAAGAAATATTCTTCTTTGCCTCCCAGTCCAATCTAGTAAAGTACTAGTGAGTATTGACCCAGATATGAAATAGATTAAATTTAATGTATTTGTCTCCTGGATGTAATTGTGTTATAACTGGGTCCGTGTAGGAGGGGAAGGATAGTGGGGTCATTGGTCAAAGGACCTAATCTCCACTTGAAAGCCTCAGGGCACCATTAGACTTTGTCTGTATTTGCCTAGAGACTTGGATTTCTTACCTTCCTGTACATAAACTAGGTTCTGCTGAGCATTGAATAAGCATGTAGAGAATCTTCACATTTTTAAGTCTTGAAGAACACAATGATTAAGTGTTTTTAAAATGATTTTCAGCCAAATGAGGTTCCCTTTCTCAGAGGGAGCCAACCCATTTGGCCAGGTAATTTTCAGACTTGCTCAGTTCTTGGTTGAGCATGAGTTATTCCACATACGTTGCTTATCTCCTACTGTATTTTTCATCAGGTATAATTCCATGTATCTAAATTGCCTGTTATCTCGGGAGAACTGTTCTCAAATGAGATGTCCAATCAATAAGGTGGTAAGCAAGGGCAGTATTATTGCTCAGGGTAATTTACAACTTTTATTGCATCTTGTCTTCAGTTGATGACAACCTTACCCTTCCACCTGGGATGATACGCACTGACAACCTAGTTGTCTCCACAAATACACCTCCATCTCTTAAGCGAGAATTGTGTTTTCTGGATCCGTTCTCTTCGACCAAGGAAAGACCTCAATTTCTGGGGTCTAGCAGGAGTCCGCAGACAACAGCCTGTGGGCCATACTCACTTGCTTTTGTAAATAAAGTTTCGTGGGAACACAGCCATGCCCGTTTATTTATATATTTTCTATGGCTGCTTTGTGCTACAGTGACAGAGTGGAGTAGTGGGACAGAAACCACATGACTTGCAAAGTCAAAAATATTTTCTATCTGACCCCTTACACAAAAGATTTGCCGACTGGCCTCTGGTTTGCAATATCACTTCCTCTTCAAGGCTCTCAGCTTCGAGAGTTTCCTGAAGGCAGGACCTTGTCTGTCCTACTCTCTGCCAGGAGCCACCACCACCGAGCACAGCTCCCAGTACGTAGACAGTAGGCACAGCAAAAATGTGTTGCATAAAATTTTTAAAAATTTGTATTTGATAAAGCCTTCTGATAAAAATCTTTGAATAATAAAGAATAAAATGACCTATTCTAACCTGATGATTTTAGTGAAAGTTAGGGAAAACCTATGCAGTGAATTTGAATGTGTTGTTCTTAAGATTTCACCAGGAGTCACCAGGAGAGCCCAGACCAAGCCCCCAGTCCTCACACTGGCCGGATATTCTTTACAGTTCTATCCCTTAGGGAAGGACAACCTAGGACCAAATGCTCTAGAAGGAGTTACTTTTCTCTTCCTTGTTTGGGTCACTTATTACAGTCCTGCACCACCTTTGAAAATGCTTTGATCCCTTTCAAGTTCAGTCTCCAGAAAATCCCATGATGTGGGAAGATGAAACGTTGGTATCCTCATTTTATAGTTGAAGTTTAGAACAACGGAGTTCGTTGGCTTTTCCAAAAGCATTTAGAGACTCCCTCCAGCACCTGCTGGCCCACGTTATGAGGCTCATCTTCAACCCTAAATGCACCTGCGTTGATGTCTCTGCAAGGTGGTGACGTGTTCTTCTCTCTAATTGTTAAAAACAACTGGATGGGAAGCCAGAAAAGGAGAAGAAGATGAAGATGGGAAGCCATGATGGGGAAGTCATGAGCATTCTCATTCAGTTTTCCGGAACATCACTCCCTAAGAAGGAAATAAAAAATCTGTGAACTTCTTATTATTGCAACTGGAACAGTAAATTCCTGATGGCTAGCAGATTAAAAGGACATCTGCTTGGTTTCAGCATTCCACATTGCAGCATATATTATCTTGTGCTAATCTCATAAAAATATTTTCCTTTTCTATTTTGAAAGGAAAGTTGATTTTCTTCTTCCTATTTTAATTTTCTCTCCATGAGGCTATTTCTGGAAAAAGATGTGAGCCTTGATTGATAGGATGTCCCTTTCCTGACAGGTGTTTATCTTTCCTTATGCCCCTGGGATTTCCTTTTCCTAACCCACGAAAGAGCTGGCAGGTGGATGAGGTATTTGCCTATTAACAGGACGTATTGATCCTATTTTCCTGAATTCACAAATTCCTTCTCCTGTCATTTGGAATACCTACCTCCACTTTGATATTTTATCTTCTCCTTAAAGCCTTATAGATACACACACATTTATTTATTTATTCATTTATTTGTAAAATGAATCTTTGATTGAAATATATACATATATTTAATAATTTGTATGTAAAATTTATCTTTTAATTACAGCATGTCTTTTTATATTTATTTTTAATTGTATTTTTAATTTTTATAAGTGTATATACTATTATATAATTTATTAATATCATTATATTATTTGTTACTATTAATAATATGTGTTAATTTTATGTACATCATGCTAATTGGAAAACATGCTAAATATGTATATATATTTTAAAAAACCATTCATTCTTTTTATTTTTTATTTATTTATTTTTGTTACTGGGTCTCTGCTTAACTATCTAGGCAAAGGAGGCAGGACAGACAAAATAATATAACTGAACGGAACCTGTGGATTCTCTCTCTGATAGGTTTCGAGCACAACTTTAACACCTATGATGACACCTTCATCACAGACCTCAACACGCCCTATGACTATGAGTCTTTGATGCACTATGAGCCTTTCTCATTTAACAAGAATGACAGTGCTCCTACCATCACGGCCAAGATCCCTGAGTTTAACACCATCATCGGGCAGCGTCTGGATTTCAGTGCCACCGATTTGGAGAGGCTGAACCGAATGTACAATTGCAGTGAGTACCGCTGGGTCTGAGAAATAAGTAAACAAACCTCAACAGAGTTTCCCCCAGCCTTTCAGTTTCCTGTACATTTCCCTTCACTATTCCTTCCTGTTCTAATTAAGGAAACTGGACAAACTACATAACCTTAGTTTATCTCTAGAGTAGAAAAAAGTGTAACACCCACCGCGTTACAGGATGGTTATGAAAATTAATTATGTGGTTGTGTTTTAGCAAGTAAAAGAATTGCACAGATGATGTAAGAGCTGTAACTGTCCAACTGCTTCAGCCTCAGGCTGGGAGTTGGGCTTGAAGGTATCTTTTATTCTGCAATGTTCTTTACCCAGGTTAGTTGTTCTAGGGTCATCTAGTGCTCAGAGATGCGATGTTTTCTAAAATGACCCTATTCGTCTTCAGGGACACACTTTTAAATTCTGTTCAATATGTATGTACAAAAGACCTACTAACTACAAATCTCTACTAGGTACCGCCTTCCTGGTCTAAAGGAGTTCTTGGTTGACATTTACAGCAAAGCATGATGACAGGCCTTTTTATCATTTGACTCTGCGAGGTGGGTAGGGCCGCATCAATGCTGGCTGTTCTAAGGTGTAATGGGTGACGACAGGATTTGCATTTGACAAAAATCAAGAACATGTGCTGTATCTAAACAATGAGGTCTTTTTAGCTGAAGACATTAGGTACGTGAAATAAGATGACTTAAATTTTTAACCAGGGGACAAAAATATCATTTGCAGCCACGACTCACACGCTTTTGGACCACTGTGCTTTTGAGAAGACAAACATCTGTGGGATGATTCAGGGTACCAGAGATGATGCCGACTGGGTCCATGAGGATAGCACTCAGTCTGGACAAGTGGATCACACCCTGGTGGGACGATGCACGGGTGAGTGAAGGAGAAAGTCAGCACACTGAGCTCTTTCACTGGGTCCAATGAGGGAATGGCAGCCTGCAGGTTTTGCCTCAGTTGCAATGTTAGTTATCAAACTTGGAAATCCTCACAGGGACAAAGAACATTTCTCATATCTTAATTATTAACTCAATAAAAAGTATGCAGGTTCTGGGTATGCCAAAGAAAGATGCATTTAAGGGATGACAAAACTAATACAGACATATGGTTGATAAGACATGATTTTGTAAATAAAAGTCACATCTCTAGAGCAGTGCCCTCCAACAGAACTATAATGCAAGCCACATACATAATGTGAAATTTTCTAGGAGCCACATAAAAAAGAAACAAGAGACATTCTTTTTAACGATGATTTTATTTAACCTGATATAAACAAAATATTAGCATTTTGACATGTAATCGATAGTAAAGTTATTAATGAGCTACTCCACACTTTTTGCACTTGGTATTTGAAATCTGGTATGTAGTTTACCCTTACGGCACATCTCAGTTTGGACTGGCTACCATTCAAGCGCTCAGCATACGTGGCTACGTATGCTGGGCGCCATATTGAACGGCATGGCCTCAGATAGTTCTTACGCGTGGTTTGCATAGTGAAAAAGCCATATAATCAGACCGACATGGATTGGAAAACTGGCTCCACCACTTGCTAATTCTAACCACAGAGAGTTGTTTTTGTTGGTGTCATTTTTGAAGTCTTTGCATTTGTAAGCCTCTCTGAGCGTTCCAGGATATTGTATACTTACCAGTAAGGATGGAAGGAGCTAATACATAGAAGGCTTCCCACTACAGACCAGAAGCTTCCCCCCTCATTTTTTCCCCATCTTCCCTTTCTGTTCAGAGGTTTCATTTATTTTTTTTTATTTCTACTTTAGCATCCTTTTATGTTGTGCCCATCTCAGAAATAATCTTGGCCTATAGATTATAATCAGTTTTTAAAGACTAGACTGTTACAAAGTCCCTCAGTCCCTGCCTGTGGGAGTTGGTTGGATTTCCTTCACAGAAGGGACCCAGCTTGTCACCCAGATTCCAGGCCACTGGGGTCAGAGGTGACAAATAATTGCAGCTCTTCTCCGACCTTGGCCAAGGGCGAAAGTCTCTGTCACCCATCGTATTATCAAACACATAATCTCAAGTGTGCAAACGGTGATCTAAGTCCCAAGTTCCCTCTGAATTTCTGTCATAGTATCTCATCCAATTTCTCCTCTGGGCTTGCTGCTAGGCTACTATCCCATTTCCAACTGAACAGAAGAGTGACGTCACATGAGGGAAATATGTTAGAACAGTGTTCCAGCACCTTAATAGGAAAGGAAAGGACCACACCCCCAGAAGAAATAGCTAGAAAAGTTTTGCCAGGTTAACTTGAGCAGCCATTATGCTTCTTCCACAGGAGGCATTTAATGGTGGTGCGTTCCCTCCTCTAGAGGGCACCAGTGGTGTTAAGGTAGATGTGTAGACTCAATGAGCACAAAGGATCCCTTGGGATAGGAGCCACCTCCCATTTGAAACCAGGAGAGATGAATGGACACCTTCGAATTAGTGGCAGCACCCGGGCAAGAATTCAGGTCTCTGGACTCCCAAGCCTGGGTTATTAGACTTTCCTTTCCTTTCCTACCCCTGAGCACACGGGGGTGGAGTTCCCAGCAAGGACCATCAGGAGACCTTCTTAGCCATGTGAGCTCTTGTTTTATTGAACCCAAGCACTCAGTAATTCACTAGCTCAGGCTAGTAAGTTCAAGTACTGAGAATAACATGCGAGAAAATATAATTTTTCCTGATATAATATTAAAGCCATTAGATATTTTTAAGGCTTTGTAGAAAGCCTATTCAAACACCGATGCTTGCTGCCATTGTGGGAGGTAAATGCCCCACATATGACGCAGGATGAAGCAGAGAGCCATATTGCCAACGTACCTAGAACCATGCTAAATGCTCCCTTCGTCTTTACTTTGTGAGCTATTTTGAGTGGATACTTTGGTAAGAAGCTGAGCTCTGGAGTACAGTTTAAAGGACTTCTTTACACGCGAGAATTATTCTTTGTGCATCACTGTGATGTGTCAATTTTCCAAATGACATATTCCTTTAGCTCCCTGCTAATTTGCGGGGAGAGAGTTCTGAGATATAGGAGTTGAGCAAACCTCAGCTTGGTTACAAACCTAGACACTTTTCACTGTCCATTTTCAGTGTCCTTTTAAAGCTTTCTTTGTGTTCAGGAGAAATCCTCCACTAGTTCCTTAATATGCCTTGAATGCCCCTTCTTATGACACAGTAAAGATGTCTCTTGGGTACTGATAATACATCCAGTTATAGGCTAGAAACAGGTGAGACCAAACCTTTATCATTGTGAAAATTTAAATTCCAATTCTTAAATGCTGGAATCCCGTAGTCTGCTTTACAACCAGGGGATCAGCTTTTTCCTTAGAATGGATCTCTAAACAAGAAAGCCAATGAGAAAAATAGTATTCATCTCAAAGACAGTAAATTCCAACAAACTTTGCTTGAAGCCTGTGTGTCCTCACATCAGAGGAATACGTCTCACGAGCTTGGGGACAGAGGCAGTGGAGAGCTGGGGCTTTCGCCAAGGAGTCTGTCCATGGAGGCAGAAAGAAGACACACCACCCTCTTTTCATTTTCCCCGGGAGAGTTCTGGCTTTTGTTGCCTGGGTAATGGCTGTTGCTCACTGCTTCCCTTGGCGGGAGCACAGGGCTCCCCGCGTGTGGGCCGCTGGAGACGGGTCATTGGGCTGCTCTCCCCGCAGGTGCCGGCTACTTCATGCAGTTCAGCACCAGCTCGGGGATGGCAGAGGAGGCCGCCCTGCTGGAGTCTCGGATTCTCTACCCAAAGAGGAAGCAGCAGTGCCTGCAGTTCTTCTATAAAATGACAGGAAGCCCTTCAGATCGACTCGTCATCTGGGTCAAGAGGGATGACAGCACGGGCAACGTTCGCAAGCTGGTCAAGCTGCAGACCTTCCAAGGTACCTGGAGACACTCGTGCAGGGGCTGATTTGGCTTAAATCTGGGATCCCGCTCCTTCTTCTCTTTCCCCTTTCCCTTCTTTTGCTCCCTTCCTCCCCTCTCTTTGTTCCTTCTTCTCTTCTTCCTCCTCTTTTCCCTCTTCTTCCTCCATTTTCCTCCACCCCACTCCTCCTCCCATAAGAGCCCAGCATAACATCTGGCACATTTTAAGCCCTCCTTGAATATTTGAAGCCCTCAGAAGTCAGAAACCGCATCGAGAATCTAGGTGAGGCTGAAATATACTTTTGTAAGAGGCCAGTCAGAACATAGAAATCCGAATTTCACTACAGCTCTGGAGACAGCCAGGGCAGAGAAAATGAGTGATTTGGGGTAGAGCTGGAAATAAAGGGAAGCGGGAGCTGATGCTGCTAGAGAGAATAGTTCAGTAGTTGACAAGTGTTTCTGCACCTGTTTCAAAAAACTGAATGAATGCCGTTATTTAATACACTGAACTAACGTGAAGCCTGCTTGTGAAGTTGGAGGGAAATAGGACGTGTGCCTGTATTAACTTCATTATCAGCATTTCCATATTCCTAAGGATAATTTTATGTGTTTCTGTGAGAGGGTCAGCACGAAAACCTTAAAATACGAAGGGAGTAGCTGGATTTGAGGGTAATCTGAGTGTAAATCGAGATCCGGGTTTATAAAGCTAAGTTTTTACCATCTTTTGTGGTGGTGATGGTTCATTCACAACCAAAAAAGGAAAGATGACATTCCTCTTTTTCTACTCAATGAAGAATTTCCCAATTAAAATGAGTCTCGATAGAGGAAGAATCATATGAGTACTTCTAGAAGAAGTGCTTCTCTGGAAGTGTGGGACCTTCCTTAGAGCTCGCCTCTTAGAACGGGGGCCTGAATCACCTCTACCCAGGCCCTCTGTGGGCTACCTGGGAATGCTACAGATAATGGTTTTGGGGGGTTCACTTTTCTGGCTGAAATATACAGGGCATCTTTATCAAATGGAGGGGTGACAGCTAGGTGCCCTCCAAGAGTTGGGAATTCGCTATGCTACCGTGGATGGTACATATTTAATGAGAAAACGAATTAGAGTCTCAGTAATACTGATGGGCTCTATTATGGCTCACTTCTATATAAAGCTGAAAATGTCATCCTCGTAAGCACAGAATCAACCAAACCACCTGCTCAAGCTTAACTTACTTCCGTACGCTGCTTTGCTTTGAGCTCCATTGAATTCGAAGTGTGTCTCTGTTCACAATTTCCTGGAAGTGCCAAAAGAATGGATTTTTAAAGTAGCTCGTTCTGATACTGACTTGTCAATGAAACTTTTCTAAAATATTAGTTGAATATCATTTAATGGTTGTGTGGTATTCAACTTAAATGAGTTATAACTTTTTTTAATTTTAAATACATGGAATTTTATTTATTTATTTATATTTTTCCTGGTTTTTATTTTATTTATTTATTTTTTAATTTCGATTTCGTAGTTAGCATGCAGTGCAATATTGGTTTCTGGAGTAGAATTCAGTGATTCTTCACTTATACACAACACTCAGTGCTCATCACAACAAGTGTCCTCCTTAACGCCCATCACCCATCTAGCCCATCCCCGCCCACCTCCCTCTGTCAACACTCAGTCTGTTCTATATCATTAAGAGTTGTTTATGGCTCGTTTTGAATATCTCTTCACTTTGGCAAAATGTATTTTTTAACCAAAATACTTACCTACCAAATATGTCTTCCTCTCTCCATGTATATACATATAGATATGTAAATATAGATAGATACACAAAATGTATGCAATCTTAACTGCAAAATACTTGCACACAGATATGTGTATGTCCACACACATTTCTGCTTCTACTGAAGCGAGGATCCCCGTAGAGATGACAAATCTCAACAAACAAGGATGAGATTGGTGTCTCCAACAATCTTAGGACTATTTATTGTCTGCCTGATTCAGCAGCTCTGTGGAAGCAAGGCAAGGAGACATTCTTAAAGACTTCACAGATGAGTCTCTGCCTACGTGGTAACGGACCCTCGGGTCTTCCTTCCAGCACCACGTTCCTACATTGCAATCTCAAAGTGACAATCCGTATGAAGACGGTTTCACCCTGTTAAGTAAATAGCAAAAATCATGTATGTCTGTCCCTGTTCCAGATACCCTGACACCCATGACATCTCAGATCCTTGTGTCCCCCACACGACTGCTTTCCCGTCCCCAGGAGATGGTACTTACATCAGTTCATTGGTTATGGACGTGGTCGATGCACCTTCCCCGCCCCTCTCCTCTGAGTGCAGGTAACCTAACAACACAGGCCATAACCAACTCCACTCCAGAAAACAGAACATTGCTAGACCTGTCCCTCGAAGTCGTCCTTAGAGAGAATGACTGAGAACAAAGGGAGATAAAGGTACTCTTCAGTCTTGGGAGAGCAGAGCTCTGTACATAGATTTCTGATTATAACATACAGTAAGAGGAAAAATAATTCCAAAGACCTCTGGCCAATTGCATTTCAGACTAAACTTCTGTAATACTCATCTGTTTGAATTCATTTTAGCCAACATGATCTCCACTTGGCATGTAGCATTTTTCTTTTTCCTTTCTAAGCTCAGTGCTAAGGTACACCCTGTCAGAATATCAAAGTAGGGGCAGATCTTTCGGGAATTATGAGTTGCTCTGGCCTGGAGGTTTCCTCTCCTTAGACCCTCAAGCTCGTTTCTGGTTTCTTATGCTGTGCAGCACAGGACCCCATGTTCGAGGACAGCCTTCTCAACTTCTTACTTCAGCTCTTTATTCAAAATTCTCATTTCCAGCTCAGTCTCAGGAAAAAAGCAAGGAGACCTAATTTTCACTAGAATGTGAATATCTGTCTGGATAGTGGTAATTCTTTGTGTATTATTTGTTTTTTTTAAAAAAAGGATGGATCCCCTACTTGGTGGGATTTCAAATAATATGAAGAGAAAAAATTGAGTGTTGGTAGGTGAGTCAGTCTCGTGTAGGGGAGATCCAGCTTATCCTCTATGTGAACATTTACTGCGGAACATACCATATCTCTCTCTGGCACCAAGTCATAGGTTGGACCATATGAAATTGCCATGATTTGACTCTGAGCTTACAGAATGACTATTTTTGTGGTTCAGCCTATGACTTGGGTATTCAGCACAAACATTAGGGGACAGGGCGCATTTATACCATGAAACCCAGGGGGAAGCACGGAACCTATAAAATTGAATAATAATGGAAAACAAATTCTGATTAAGATTTGAATATGAATAGAAATAAACCATAAGGTACCTTTTTATAACTATTTTCCCTCAGAAGGTATGTGACTTTGGAAAAGTTCCTTACCAGTTTATAACAGTACCTATCTCATAGGGATCTTGTGAGGATTAAATAAGATAATTCATGTAAAGCACTCAGCATGCGGGGCACCTGGGTGGCTCAGTCCGTTAAGCGCCTGACTCTTTCTTTTTTTTTTAAGATTTTATTTATTCGACAGAGAGAGAGACAGCCAGCGAGAGAGGGAACACAAGTAGGGGGAGTGGGAGAGGAAGAGGCAGGCTCCCAGCGGAGGAGCCTGATGCGGGGCTCGATCCCAGAACCCTGAGATCATGCCCTGAGCCGAAGGCAGATGCTTAAAGACTGAGCCACCCAGGCGCCCCAAGCGTCTGACTCTTGATTTCAGCTCAGGGCATGATCTCAGGGTCTTACTCAGCACAAAGTGTGCTTGTCTCCCTCCCTCTGCTCCTCCCCCTGCTCTCTGTCTCTCTCTGTCTCTTTCTCTCAAATAAATAAATAAATAAATACAATCTTTAAAGCACTTGGCATGCTACTAGGTTCATAGGCCTTGCCTAATAAATGTTGGCCACCGTTGTCACCAACCTTCTTTTCTGTGTTCAGGAGATTCGGACCAAAATTGGAAAATTGCCCATGTGACGCTCAGAGAAGAAAAGAAGTTTCGCTACCTATTCCAGGGCACAAAGGGTGACCCCCAGAACTCGAATGGGGGAATTTACCTGGATGATATCACTCTGACGGAAACCCCATGCCCCGCAGGCGTTTGGACCATACGGAATTTCTCTCAGGTTCTTCAGAACACGGTTCCAGGGGAGAAGCTCCAGAGCCCCAGATTCTACAATTCAGAGGGATACGGTTTTGGGTTGTCCTTATACCCTAACGGCAGATTTAGCTACAGTAACTCTGGCTACCTAGGACTGACTTTTCACCTGTGCAGTGGGGAGAATGATGCTATCCTGGAGTGGCCAGTGGAAAACAGACAGGTGATCATGACCATCCTCGACCAGGAACCTGATGCCAGGAATAGAATGTCCTCGAGCATGGTGTTCACTACCTCTAAGTCCCACACCTCTACAGGTAGGTGCCCTATAATCTGCCCCTCAACTCGAAAGGGCCAGGGGATGTGATTCCCATCTGTATACAAGAGATTAACGTTCCTCTCGCATTTCCTCCTTGGGCATATCAGCAACAGAGTCATGTTGGAGTATTAAGTCACATTTTTCAGTGTCATCTTATCTCCCTTCTCTTTTCCGAATTCACTGATCCAGCATTTTTTTAAGGGCTTGCACTGTGCCAAACTCAGTGCCAGGTACCTAGACTATAAGCCAAGCAGCTCCTACCTCATTGAATGCAGTCTAAATGAGAAGACAGATATCGCTTGTCATTTATCAAATACTCGGGATTTGCGAGGCTCTGTGCAGAATTAATGCACTGACTCCTAAAGTATCAGTGACCATCGGTATGTTAATGAAATAAACTCGGATCAAAAAGCAATGGGCACACTTTCTTATTTTTCACATGAAAAGCCTTAAGTCTTAAAAGGAAGAGGCTCTCCCTGTCCCTCCGTCTTCACTGAGGAAGTGACTCGATAATGGACAATTTGACTGTTCAGCTCTCTGGTTCCTGCCCCTCCCCCTTCCCAATTCCGAGTTTTAGTTCTCCTGGAAAGTGTAAATAATTTGATTTTTTTCCACATATTTTTTTTCTTATAAAGCTCTATCTGCTCATTAAAAACCATTTGGAGAGGGGCGCCTGGGTGGCTCAGCGGTTCAAGCGTCTGCCTTCGGCTCAGGGCGTGATCCCGGCGTTATGGGATCGAGCCCCACGTCAGGCTCCTCTGCTATGAGCCTGCTTCTTTCTCTCCCACTCCCCCTGTTTGTGTTCCCTCTCTCGCTGGCTGTCTCTATCTCTGTCGAATAAATAAAAAATCTTTAAAAAAAAAAAAACCATTTGGAGAGTGAAGTATAAAGAGGTAATGTGATGTTCTGTTACCTATAACTTTGCAGCCATAAATGACTCCGTCATCTGGGACAGGCCATCTGTTGTGGGAACCTACAATAAGGACTGTGATTGTTTCAGAAGCATCGACTGGGGCTGGAGTAGTGTCATCTCCCACCAAATGCTAAAAAGGAGGAGTTTCCTTAAAAATGACGACCTTATACTTTTCGTGGACTTTGAAGGTACTTCGCGGATCTTGCTGAATAACTCATCGTCTGCTCTGGGGTTTCTACTGATTTCGCACTAAGTTTTGAGTAGCTCATGGAGGGTGGGGATTTTTTTTTCTTTCTTTTTGAGGACCAGTTTCAAAAAAAAAAAAAAAAAGGTGTGCTCTGGGAGAGCTGTTGTTCAAGGACTCACATCTTTATTTTAACTGTCCTCGGGAGCAACTAAAACTCGGGTGTGATCTTTTTTGATTATTTATCAAATAGGACAGTTTGCCGACTTCCGACTTCCGTTTAGTTTTGATCAGTCTATCCATGCTAGCTTTGTGCTTCCTTTTTTCAAGTTAAATAAATAAAAATGTGATTGGATTACTCTTTAAATAAAAACAGCTAGCATGAGAATCAGCTGGATTCAAACCACCTTTCCATGTCACTAGAGGTGGCGTCGGTGAGGGAAGGAGGTGGCCCAGGGAACTTTCTCCAGAAGGGGAGGTTAATTGTAGCCAGAAAGTTAACTTCTTCACGGCCCTTTGTCTATTTCCTCAAGATATCACCTACCTTAACCAGACTGAAGTTCCAACTCAAAACACAAGGCTGATCCCCCAAGGCCTCATTCTCCAGGATCAGGAGAAGCAGGCCTCAGAAGAAGGTTTGGGAAAGGTCTTGTTAGAGAAGGCGCTCCCCGGCAGCCTGGACCAGGGGCAGCCCGGCCGACAGAAGCGGTCAGTGGAGAACACAGGCCCTTTGGAAGACCACAACTGGCCACAGTACTTCCGAGATCCGTGTGACCCGAACCCTTGCCAAAACGAAGGCATCTGTGTGAACGTGAAGGGGATGGCGAGCTGCAGGTAGGCTCTGCGGCCTGGGGGAGGCGGGTGGTGGGTCAGCAGAGGAGAGCCAAACATTTGCTTAACCTGGTAAAAGACACTGCCCTCAGGTAAGGGCGATGACAGCATCAGAGGGTCACGTGGCTGTCCTTGACTCCACAAAGCTGTGCTCTAATTCAAGGCTTATGCTATCAGGGCAAAGGCGGGGTCCTGCCAGGGCAGAGGGGTCCCAAATCTCCCAGCTCTTGGCTTTCATCCCTTACCCACCTCTGGGATGTGGTCAACAATATCTTGAATGTTGTTGGGATTTTGAACTCCACTGCTGTGCTCACAAATAATCCAGATGTTTTCAATAACAGTAATATCCGATTTTTGCGACTGTTAGCATTGTGTCAAGTGCTCTCCTGAGCAGTATACATGCATGATCTAAATGATTCCTCATGGCCATCCTGTGACATAAGCACCCTCTTCTTCCCCATTTGGTGCATAAGGAAGTTGAAACTTAGAGAGGCTAAATAATTTGTCTAACATTTCCCAGATGGCAAATACCAGAGCTGAGACTTGCATCACAGTGTGCTAGATTTAATATTTCTTTTTAGAATGCTTGTTGTTTGCGTAAAATATTTCATGAAAGGATATACGTGATGACGGAAGCATCAATTTCAATTGGCAGAATAACGGCAGAGGGAGCAACTAGCCTGCTTGGCTCAAAAGAGCTACGTTTCTTCTGAGTCCTTTTCAATCTCCACGTTGTTTCTTGATTTTTAAGCTTTTATGTTGAAATGATTTTAGATTTACAGGTGCACTTGCAAAAACACTGCAGAGCTTCTCATTCCCGAATGTGAGCATCTTACACAACCGTAGCACAATTAGCAAAGCCAAGAAATGAACATTAATGCAACTAAATGCAATTCACAATAGCATTTGCTAAACTACAGACCTCATTCAGATCTCCGCAGTCTTTTCACCAATGTCCTTTTTTTGTTCCAGGATCCAATTCAGGGCCCCTCGTTGTATTCAGTTTCACGTCTCCTTGGCCTCCTTCACCCTGGACAACCTCTCAGTCTTTCCCCTCCTCTTTCACTACCTTGACACTTTCGAAGAGTCCTGGTCAGCTATTTTGTAAATTGCTCCTCCATTTGGGTGTGTCTAATGTTTTCTCATGGTTATATTGAGATCATACATTTTTGGCAAGAAGAACAAAGGGGAGGTATGCCCCTCTTCGTGTGTCATGTGAGGGGCATGTGATGCCCGAGGAGTTACGACTGGTGATTGTAACCTTGATCACCAAGCCACGGGGTATCCATTCCTCACTCTGCGATTGAGACATGTCTTGGGAGAAACCATGAAGGCATCCTGTTTCTTCTAGAATCCTCACCCACTAATGTCATCATCTATTGGCGGACCTGTTGCCACAATTGTCCTGAAATATTCCGGGGGTGATTTTCCATCTCCCCTACTCCCTCCATATTCAGTAAGTGAAATTCTTCTGTAAAGAATAACGGTCCACTCCTCCCCGTTCATTGATTCATGCAATTCTTTATTATATGACAAAGGGCATATAACCGTTTACTTTCTTTTCTGGGCCGTAGTTCTGTAATGCCAGTCTTGCCTTTGTTGCTCATGGCGTCCCGGCATTGGCCTTTGGGAGCTCTTCCAGATTGGCTCCTGTGCCCTTTCAGCACCCACTCATTGTTTCGTGAACACAGTCTTCCTTTCTGGCATCACAGGATACTCCAGGCTTATCTTTTACTTTCCCTATCCCAGCCCAGGAATAAGCCACTTTTCCAAAGAGCACTGGTTCTTTTTATCAGAGAACGCCCTTTTTGTTTCTTGAGGGCTCCACAGCCATGGGTTTTCACCCCTCAGGCGATGGGGCCTTGGATGCCAGATTTCCATATGTGCCCCAACTGGCCTCACCCTTTGAGTAAAGAAGGCCAGTGATTCCCACTTGTGTATCACCCCCAAATCATTCCTCTTACACAAACCTGCAGCTTGTGGGTTAAGCTCCTCTAAGGGCATGTTTGAGAATATCATTAAACTGTGTTTGGAGGGGACTAGGCCAGAGAAAAATCGAACGAACTTTCTATTATGCACTGATTTTTTCTAAAGATTTTACTTATTTATTTGACAGAAAAAGAGAGAGAGAGAACACATGCAAAGCAGGGGGAGGGGCAGAGGGAGAAGGAGAAGCAGACTCCCCACTGAGCAGGGAGCCTGATGCGGGGCTGGATCCCAGGACCCTGGGATCATGACCTGACCTGAAGGCAGTCGCTTAACTGACTGAGCCACCCAGGCACCCCTATTACACACTGATTTTTAAGAAGCCGATGTCTAGGCTAGAGATGAGGAAGGTAAAATAATTCTAGAACGAGTAAAATGAGTCAGTGACTTCTGATTGCCATATTTGGCTCTGTGGTTAGACCTTGCGATGAGAATGTTGTTTGAAACAAAGGCTGGAATTGCTACTCTAGAAGTGAAGAAACATCACCCTCCATGCCTTGGGTCTGAGATTAGTTGATCTCTCCACCAGATAACATTAAAACACAAACAAGCAAGCCCAAGGTGTGGCCTCTGTGCGTCTGTGCCCCAAACACGGCTCATGATCTTGCAAATTTCGGGGCGGCCTGGGAGCCAGGTGGCGGGATCCTCACGCTACAGCAACATTTTAATTGATACCGTCTGGAAGTTTTCGAGCTCCAACTAATGCTCGTGGTCAGACTCCCTCTGGAGAATTTCCCTTGTAACTTACAGTCTGAACCCCTGTGGGCCACACATTCTTTAAATGCCCCACACCTTCTTCCTGAGCCTCACATGTGATGGCCAAGGGCACCCGGTCTGGAGACAGGCTTCCAGGGATTAGACTTCAAGTGTGAAACACTAACTGGGTAACCATGAGCAAGTGATTCAACCTCTCTGCAAAATGAGGGTATGAGAATGGCCTGGTAATAACCACCCCCTCCTCGGGCTGTTCCAAGATTGAACTGAGTCCTATAAAGCTGTTGGAACCAGGCCAGGCACGCGGGGCCACTAAGTCCATATCCCCGCAGCTGTGGCTGTTGGTGCTTGTGGCTGCAAAGCCCTCGAGGCTTGGGTGCCTCCCACACTCCCCCTCTGTCCTGTCCCCCCAGGTGTGTGTCCAGTCATGCCTTCTTCTACACTGGGGAGCGCTGCCAGGCCATGCAGGTGCACGGCGGCATCCTGGGCCTGCTGATCGGAGGCACGGCCGGCGCGATCTTCTTGACCTTCACCATCATCTCCATCCTTTCTCAGAAGCCAAGGCCGTGACCTGCCTGCTGACATCAGCCAGATCACACCTTCTCTACTCAGACCTCTCTGGCCTCAGCACAGTTTGGGGCAGTTTTTTATCAGCCTGGCTTTGAACAGGCCTCCAAAGACCACAGCCTCCAGCCTCCCGTGTGACCATTCTGGTTTGTCTGCATTCCTCCCGGCCCCAGCCCATCCCCACATGGTTCTGTTACCCTGCTATGTGCTCTGAATGTTGCTCGCGTGTCCTGTGACAGCCCTCACTACACTTCATTGTCAATCCCTTGTTTAATCGACTGTCTTTGCCATCGACTGTAAACTCCATGTGGGCAGGCCCACATTCACCATGTTCACACTAATGCCTGGAAGCGTGCCTGGCCGGCCCATCGTGGGAGCGCGATAAACGTGAATGAATGAACCGATAATGAATGCAGAACTAAGTTATAGAAACTCTCGTTTCTACTGCAAATAAAATATATGTGATGAAACCTGCATGTCATTTATATTAAATCAGACACTTATCTTTCATCAGACACAATAGTACTCTTTAAGGGCGTGTGTGTGAGAGGACAGATTCCTCCTTGCAGGGGGCTTCACGGCATTTGCTTTCCTTCTCCTCTGATTCTGAAAATAGGTCTTTATAAATTCAATAAATATTTAGTCGGTACCTTCTGTGTGTCCAGCATTGTGAGTAAGTGTGTGTGTGTGTGTGTGTGTGTGTGTGTGTGTGTGTGTGTAGAGAGAGGAAGAGTTGTCCAAAGCTCTTCCTCAGATCTTTTTAAGTCTAAAACATATTTTATATACTATTCATGTATAAAATTATTATATTAACAAACTGACAGGAGCTAGTAGAAGAAAGTTTTAGTTTTAGGAAATAAAACTATTTGGGGCAAGAAAGTTCCAAGATAGACCAAGTCCAAGGAAACCTGGGATTCCCATCCCGTCGGTACAATCTCCACAAAGTGCTGGCTCTGGATGTTGAATAAAAGAAAATGTTTCAAGCTGCCTGAGTGGTCCCAGCTTTAAGGGGGTCAGCTTCCTAAGTCCATGCTTTATGGCCATTCTGGAAACAACCATGATGGGTTAAGAAGAATCCGTTGCATATGAAGGTATGAGGAGAGTTTCAAGCACGTGCAAACAGCACCCCTTGAGGACGGACTTTCCAGCCTGGAGCGCATCGGTACCCCCTGGAGGGCACCAGTGCCAAAATTTCTGATTCAGTAAGTCTGAGGTGGGGTCTAAGGATCTGCACTTCTAGCAAGTTCCCAGGCTGCTGCTGGTCCCTGGACAGCGCTCAGAACCGCTGCTCTGATGGAAAACGGGTCTGGAAGTCAGGTACGCCAGTCAGGCACATCCAAGCAGCTGAGCAATTTTGGTAAATTCACATAAGCACTTGGTCTTAGTTCCCTAATGTATCAAACGGAAGTAATAGTTAACCACCTCCTCCCACCCCACTTTAACATGTCCGGGGTTGCAGAGTAATAAAATGGAATAATGGGTAAGAACATATTTTAGAGCCAAATGCATGCAAATGATACTGTTTTATTTTCAGACTAGATAAGATACTATCCAGCCCCCAGCCTAGACTTCTATCTCCCGAGACCACATTGAAAATAGACAGCTTTTTCTCCATGGGCTTCCAGCCTGCAAACCCACACTGCCTTCCCAGCTAGGCCTGGAGAAGGCCCTGGCCTCCATAATTTCTCACGGTCTCACTTTAGAAGGGAGCTGCAGGCTCCAAATACTATTGTTGTTTTCTTTAGTTTTATTAGAAATAAATGTGCTCTGGACCAAGCCTGGCTTAGACGTGGTCTGGTTCAGAGGAAGAGGCCCCATTCCTAACTAAGGACAACATTGCTCATACACGTGAGTTCTCTCTGGAAGTAGCAAAAGCTCAAATATCAAGAGAAACCTAGGATTTTGATCTAGTCTGTAAGTTAAAACTGCTCGTCAAATCAATGATAAGAAGGTATCAGACTGAGGGTCAAACATTTTGATATTTCCCTGTAGGTTCTCAGATCCAGCAGCACACCTATTATCTACGAGTATCTCTGTTGATGACTGATGGTCATTTCTGTGAATGGACGGATTGATTAAGAATCCATTACATCATAGATGGGACATTGCATTTAGCTTTACTTTGAGCCCCAAGTTGTCAATCGTTCCAGGAGGATTAGCAGAGACTTTATTCTTTTGAGGTGTTGGGGTGACGATGGAAAAGTAGGCTTTCATGTTGAGAGAGAGACAGAGAAAAATTCATTCCATCATCTCTAGGCAGTGTGGGATTTAGGATTTACATGAGCCACGTGAAAAAGCAGGGAATTTTCTCTGTATCCGGGTGCTTGGTTCCTTGGTCAACATAGTGGGAAGGAGTCGGAGCAGTTTGAAAGTCTGAAAATCTCTCACACTTCCCCCCAACCTATTCTTTATCCTTCCCCTTGCCCCCCACCCCCACCCTCGCCCCTGGCTTGTTTCCTTCTGCGAACTGGCCTGAGCCAATCTGGCCATTCTTGAATGTCAAGTTCTTTAGTATTCTCTGGAGCCTGTGATAGTAGAAGCGGGTGGGACCCTTACCCCCTCCCTCAAAGGTCACAATGAACATTAACATATTTATTATCTAGCAAGCCCCACGAAAGTCTACATTTTGTCAATGTATTAAAGTCTCTGCTCTGTGATTTTGCTTTCCAACAAGCATCTTGGGTTAAAGGTGCACTCTAGGCATGTGCAACCAAATAATCCGAAGGCCAGCAGCAATTGGCTACCCCACAGTCTCTCAACCTGAACACTACTGACATTTTGAACTCGATAGTCTTTGTCGTGGGCGCTGTTCTGTTCCTGGCCTCTGCCCACCTTCCTGGTTACAAAAACTGAAAACATCTCTAGATGTTGCCAAATGTCCCTCGGGGAGCAAAGTCAACCTGGTTGAAACCACCTGCCCAACTGGATCAACCAATGGAATATTCGAGCAAATGAGGGAGATCAGAACCAAAGCGAGTTGTACTCTGAGCCTTCTACTCCAAAGTTAGCTCACCAGGCCTGCCGGTGTTTCGTACCTATAGCTGTTTGTTTGATAAGTCCAGTTTATTAATGCAAAGATGATTTCTAGCATCCTTTAAACTAACGGAGACCCCCCGGTATGGTTTGGGACAGCAATACTGAAAAGTTTTTGCTTACCATCTCTGCAGTACAGGCTTTTGTTCAGGGTCCTTCCATGCTAAGGACCGTGGGAATGTTGCAGAGTCCTTTGACAAGCATCTAACCTCCTCCAGCTCGGGATGACTGTGGACCTGAATGCTGTGCCCCGTGTAATATGATATCGACGTATCTCTGCAAGCAAATGACAGCCAATCGAACACCTTCTCTTCTCAAGCGCCTCCCTTCTGATGAATTACGTCATCCGTTTCTACGGCCTGAAGGAAACCTAGGGATCCTGAGTTTCTACTTCGGTATTCGAGTAAAGTGAGCAGATTCTAGAGAGAATGAGTGTTGCAGTCAGGTCAAAGGTCCATTTAATAGGAGAATCTATTGACCCCTTTTGGCTACCAGGGAAGCTTACTAAGACCAGTGAGTGGTCTGGGGGGTGGAGGGGATATGCTCTGTAAGCTAATCAACATCTAACATGATATGAAGATCTTTTTGCTTGGTTTTCTTTATTGTGAATATCATTTGATGTCTCATTAGTCACATACTCACTTTTCCATGTATTTATGAATATGGCTAGAAGAGCTTTCCTATGTTAGCTATGTAAACATAATGTATTTTTCCAAGATCTTCAAGCAAAATTAATTTTCAAATATATGTATTGTGTTTAGCTATGAGTACTGTTTAGCAAACTATCACAAAGCTAATGGGTGGGGGATGGGAGATAGTGGGGGGGGATGGTAGCAATCTGTAATGAATACTGATGTGGAAGAAATGACAGAGGACGGGGAAATACAAACCAAAACCACAATGAGATACCACCTCATGCCTGTCAGAATAGCTAAAATTAACAAGTTAGGAAATGACAGATGTTAGAGAGGATGCAGAGAAAGGGGAACCCTCTTACACTGTTGGTGGGAATGCAAGCTGGTGCAGCCACTCTGGAAAACGGTATGGAGGTGCCTCAAAAAGTTAGAAATAGAGCTACCCTTTGACCCAAGAATTGTACTACTAGGTATTTATCCAAAGGATACAAACGTAGTGGTCTGAAGGGGCACATGCACCCCAATGTTTGCAGCAGCAATGTCCACAATAGCCAAACTATGGAAGGAGCCTAGATGTCCATCATGGGCGAATAGATAAAGAAGATGTGGTGTGTGCATACGATGGAATATTACTCAGCCATCAAAAAGAATGAAATCTTACCATTTGCAATGATGTGGATGGAACTAGAGGGTATTATGCTAAGCAAAATAAGTCAGTTAGAGAAAGACAGATATCATATGATTTCATTCATAAGGGAAAGGAAGGAAAAATATGAAATCATATGATTTCCCTGAACATAAGGGAAAGGAAGGAAAAATAAGATGAAATCAGAGAGGGAGACAAACCATAAGAGACTCTTAATCATAGGAAATAAACTGAGGGTTGCTGGAGGGGATGGGGTGGGGGATGTGATAACGGGGTGATGGGCATTAAGGAGGGCACGTGATGGGATGAGTGTTGGGTGTTATATAAGACTGATGAATCACTGAGCTCTACCTCTAAAACCAATAATACACTATATGTTAACTGATTAAAAAAAAACAAAAATAAAAAAAGAAATGACAGAAGAGATTTGACATGAGTGAGGCAGCCCAACAGGGTTCCTGTGCATGTGTGTGTGTGTGTGTGCGCATGTGCACGTGTGCGTGTGAACACGTACATGCATGTTAGTGTATGTAGGAGACAGACCTAAAGGACAGATGGGACAAGATAGTGAAGACAAGACCCGTCTCTCTCCACTTTCACAACCTGGCCTAGAGCTGGCTCTGCAACCCCAGCATGGATTGAGACATGGCTTCACGTGGGACACCAATTCCCTTGTGATTTACGGCAGTGTTCCCTAAGTGTGACTCAACAGCTCATTGGAAATCATCGGTAACATTCAAAGATGTCTGGTCAGTAGAGTAAAAGGAGAGTAGAAAAGTGGGCTCACCCCTCTCTACTCCCGAAATTGGCTATTAATCAGTGCTGGAGACAGCCCGATGACCTCACCCATACAGAAGGAAACAGAGCATCCAAGTAATTCACATAGCAGATCAGCTGCTGCTTCTGCACATCACCAGGGCAGTCAGCACATAGCCAAGCATAGTAGGATGAACATCTCAATTCTTCACTTGTGTTTAAACACCACGTTAGATGCATACTTTGTTTCAGAGAAATCCTGCTTTTCTTGTGTGTGTTTAAATGACACCCAACACTGCAAGAATGCTTGATCGATCTCTGGCAAGACGAAAAGTAATACCACTGGCTATGGGAACCTCATGGAAACTCATCTGAATGAAGATGAAGGATTAAAATGGCAGGTGCAGTCAGGCTGCTCTATTTGGGGGGTCAAGTAGGTGGCTAATGTGAGATCTACTTTCAGTAAAGCATCACAGTGGGAGTCCTTTCATGCTCCATCAGAGACTGGAGAGAGAAGTGGGCCACCCCCCAAGTGTGCCCAGAGCACTGGCCGTTGTGTGTGCTCTGGATTGCCCCTACATGAAATCATAAAGTGCCACTAAGATTGGACTCGCTTTACCTTCTCCACCCTTCCCATCACTGTGTTCTCCCTCGCTCAATCTGTGTACTTGGAACTGCCCCCCCCATCGAATGATACATGCATCAGACTGCATGAAGGAGTGACAGAGTGAGGGGGACATGCACACATTCCAGGTCAGACTGTCTGCATTCAGCACCTGGTTCTCCCATTCCTGAGCTCTGTGACCCCGGGCAAGTTATTGACTTCTCTGGGCTTAGTTTATTCATCTGTAAAATAAACAAGAACATCTACTCAACCCGGGGTTGCTGTAAGGCTTAAATGAGATTATATGCATAAAGAACTTAGGACAGGCACCAAGCACACGGTAAAGAGCTCAATAAATGTTGGCATAGTTACATCGTTATCAGCCATTTCCACTGGAGGGTAAATTTCATTTCATTTGCTGTGCACCTCTCTCCCAGAAGTTTTTGCATGCTAAACCTCATCTCTCCTTGAGATTTGGTTTTCTGTGAGATGGATGTCCAATATAAGGGAGAAGGTGGAGGCG